>NW_004567109.1:23162597-23213525 GCF_000260355.1 Condylura cristata | reverse complement strand
TCTCACCGGTCTCGGAGGCGGTCTCCACCCGCACTGGGTCGGACCAGGCGCTCCAGGGGCCTTGGTAGGTGGGGCCGTGGAGCCTGGCGCGCAGCTGCAGATGGTAGCGGGAGCGCGGGCGCAGCTCCAGGGTCTCTCCCTGGGCCCCGAGGGGCGGCTCCAGCACCTGCGCAGAGCACCCGCGAGCGGATGGTCGGGCTGGCTGAAGAGCCGGGGGGCCAGCGACCGAGGCTTCGAGAGCCCAGCATCTGTTTGACTAAAAGCCTACTGCTTTGAATTCCCAGTGATTCCCCCGCCCCGCCGTGTCCTCTCCCTAGTCTCCACCCCCACTCCCCGCCACCAGCCCCACAGACCAAAACATGCATCCCGGGCGCGAGCTGGTCGGGAACACCCCGCAGACAGCCTCTCCCTGACCACCACCTCACCCTGCCCGAGGCACACCCAGCCCGAGAGAAGCGCGCCCGACACACACTGACACGCAGACCTCATCTGCACAGAGAGGCAGATGTCTTCTGACACAGACAGTTCCTGGTGCACACTCGCTGACCAGGAGACACGGAGATCCTACCCGGAGCGAACACCAGCACTCCAGGTGGGCCACGTAGACCATGCCACAAACAACATGCATTCAGCAGAGGATGCCAGCTTCATGCTAGGCACTGGGAAGACAAGGACAGATTCAAAGCAGAGGGGATGGGGAGGCTTTATTAATCATTTAGCAAATATTTACAAATGGCTTCTCATATGCCAAGGACTAGTGGAGAAGAGACATGGTCGTTCACATGGCTCTGAGGAAAACACCCAAACAAGTAAATAATGGCAGGTAATTAGGGCTACAATGATTTCACATAAGACAAGGGGAGCACAAACATTTCACTCTACATGAATTGCTTGGTTGGGGTTACAGAGTGGTTTTGTGCTGAGAGCATGGATGAGCAGGCTGAATGCTGGAAGAGTAGGCAGAGGCAATGGAGTAGGGATTTGTGGGCTGCTCGTACAATAAACTTGACTTATTTGTTGATAAATGGAGACAAGAGACAAAGGAAAAGGAAGGAGAGTTAAGGGAGATTCCAGATTTGGGTAACTGAGTAAGTGGTGGTGCTGTGGGAATGGGGAGGAGAGGGAAAGTCTGAGGAAGAACCGCTGGTATGGATCCTCTCTATAAAGTCCACACTTAGCAGTGGTGATGTCACAGTAGTGGTTACCTTGGAGAGGAGGGTGTTGGAGGCATGAAGAGCTTCGAGGGGATTAGAAATAATCTATATATTGAATCATTATAGATAATGGTTGTATGGTTGCATATTCAGGATTTGTGTATTTTATATAATTCAATAAAAGCGGAATATATTTGGGAAGAAGGATGAATTCAGTTTTGGGTATATTGAGTCTGAAATGTTGGGGGGTCCTTCTAGATAGAGTTGTCTGTTCAGTTGCTAACTGAGACTAAAGGTAGAGAAAGAAACTAACAATTAACTAATATATACAGAGTCTCTTCCACATGCCAGGCAATATGCTGGTTTATGTATATATTTAATGTTTACTATAACTCTATGCAGTAGATAGCTTTATTTATATTTCACCAATAAGCAAACTGAGACTCCAGAAGTTTAGATAGCTTGCCTGTGGTATATAAGTTCCTTTCCCTCTGGGTATTGGAGTGGCAAGTTTGGAATTGTTCATATTTAGTTGTTAAAACCATGGCATTGAAGTGCTCACAAGGGAGAATATTTATTTAGAAGAGAAAAGTGACTGGGACTGGACTCTGGGAAGCACAACCTATTAAAAAAGGTGGAAGGAAGGTAGAAGTTTCAGTCAAAGTATGAGAGTCAGGAAAGTCTGATAGCCCAAAGAGAAAGGGGAGGCATTTCAGTGGGAATAGTCAACAGAGTCAGATGCCAAAGAGGGATTAAAATACCAGTTGGATCACATAAACCTAGACAAGCCCAGGCCTGGATACATGGACACCTTCCTTCCTGATAACAGACATGATGAAACTCAGGATACTCGTGAAATGAGGTCAGTAGGTATTTGTTCCTTGACTTGTACCTTCCAGTCACGATGGCTTTCTCCTGTGTAGCGAAGCTGGTAGCAGGTCTCTTGGGCTGCCCAGGATGCAGGGTGCTGCCACTCCAAAGCTAGCTGCCCGCTGGAAACCTCCTTCCAGTGCAGGTTGGGAGTGGGGATACGCACTGCAGGGACAGCTGGGGATAGCTTAAGCCCTTCTGTGCACGGGGCATCATGCCACCAGGGCCCATGGGTCAGGGAAGTCACATTCAGGGATCCTGGGCATGGGGTCAGACGTGGTAGGAGCAGAAATTATGTCAGAGGAGAAGGGAAGAAGGGAAGACATTCTTACCAGCCTGGTGGATCCAGAAAGGGGAGCCCAGGTAGCTGTGAACAGCACCCTGCAGTGTGGTCACCTCCACCAGAGTGTGAATAACACTGTCATTTTGCGACTTGAAGTAGCAGCTGGAGAACTGGGAGGGCTGTAATCCTGCATTTGTTATTTCCTCCTCTTCACACTTCTGCCAGATGGGGTCCCTAAGAATCGACCCATAAAGTCATTCAATCAGACCTGCTCGAGAGAACTAATCCTATATTCCCCATGGCTTGCATGGGTTATAATCAACTCCTCCCTTGGGTAGACCTCCGGGCTTTATCTGTCTTCACATGCCATAGTGTTTTGAAGTTTGCTTTGGTGTCCCCTTAAGGAAATGATACATGAAAGCATGATAGATGAGGGCCCTCCCTGGTGATGCAACGGGTTAAGGCACAGCGCTGTGGGGCTGTCTGCAGCCACCGCAGCACAAGTTCGATCCCCTGCCAGGAAGGTGACCCACATGGCACAGCAGACCTCTCCTGACCGACCTGCTGCTCCCCTCAGCAGTGTATTTCAGTACATCTCACTGTTCTCTTCCCCACCCTGTCTTTGGTGAGTCTTCTCACCCCTCACATGTCTGGCCTGTTCCCCAGTGCTTGTATGCATAAATAATAAATCTTTTTTTTTTTTAAAGCATGATATACGAAAATGACATGAGCTATAGAGTTAAGGTCTTGGTGGCAAATTACTTGATTTCTGCTCCGGTTTCTTCATTTGCATTGCCGCAAACATCAGAGAGCCATCCTCTTTCTGAGAAGCCATTCTTACGTTTTTAATCTGTTCTCTTACAACAGGCCTCTTAATCACCCCTGTGTGCTGTGTTGCGATTAGATTATGACAACAGCGTCGTAACTTGCTTTTCTGCTTCCACGCTTGCCACTCCCTTCAATTTGTTCTCCATATGGCTACCAGAATTTGCTTCCAAAATGTTGATCTGATCATGTTCAGCACCTATGAAAAATCTCTCCCTTTATTTTGGTCTTTATCATTGCCACATTAGATGAACCACCATTCTTTTTGCCTGCATTAAGGCAAATTTCTAATGGGTGATTCTGCTCCTATTCTTTATAATTTCACAGAGAAACTCATCTTTTAAAAGTATAAATCATATCGTGTCATTCTTCTGCTTAAAACCCTTCAGTGACTCCTCATTGCACTGGGAACAAAATCCAAACTCCAGTCCAGGCCCGACATACAGCACTGTTCTCATCTTCTGTGTATCTTCACTGCCCTTGACCTTCCTTCTGTGCCACAAATATGCTGAATGCAGTTTTCGCACTTCACCTTTGCCCTAGATCGCTCTGACTCTAGATCTTCATGTGTCTCACTCCCCCTGGTCACTTTGGTTTCAGCTTTCCTGTCCCCACCTTGGTGAGGCTTTCCCCTGCTGCTTGGCCTAAAGTCAGTGTCCCCACCCCCCATTCTCCCACTTAATCTGGTGTAAACCTTTTTTCCTTTTTAAACAATTCTCTCTCGTGTGTGTGTGTGTGTGTGTGTGTGTGTGTGTGTGTGTGTGTGTAAGAACTCAGGGGGTAGACTAGAGGGGTGGGGAGTGAGAAGATTCACCAGAGACAGAGTAGGGGACAGAACAGGCAGATCGACGAAGTCCACTGCTGAGGGGAACAGCAGGGAGACAGGGAGACGCCATGTGGGTCAGCTCCCTGGCCGGGGACCCAACTCAGTCCACAGTCGTGATGGTTCTGAGACTTAACCCATAGGCCACCAGGGAGGCCCCCTCCTTTGTTTCTGGCTTGACTCCTTCTCTCCCTCCCTGTGAATCCCCCAAATATTGGAAACTTTTCTGTTTTATTTGTCACTCTACTCCCAGTGCCTGATACTTAGTCACCTTCCATAATTATTCAGTGAACAAATGAATCATGTCTCCTTTCTGATTATAACCCGTAAATGACTTGCTGTTTCTAAAATTGGTAATCATCTTTTGTATTTATGCAGTTATTCAACAACTCATTGATACTATGTGCCAGTCTCTGTGCTAGGCTCTATAAGTGCATAGAGCTCTCATTTCAGTGGAAAAGAGAGAAGAGTAAACAGATGGGACGCTCAGGATGTGCACAGGCAGGTTGGGAGGACCAGGGAGGATCATCTAACCCAGACGAGGAAGGTCAGGGAAAACTCCATGGGTGAGGCAGTGCTTAGCCTGAGTCTTGGGCTATAAATAGGACAGGCAAAGGGGACAAGCAGGCATCCCAAGCACATGCTTGTGGCCAGATAAGAGATATGGTGCTGTGGGGGAAATTCTGAATGGTGCAGAATGCTTCCAGTGTAAAGGGCCTGGTAGATGGTGAGTGTGAGGGGCCCATGTCATGGGAGGACATGTGGCCCTTCTAAAGAGCCTGGACTTAGCTTTGTAGTAATTATGGAGACATTTGAGGATAGTAAGCAGGAAATTGCCATAGTTAGCTTTGTAATTAAAGAACGTTAGTGTTGGGCTTTTGCAGAAAGGATCTGCGAGAGTGGTCTAGGAACAGAGAAATCCTTAGGATACTGTTGGGGTTTTCCATGTGCAAAGTGATGAGGCTCTGAAATAGGGTATTAGGGATAGATGGATTCAAGAGCGACTAAAGAGGGACAAATGATAGGAATGTTTCTGATTGGATCTTCAGGGTGATTTATATGTTTCAGGCTTGGAAACTGCCTTGAGGTAGGATGGGGGACGTTAGGAGGACAAGCAGGTTTTGGTAGAGGACATGGTGGCTTCAGCTTTGTCCTCTAATCCATTTGCCACCTCTACTAAGGAAATCTGTGCCGTTGTTGAAAGGAATGAATTGTGCCTTTTTATAATGACCTCTAAGACATGTTTTTAAATAAAAGTTAACAAATCAAATATATAATTTATGTTAAACATTAAATATCCTGTGTAGATTATAAATGCATAGAAGAACTAGATAGATACATTAAAACAGTTCATAGTGGTTTCCATTATTTGTGCAGCAGTTTTTTTTTTTCCTCAACCGAGCACCTATTCCATGCACTGTGGTAGGTGAGAGTACATTGGTGAGTGAAAATAGAGACTGATTTTCCCTCATGGCTCATCAAAAGTCATGATCAGCCTCTCTCAACTGGAGTTCCAAGAACTTTATTACCAATAAAATAATCATATAAAGTGTAAGTGCAAAATCATAATGATGGTCAAAAGCACTGAAGGAGAGACACAGGATACAGCAAGAATGTGTAATAGTGCGGCTGGATCCAATGAGGTGAGGGGAGGTTTCCCTGAGGAAGTGCCATTTGAGTTGAAAGCTGAAGGGTAAGTAAAAGTTAAGTAAAGACAGCTGTGCTGAGTAAACATCGTGTGCAAAGACCCAGAGCAGGAGGGGATATGGAGGAAAACAAAGGAGGCCAGTACTGTGACATGGGGAGAAAAAGCATACAGGGCCTCCCTGGTGGTGCAACGGGTTAAAGCACAGCACTGTGAAGCTATCGGCAGCCACTGCAGTGCGAGTTGGATCACCGGCCAGGGAGGTGACCCACATGGCACAGCAGACCTCTAGTGACCGGCCTACTGCTCCCCTCAGCAGTGTATTTCAGTCCATTTGCCTCTTCTGCTGCCCACTCTGTCTCTGGTGAATCCTCTCATCAATCCTCTCTGGCCTGTACCCCAGTTCTTGAATGCATAAGTAAATTAGTCTTTAAAAAAAAGAAAAGGCATGTAGTATAAGATGAAGCTGAGGCTTTTGAACTTTATAAGGCCATAATAGAGTTCTTTATCGTAAGACCAATGGGTAGCTGCTGAAATTTTAAAAGACTTTATTTTTTATTAACGAAGTACCATTGTTCTTACATCTTTGTTAATATTTTGGCAGTGTAGGATTTCTCCCCTTAAGTGTGGTCTCTGTAGCTCTCCAATCACCAACCTACTGAAGAATTTTAAGCAGGGAGTGTGATGTTTAATTTTGCACTTTAAAAAGATCACTCCAGTGCCCATGTGGAGAATGATCTGGAAGATTCAAGAGTCAGTAAATCTTCCCACACGCCCATGTGAGAGCTGATGATGTAGTGTACTAGGGTAATGGGCGTGACACAAGTGGAAAGATTTTAGAAATATTTGATAATATCAGGAAGACTTGGCTATAGGTAGGATATAGGAGTGACAGACCAGCATGGTGTTTGGTGGAAATTCTAGAAATCCAGACAAAATTTTGATTGGATTTGATGGATAATGGAAAGTTGCAGTAAATGTTTGAGTTTGAGTTGGGAAGTTCATGCAAAGATTGTGTTTAACAAAGGTCACTCTGTCAGTGCAAATTAGAGGGGACAAACTTGTCAGGAGCAAATTAGAGAGGAAGGAGACTGGGTTGTTGCACCGGCCCAGGTAATAAGATTAGGGCTGAACTAAGCCAAGGCCTTCTCAGTGCAAACAGGGAGGCTGAGAAGACTAAATACCCATTGGAGGATGAGACCATGAAGGCCATTTAATACAAATGTTTCGGAGCAAAAGGTTTTTCTCTGCAAAGTTTTCTCTCCGGTAGTATCAAGCATAGTCATGGTTAAACTCACCGGTCAGCAGGGCAGCAGTGTGCCCTGCTATGGTAGAAGAAGCCTTGGGAGCCAGCCAGATCTTGCTGCTGCCATTGACAAGTAACATTCTTCAGGTCCAAGGTAAAGCACTGAAGTCCAATTTCCACTGAGGTCAAAGAAGGAAGCTCATCAGAGCCCACACGTGCTACTCTATAGAGTATCCAGGTCGCCTTTACACACACGACTTGGGACATTTACTCCCATTCTTTGCTCCTTGAACATAGGTCACTGTTTAGTGGCAAGTTCAAGGTCAAAAGGAAGAAGCTTCCATATGCAGCTCAGGGCTCCTTAGAAGAGATTATTGCTATCTCTTCCCCTCCCCCCATTCCTCTGTTGACTCACCTGCGTCCCTAGGCAGGTCCACGGTCACAGGGAGGGACCAGGATCCCCAGGAGCCGTGAAGAGAGACCCCATCAGGTTGGCTGCGCAGCTGGAGCCAGTAGGAATTACCAGGCTGGAGCCCCGAGATGAGGCAGCTTCCACCCTTCATTGTCAGAGATGGAGCCTCGGAGAAGAAGCCTGGCCTCAGATTCTAGGTGTGCCTCCCAGCCAACAGCCTCCCTCTCTTTAATTTGAAGCCCCACAGGCAGTGCTCAGCTCCTCACTGCACAGATCTGCACACAAGCTGGGGGCCAGGTTGGCAGTTTCAGCTGGTGGTCAGAGCTTTTTAGGGCAATCTCCATTTATTTCAAACCCTGAAACTCTTCATTGGCATGAATGACTCCATCAATAGACATGACCGACTTGAGCGCCAGTCAGAGCCCCAAACCCAACCCATCTGGAATCCCCAGAGTATCCCTGTTCTTTCTTGGGGCAACATGGGGGGGGGGGTAGGGAGTAGGAGGTGGAATGGCAGAAGGCCAGAATACTTCTCTAGTTGGGGAGGTCAGCTCTGGTCCTTCCTGTGGGGTCATCATGTGTGGAGCACAGGGAGGCTGGTCCAGGGCTGCAGCCGGCTTTGGTCTCTGTGGAGCTGGGCAGCAGGTTTCTGTGGACAGCAGCTGCATGACTGTGGGACCCGTGGAGTTCCCGGGATCCTTGGGGCTGTAGCGCAGTTCGTGCCTCAAGAAATCACTGATTTCAGGAGCTGGGGCCTCCCAGCTGATCTGAAGTTCCCCTGGCTGGCTCCCACCCATGGCCTTGATGATACTGGGGGGAGCTGGCCGGCCTAGGGGTGGAACAGGGCACATGAGAACTCGGAGTAGGGCAGGGTAGGGCCCAACTTATGGACTGTAGAAAGGAGTCCCGGGAGCTGGCTTGGGGATGGCCCCTGGGTTCCGAAAGGCCATGGTGCTCTGGCAGGGAGGGGTGTGGCAGGGAGACTCCTTATCCTGTGACCTCACTGCAGGCTTGTTAGATCAAGTGCTCCTCAAGAGCGGGGAGTGCTTTTCCGATGGGTTTCCTGGTCCCTCAGTGCACAGCCTGACACCCAGCTAGGTGAGTGGTAACTGTTGAACAGGTGAGTGAATGAACAGACTAATGATGGGAACACACCAGTGTGTCTCTGGTGTGAAATGAAATCTAGCTCTAGATGGCAAGGCTATGGGGAATGGTCAGGGGGCCTTGAGATACCTGTGGGGGTCTGGCAGAGGAGGCCAGAAAGACTCTAGGAGTGACCTGGGGGAGCAGATAGAGGGACCGGGGTGACAGGGCTCTTACCCACACTATCCACAAACAGCACCCGCTGGGTCAGAGTCTGGTTCAGAAATGCATTCTTCACCCATAGGTGCAATGGAAAGAAAAGGCGGACTTCATCCTGGGCCAGAAGCTGGCACGTGTATCGGGTCCCAAAGGGGAGCACATTCTGGGAACTCAGGGGGCACACACGGGGCTCCTCCCTGTGGGCACAGGAGATGTCTGTCTACCTACATGGCCACCCTGCCCAGGTGGGCCCCAAACACAACTTCTATGTCCACACTTCTCTCAGAACTTGGGATAGGTGGGATTGGGGTGTAAAGGTTTGGGCTGGGTCTATCTATGCCCGAGGCACATCTGTTTGTGGGATGGCCACTGAGGACATGCAGCTGGAGTGGTCCTCAGATGGGGCCTGGGGGATCGAGCAGTGGGGATGCAGCTGAGGCGAGTACAGAACAGATGGAGGGGAGTGGGGTGCAGCCCAGCACGTACCCTGGGTAGGCATAGAGCAGCTGGTATGTCCCATTGGGTGCTGCCTCCTCCTCCTCCCAGAAGCAAGTGAGGTCCTCGAATGTTCGAGAGAAACAGTTGAGGGGCTCTGAGTCCGAGGCCAGCAAGGACGCATCTGAGAAACAGCTGGTGAGTGGAGCAGTGCGTCCTCCCAGGCATGTTTATGGGCAAGTGTGGGGGACCAGTGGGCGCCTCCTACCTTGCACCCCTCCCAGGGCTCCCTTTTCCTGGGTCTAGGTGATCTCCACCCTCCATACACCTCACCTTGGCTGGTGACTTGTGCCAGGTTTGGGGGAGCCAGGAGGAGGCAGGAGGTGACCACCAAGAGGGCCCAGGAGGGCATCTTCTCCGGCACTGTGTGCCTGCCTTGGCCCATCCTCCCTTCAGGAAGCCGGGCCCCGGTCCCCTCCCGGGCCAGCCCCTCAGGTTCCTGTCAGATACAGCCCCACGTCCTGTCCTTGTCCCTGCCCCTGTGGGGCCGTCCAGACCACACTGGGGCCAGGGGCCAGGGGAAGGGGAGTGGGACTGGGCAGGAGGGTAGGAGGAAATTGAGGCCTCCTGGAGGGGCGGGAGATGGGGTTTCGATTTTTTTGACCCCTCGGAGTGTCTCTATGCTAACTATTATGGACGGGTGAATGAGCAGCACGAACAGCAACATTTACTGAGCTCTTACCATGTGCTGCCTTTTATTAAGGACGCTCTATGGCTTGTCCCACCTAGTTCTCACAGCAGTCTTGTTTTCATTATAAAGGTGACGAAACTGAAATGCAGAGAAATTTGTCCAAGACCACAATACCTCCCGAGGGGTAAAGCTCAGGAGGTCAAGCTTCAGGCCAAGTGCTAAACAGTGGCGCCACGTTAGTGGTGGTGTCCCCTGCCGGGTCCCGACTGTCACCTCCCAGCCATGGCAACATGGCGGCTATTTCCACTTAGATAGGTCCTGGGACTCGGGGCACCAATAAACACATCCTCCCTGCAACGAAACATGCCCTCCCTGTGTGGGTGGCCTGCCCAGCTGGCTCTAGTCTGCTACTGTAAGCGCGGTGTAGACCAACAACAATTACCTGGGAGCTCCTTAGAAATGCAGGATCTGGCCTTGCTCCGAGCTACTCAAACAGAACTGATAATACCAATATCCCCAGGTGATTTGAAAACACATTAAAGTTTGAGAAGCACTGGCTTTCCATGCTTTTATGTAGTTGGTCCAGAGCCAAGGGGTGGTTGGTCTCCATTCTTCAGCTCAAGCTCATCTCCTTCACATTGTAGCCAATAGTAGGTGTGATCCCACGTACCTGAAGCCTGTTCTCCTGGGCTGTAATGTGGGTGGCTTTTATGCCAACCCTCAGGAGTTTTGACTCTTGCAGGGTGTTGGGGATGGAGGAGGAGGGGGGATGCAGATCACATTAATTCCCATGTTTAGCCCCTCCCATTCCAGCTAGGGCTCCCATTGTTGACTCTACAGATGAAGTGTTCTCAACGTCACCTTTGAATCCTCTTTGGGAATTCATGTTACTGAAAGAATTATGGGAGTGTGGGTTAGGGGAAGGAGAGATAGATGGAATCCTTCACTCCTCCTGTGGCGTCTTAGCTTCCCTGGCACCGTGTTTCTGTAAGTCATCCTGGACAGGAATTCCTGTCTATTTCTCAGGGGACAAGGATCAAGGATCATCTTCTGTCCAACGGTAATGAATTTGGGTGCCTTCGCTGGTCCCCAATCAAGGGTCACCCAGCTTCTTGTCAGGCAAAGTGAGACAGGAGATACAGCTTTGTGACTTCAAAGTGCTCTGTGTGCTGATGACTTCAAAATTGATATCTGCAGCTGTGACTTATCCCAGGTTCCAACTGCCTACTTGGCATCTCCACTGCATGTCCAGTGGGCATCTTATACCTAAGGTGGGCAAAATAAAACTCAACTCTGGTGCTACCCCTAAACCTTTTGTCTTGCTCACCTCTCTGGTGGCACCATCTCCTACTCAGTTGATCAAACCCAAACTCTCAGAATTCCTTGTCCCTACCCTACATTCAATTCACTAGCAAGTCCTGCCAGATAGTCTTTCTAATTGTGCTCTGAATCGCAACTCTTTTTACTATGTCCGCTCCTAGCATCCTACACCAAGGCTGGGTCACTGCAGCATCTTCCTAAATCTCCCACTTCACTCCTTCTAGCATCTTCCTTGTAATGGGGTGGGTGTTTACAATGCAAATTGGATTTTTTTCCCACTCCCCTGCTTAAAACCGTCTGATGATCTCCTATTGCACTCAGAATAAAATACATACAATGACATACAAAGTTCTGCCAGACCTAGTCCCTGCTTATTTAAATCTCATCTACTCTCTTTGTGTCATAACCTCAGCGTGTATCTTATTCCTTATATTCAACCTTTCGCTAAGATATATTCTTTTCCTTCCTTGGATTCCATAGTGTGTTGTGATCTTCTGTTTTTTTCCCCCTACCTCCTGGAACATTCCTTTCCAGTTTCTTTCTTTGCTTTCTCTTAAATGTTGTGATTCCTAGTCATCCTTGTTCCACCCTTTATAGTGACCTCATGGCTTCAGTTCTCCTTATAAATGAGCATTGCCACAACTATCTGATCTTCAGATTCTCAGTTACTTTTTAGACATCTCTATTCGTAGTCCCACAGGCACTGCGAAACTCAAGGTCCAAATGGAACTATCACTAAGTCCCATGTACCCTTCTGAAGCTTCTCTTCCTATGTTTTGCCTCCCACCATAGGTTGTCTGGGCATCTTAGCCAGAAACCTGAATGTTATCCTCAAATCTTCTGTCTCTCTTCACATCTGCATCACGTCTACCAGGAGGCAGTGTAACAGTGGTTAAGAGTCCAGGAGAGGACTCTCCTTGGTGGCCCAGCACTATGAAGCTATCTACAGCTGCTTCAGCACAAGTTTGATCCCCAGCTAGGAAGGTGACCCACGTGGTGCAGCAGACCTCTCCTGTCTTGCCTGCTTCTCCCCTCAGCAGTGTACTTTGTCAATCTGCCCTGCTCCCCACTCTGTCTTTGGTGAATCCACCCCTGCACCTCTGGCCTGCACCCAGTTCTGTATGCATAAATAAATAAATCTTAAAAAAAAAAAGTCTAAGAGATAGGGGACTTCTCTATGACCATAAAAGAGTTGAAATGGGGCTTTCTGTTCCTGAATGGAAGGCAGTCCAACTTTCTGTTCTTGTCATTTTTCTATTTCTCTTTTCTTCCATACAGTTGGAAGGATGTGCCATGCCTTCCCCCATCCTTTACTTCTTTAGAATATTAAGCAAAAGCTGGACTAGAGCTAGGTGAAAGGAGAACACGTAGGTCTTCCTACACTTTGGCCAATCCATTAAGCTCTTTATAGTCAGCAAATTTAGGTATTTCTGTGGGGGTGTAGGCTGAAGCCCCCGCCTACCAGTGCAGGTGTTTCTCAGAGGCCTCAGAGAGTTGCTGGAAGAGGACTGGCCCAGGCAGCAGTGTGCAGCAAACTCTCCTCTGGGTGGGGCACTTGCTGCTTTTTGTGGTGTAAATTCCATGGCCAGGTTTAAGTGAGTAAGGTGATTCCACAAATCAGTAATCTGGGAAGAGGGGCTCTCTGGAGCCCACCCCTGTGCCCTCCATCTCCCCATTTTATCCAGTATGAGGGTCCAGGACAGGTGGTTCTCGGTGCTTGGGTTCTCTGTCTCCATCTCTTTCCCAGCACTGCTGAGTGTCTCTCCAAATGGTGGTTCCTTTTAGATCACTAGCAACATATACAGCATTATATGTCCCTACACCTTTGTCACTGTTTTAAGTTTGCTATTCCTGCAGCTGGCAGTGGTTTTTTCTAAAGCTTAGACTGGCTTTTATTCTTGCACTGTTTAAAATCCTTTCATCGCTGCACATGATCCTTGGATCAAGAATCAACTCTGGATGCTAGAAGCCCGGCCTTAAGAATTTTTGTCTTTTCAGGCCCTCCCTGGTGGCGCAGCGGGTTAAAGTACAACATTGAGAAGCTAAGGCCACTTCCGCATGAGTTCGATTCCCGCCTGCCCCGGAGGTGACCACATGGCGTGGCAGACCTCTCCTGACCCGCCCGCTGTTCCCCTCAGCAGTGTACTTTGTCGATCTGCCTGTTCTGCTCCCCACTCTGTCTCTCGCCGCCCCTGAGCCTCTGGCCTGTACCCCAGTTCTGTATGCACAATTAAATAAATCTTAAAAAAAAAAAGAATTTTTGTCTTTTCAGTTTTGGCATCTCTCCCCCAAGATGCTCTTCATTATTTCCCAGACTTTTCCTGCCACAGGGCCTTGTTTCTGTGTTTCAAGACCATACAAGAGTTGGGGTGCAGGCTAGAGGTGCAGGGTGGGGTGGGGTAGGGTGGGTGGGGGGAGAGGATGCACTAGAGACAGAGTTGGGAGCAGAACAGGTGAATCTACTGAAATACACTGCTGAGCAGCAGGTGGAACAGGAGAGGTCTGCCAAGCCATGTGGGTCAGCTCCCTGGCCAGGGATTGAACTCCTGCTGCAGTAGCTGCAGACAGCTACACAGTGTGGAGACCTAACCCCTTGCACCACCAGGAAGGCTCCCCCAAGTTACTGCCTCTTGGGAATCTTTTCTTAAGCCTTAACTATATGACATGGAGGAAAAGGCTAATTAAGAAAGAGAAAATTAATTTCACATTCCTTTCAGAGGACTCAGAGCTCTTTTGTGATTATAAACAACTAATTGAGCCTTTGGCCATGGCCTTGATATAAGGCATCAGAGAGCTAAGTTTGCTGATTAAGAAATTGATAGAATTTTAGAGTGGACTATGGGAACTCCAGAGAAAAAGGTGGACTAGTAAGTGAAAGACAGCAACCTAAGGCAAGAAGGCTTACCCAGCTAGACATTCCAGTGAGAAGACTGCTAGCAGCTGATTTCAAAACAACACCGAATACTTAAAAGCTTTTTCCCTAAAGATCATGCTTAGTGAGATAAGCCAGAAAGAAAAAGAAAAATACCGGATGGTTTCGCTCATAACAGGAGTATAATGGACCGGGCGAGAAAATAATATGAATAATGAACAGCCATATACCAGAGACATTTTGTGGGGGTGGAGTGGGGAATGGGATCAAAAATCGGGTGGCAGGGGAGGGAAGTGCACTGGACTATGGTGATGGCACATGGGTGACTTGGTGATGGGAAACCCACGGGGATTACAATTGAGATGAAAAAAAAAAGTACAAAGTGATGTAAAAATAAACTATTATATAATAGTTATATATTAAGCAATCTGTGAATGCTTAACTTCCCTATAGCATCCCCCAAGCATTCAGCAAAAGTGTTCTATACACAAAATCTTATAGTCATGGCGTTTTAAGGAAACAATGGCTACCCCAGAAAGTGGGTAAAGCTGTGACCCAGAGTTCAGTGAAAGCAGTTCAGACTGAGAAGTGGCCTTGGGAACATAACCCCTTGGGGAGTCCTAGTAAAAACAGAGGGATGCATGGACTTCCCAGAGGATGTGGAATATGGACTGAGCAATTCTAAGTGCGTAAAAGTGCAGCAAGCTTCGAGGACATCTGGGTTGCCTACACATAATCTTTCCTTCCTTTGAGGTCCGCCCCAGAATTTTGTGCTCCTCTGTTGCTTTGATACAGAAACAACCATGCTGCCCTTCCACTACAGCAAGAAAAGATGTGACCCCCATCAAGTGGGAACTGTCATCTTAGCTCATTCCTCCTTGGCGAGAGTTGGGTGCCTCTTCCTCCCTGGTTCCCTGCTCTGCTATCATCCTGCCAGTTGCCAGGAATGAGCACTTGCTGTTTGCCAGTTCTGCGCTGGAGCATTATCTCATGTCCTCACACAAAGAGTCTATTAGGTGCACTTCTCCTTTCTTTTCAGAAGAGAAAGCGGAGGCTGAGAAGGATTAAATGAATTGTCCAAAATCACGATGAAGGCAGAACCGAGAATTGAATTCAGGTCTGTTTAACTCTGATGCTCCTTCTCTTAACCACCACACAGACATCTCTGACTGCGGTGACTCTCTTCTCCCCTTTATTCATTTATTTAACAGTATGTGTTTGGAGAAGAGTGTGGCTTGTGTCTTTCTCAGAGCATGAGGCTGGATTCAAATAAGCATCAGGAGAGGTTTAACTCAAGTGTGCAGAAATGGACTGGTAGGTGTCCAGCAATGACTCCTAGCAAGAGAGCTGCCGAGGTCCCTCTCATGTCAGCCCTTGGACTTTTATGAGCAGAAGGGCTCTCTCTGAGCCCTGAGCCTAAGACCAGCTAGGAAACATGAGGACCAGCCAACTCTTGCTGGACTCTGGTTAGCCTGCCCCCTCCCACCACCACCACCTCAGAGGAGAGGGCCAGGGCCCCATGAGATAAGAGGATACAGGCCCAGGGGAGGAGTCAGAGCTGCCCAAAGGCCTGCAGGAAATCACCCCTTCCTCAAGGGCCGAGAGGGGAATGACTCAGGGCCCACTTGGGGAGTTCCGTTTTTTGCGGCCAGGACCAGGACCGCTGCAGTGAGGCCCTTGGATAAAGTGCTCAGGTTTGCCTGCCCCTGCAGCTCGCCTCAAGAGGCTTTATGAGGTGTGTCTTGGTCTTTCCTCTTCCCCTTTCTGTCACTTCTCTGGAAACAAGTTTGTGCTGCTGGGCTGGTCTCTCGCTCCAACCCCTGTCCAACCCAGGCCAGGTCCTGTGAGAATGAGACAGTGAGACCTGGAGCAAGCTGGGTGTGGGGCAGGTGAGCCAGGGTGCTTCACACCGCAGTTACTGCATCGTTTGCAGGGGCGCTCCAGTTGCTTGGGAGCCAGAGTGGAAACGCGAGGCCTTTCTGTGTGGGAGCGGCCCTGAAGGCTTGTCTTCAGATTAGGACCTGGCATGCACTATGTGATCAGTATTGGACTTGGAAGTTGTATTGTACCCCCAATGTCACACAGATCCAGAGAAGCCATATGGCACCGTGGCAGAGGGAGGGACTCTGAAGTCAGAAAGGCTTGGTTTGAGGTCCAGCCCTGCCCTCACTAGCTAGCAGCTTTGGCTAAGTGACTTACCCTCTCTGAGCCTGATTTCTCTTTGTAAAATAAGGATGATAATACTGGTACCTTCTTAGTAGGGTTGCTGAAGACTGAAGGAATTAGTAGTTACAAAGTGCCTGGAAGAGTGCCTTGCAGCTAAGTACTATGTCAGCGTGAGCTGTTTTTGTTCCTTTAGTGACTGGCATTGCCATTGACTCAGTCATCTAAACAGAAGCTTGGCAGTGATCCTGGACTCTTTCCTCTACTCCCATTTCCAAATCCACTTTATTCTTTCGCCTGTTTTTTCCTGTCCATGCCATTGTTTCTCACCTGTGTGACTGGAATCGTCTCTTATTCCTCTGCTGGTCTTCATTCTTTTTGTCTCATGGCTTTATTGATATGTAATTCCTAAATCCTACAATCCATCTATTTAAACTGTATAATTAAATGAATACTGGTATATTTACAAATATGTGCTGTCAATTTTAGATAATTTTTGTCATCTCAAAGAGAAATTCAGTACCTGTTAGTTCTTATCCTCCTATCCCCCCATTTTCCTCCCAGCTCTAAGTAGCCCTTAAACTACTTTCTATTTCTATGGATTTGCTCTTTCAAGACATTTCATATAAATGAAATACAAGTAGAATGGGTACTCTATTGTGACTCGCTTTTTTCACGTAGCCTGGTATTTTCAAGGCTCATCCATGTTATACCTTTTAGCAGTAATTCATTTTGGTGATTGAATAATAATTCCATTGTATGAATATATCACGTGTTGTTGATTCACTCATCAACTGATAGCTATTTGTGTTATTTCTACTTTTTTGGCTGTTAAGAATAATGTTTCTGTAAACATAGATGTACTGAACTTTTTATGTACACATTTTCGGTTTTTTGTTAGGTGTTGATATTGGTATTGAGCTATAGACCAGTTTGAGAAGTACTATTATCTCAATAATATTAACTCTTCAATTCATAAACCTGAGATGCTTTTCCATTTATTTGACTATGCTGTATTTTCTTTTACCGGTTTTTGTAGCTTCCAGAGCGTAAGTTTTGCACTCTTTGTTAAATTTATTCCTAAACACTATTCCTTTAAATACTATTTTAAATGGAATTTTCTTATTTTCATTTTCAGATTGTTCATTGTAAGTATACAAAAGAAAATGCTTTTGTATATTAATCTTGTAATCTTGTTAAGTTCATTTATCTCTTCTAAAAGTGTTTTAGTGGATTCCAGGGGATTTCCTATGTACTTAATCATGTTATCTGAAATAGAGTTTTACTCATTCTTTCTCAGTGTGGGTGCTGTTTATTTTTCTCGCCTAACTGTCCTGGCCAGGCTGTCCAGTCCAATGTAGAGTAGTGGAGACAACAGGTAACTTCGTCTTATTCCTGATGTTAGGGGGAAGACAGTCTCTCGCTATTAAATAGTGTTGATTTTTGTGACTATCATACATCAGGTTGATGAAATATCCTTCTGTTCTTAGTTTTGTTTTATTCTTGCCTCATGAAAGGATGCTGGACTTCCTTAAGTGCTTGTTCTGTGCCTATTGAGATGATTACATATATAGATTTTTGTTTGTTTGTTTTGTGGACATCATGTCACACCAACCTTTTATCCCAGGGTAAATCCCGTTTGCTTTTGGTATGTAATCCTTTTACATGTTGCTGGATTCGGTTAGTTAATATTTTCTTGAGAATGTTTGTGTCCACATACCTGGCTGTAGTTCTTTTGTCCTATCTTTTCTCTAAGCCTTAGGGTAACACAAACTAAGGATTGAGAATGGAGTTGAGAATTCTGCTTGTTTCTTTTGTGAAACATTGGTCTTAATTATTCTTTAAATTGTTGGTGGAATTCACCAGTGAAGCTGTCTGGGCTTGGAGTATTCCTCTGGACCTTTTTTCTGTTTAATTACTATTAGCCAAATCTCTTCTCTTGTTTTGAGTCTTCTCAGATTTGCCTTTTCTCTTTTTGGGTTAATTTTGATAGTTCTTGTTTTTCTAGGAACTTGTCAATTTCATTTTTTTTTTAATAAAAAACACATGGACAAAAACCTCATCTCTACTCATGCTCCTCTACAATCACCCTCCACACAGTCTTCAGGATCTTTAAAAAAAATGCAAATCTGATCACGGCACTCCCCTGCATGCAGTTCTCCTGTGGTTCCTCTCTGTCCTTGCGTAAAGACCCACCTCCCAGTGCAGCCCGGAGGACTCAGCAAGGGCTGGCCTGGAGGAGCCGCTCTGGCTCCCTACATCACAGGGCTACATTCTCCCTTTGTTCCAGTCACAGTGGACACGTTGTGGCTCCTCAAGACGACATGCGTCAGCGCTGCTGTTTCCTCGGTGGGGCCTTTTCCTCTGGAGAGCTCCTGCTTCTTCATAGCCCAGATTAAAATGTCACTCTCTCCAGAAAACCTTTCCTGACCCCACCTCCTCCCTATGATTCCACGGGCCCCCTCCTTCTCCAAAGCGACAGCACCCTATTTTGTTATTTGTTTGTGTATCTGTCACTCCACAGGGGCCTCTTTGTCTAAACGTGCATCAGTGCCACCAGGGGAATCTTTATAACTCCCACATCCTAAACCTGTCAATAACCCTGCACTAGATCTGAAATGAAGTTTCATTCTAACAAATCCCACCTCTCCTATCCTAGCCTCAGTTAATTTCTTAAATTCAGCACTCCCTTCCCACCCACCATTCAATCCTTTTTTGGAACAGTTGTGATGTTTCTTGCCCTTAACTCCTTGTACTTGTCTATAGTATCACTTCATCTTTTTTAAAGTATGTGTGGACATAAACCTCATCTTCACTATGACTAGGTCCAATGTTGTGAAATGTGCTGTGTCATCTTATTTAGTGCTGACACCACTGAGGTAGTTCTTACCTCAACTTCCTCAATAACATCATTTTCATAGGAGAAAAAGAAGCTCAAGGAGGTGAAGTGACTTGACTAAGATCACACAGGTAGTGAGACAGGAGGGACAAAGGAATCTGCGTGATTCCAGAATCTGCTCTTAATGACAATGGCTTCTTTGAGTTTGACTCACCAAAAAAATATATGGAGCAAGACAGGTCTTCTTTCCTAAGGACCAGTGGGAGTGCCATCGGAGGCCAGCAGTGACAAATCCCAAGGATAACACGGTGACACATCTGAAGGGCTCTGTGGTGTAGTGACAGGGGGCTGGCTTTCAGGACAGGGACCACTTCCCAGAATGCTATGAGGCCCTGAGGGAAGCAGGTCCCACATGACAGGCTAACGTTGGGGATGACTTCTACTTCCTTTTTGGGGGGCCCACAGGCGGGGCAGTGAGGTGGCTGCCAAACCCGGGAAGGCTGTCTGGAGACATGAGGAGGCTTGGGGCTTCCAGACCCCACAAGCATCTGGTGCTGAGGGTTGATGCTCAATGTGCTATGCGGACAGAGCAAAGGATCCTAGACGGGAAGTTACTTAGAGATTCAGGGAGACTTTGTGGTGATGAAGGCTGGACAGCAGGGAAGAGACCAGGGGAAAATTAGAGTTTTTCATTGCCACAAAAATGGGGTTGGGTTAGAGGTAAAGTTATGATAGCATATATTAAAATGGGTCTTCTAGAATATCCTTCATCATAGTGAGCCAGCCCTAACTGAAGACAGGGTAACTAGGGACAGCATACCTTTCCTGGAGAGTTCAGCTTCTCCCTCTTTCTTTCAGCATTTCCCAGGGATGGACCAGCAGTAGAAGGCAGACACTGAATAGAGCTCCTCAGAACATTTATTTGTTCTGGCTACAAGGCCAGGGCAGGAGTAGCTGAATAGGGTTTGTTAGTGTTGGCTTGGGTGAGGCACTGAAGTAGGGTCTGAGTGTGGGGGTAGCAGAAGAGGAACAGTCAACTAGAGGGAAGGGTGTGAAGGGTAGTGGGGCAAGTAAATGCAGGATGCAGGGGCAGCTGCAAAGGATGAGGACCCAACTCCCCTACACAACCCCCTCCCCAGTCCCCTCTTTTCTTCCCTAAGTTAAAAAAACATTCCCGAGGCAGCCCAGGTCAGAGGCTCCAAGGATCAGAAATCACAGGTTGGCGCGTGGGGTCTGCTCTGGCCAGCAGAGCCAGCTTCTGACGGAATGGCAGCTCAGCCCTCCTCAGCTGTAGCGTCAATGCCCGCGTAAGTGAAATTCTCAAACAGCGACATGTTCACATAGGCCTGGGGAGCAGAGTAAGTTTTAGTGGGGATCAAGGTTGGGGGCACTTCTGGCCCAGAGGTCCTTGACTTGCACATGGTTGGGACATTTGAAAGACACCGATTTGTACCAGATACTAAAGATGGCCTCAAGGCAGAGGACAGCCCTTACCCGTCTGGTGCAGTGAGGGCATCAGACCACCGCTGGGCATGCAGGTGGGAGGCCCCTGGCACACCGTCAGACAAGAGTTTGTTCATGCCCTCCCCTGATGACATGCTTGCTCACGCATGCAGCCAATCGTTTGCTCCTCATCTATTCCCAAGGCTACTTTTGAGGACCCACTTATTTACCTGATTGATCCTTCCTTTATGCTTAAGAATGTTTACTAATCCATGTTGTCACCTCACTCACTCATTCATATGAAGAACTCTTCACATGTCTTCATTTTGACATATTTCTCTATTTATACTTGATAATTCATTCACATGGTTACTTAATGGCATGCTTATTTGTATGACTCTTATGACGACTGTATCATTCATCCACTAGTTCTATTCATCCATTCACTCAGTTGCTGTATCATCCCTTCATCCACCCATTGGCTGGCTACCATTCATACGTTCCACTCTGTCTCTGTGCCAGGTGAGGAGAGGGGGCCGAGCTAAGGACATGCTGATGGCCCTGGCAGAAGCACAGACAGGAATTGTAGGACCTGGGGGTGGGATTTGCTGCTGGGGACAAGCCGCGACCTTGAAAGGTTTGGAAGGGCCTAGTGTCTAACCCATGGAAAGCCAGAGAGGGGCTGCATCCTGGAGCCTGTGGGGACTGTGGCAAGAAGCTGCTGCTCTCAGCTTGCTATGATTGGGCAGACACCCCTGTGGGGCTGCCCATCACCCCCAGTCTCCTCACCTTCCTGGCTTCCAGCATTCGGCCCAGCTGCAGTGCGATCTGAGCAAAGGGAGGTCGCTCGTACGGACGGTCCCGCCAGCACTGACGCATCAGCTCGTACCTGCAGATAGGGCACTGCTGAGGTGAGGGGTCAGGACCCACAGAGATGATGGGTCACAGGGCTCAGGGTAGGGTCACTCCTCACGGAGAAGGGCCCTGGGGTCCAGGAGGAGGTGACTCACACTTCGTC
This sequence comes from Condylura cristata, assembly GCF_000260355.1. Taxonomy (NCBI): domain Eukaryota; kingdom Metazoa; phylum Chordata; class Mammalia; order Eulipotyphla; family Talpidae; genus Condylura; species Condylura cristata. The sequence goes on along the minus strand of NW_004567109.1, from coordinate 23,192,184 downwards.
ATCACAGTTCCGAGGCTGTTCCATGCGGTAGCCCTGAGGCAGCTTCTCATAGAGTTCAGCGCAGGTCATGCCGCAATAGGGTGTGCCTCCTGCAGGGGGAGACAAAGCTCTCCCAGCCCAGGACCCCCGGGGGGGCGGGGGGGGGTTGGGGGCCCTGGGAACTGGAGGTTGGGTACTCACCAAGACTCACGATTTCCCAGAGGAGGACCCCAAAGGACCACCTGAAAGGAGGTTGCATGTAGTTAGCTGCCAGCCCCAGGCCAGCAACTCAGTGTCAGTGTCTCCCCAGGTGTGACGCCCTCCTGGCCTCTGCACGTACTGGGCCTCCACCAGGGGCTGTCTCTGCTCCTTGGAGAGACATTCACAGCCCTCCCAGCTCAAAGGAACTATAGCTCACGTTTCCATCATGCACACTCTGGGCCAGACACAGCTCATTTAGTGCATGCAGTAATTCTTTTAGCCATCACACCAACCCTAGAGGTACTGTCAGTGTCCCTGGTTTACAGATGGAGACGCTGACAGGTTAGCTAGCTTGCCAAAGGTCACACAGCTGGTAAGCGGCAGCGCCATGATGCAAAACCTGGCAGACTGACTCCAAAGTCCTTTCTCTTAACAGTCTCTTGCACTATAAGGACCTCTCTGCTAGAGTCAGGCGACACCAGGGTGGGTGAGTGCCTCATAGGGGGAGGGAACCTGGGGTCCTGGGACAGAGGGGGCAAGCTGGCTTGTGGTGGCCAGAGGGATGTTCTGTGTGGTGGACAGTGAGCCAGGCAGGCCAGGCCAAGGGGCTTGGGGCAAGGAGCAGAGTCAAGGCTAGAGGCCAGGGTAGGCAGGTTCCCTGGTGGGGAGGGTATGCCAAGATGGCTGTCTGGCGAGGGGGGAAGCACAGAGAGGTCTTGGAGGTTAAGTTCTGGCTAACCACCTCAGGCGGTGATGACGCTTCCCTTCAGAGAAGGTGAGAGCGTTTGTAGAGTGGCCTCTCTGCCCACCTGGCATCAGCGGCCAGCATTCCCAACCCTTCCAGTGCACACCTGAGTCAGCAAACTATTGCTGCCCCACTCTTATTCCTGAAACACCCTCCAAGACTAACTTCCTTCCAACTCGTCCTTCCCACTAAGATATGGCATCACCGACATATACCCATGACACACCTGTGTCACACCTCGACACACCTGTGTCACACCTGGACACTCCTGGGAGACACATCCAGGTTAGACCTGCCGGCGTCCTGTGTTACCAAGCCCTCTCCACCCCGTCCCCACTCACACGTCACTCTTGGTGGTATAGACACTGTAGTTCAGAGACTCGATGGCCATCCAGCGCACTGGGAGCCGCCCCTGGGAGCGAGGGATTGAGCGGTTGGGTCAGGAAGAAGGCCTCTGGGGTCAGGCCAGGCCCTGAGGGCGGGGCCTGAGACTCACCATTGTCTTCTTCACATAAACCTCCTCCCCACGAGAAAGGCCAAAGTCTGCAATCTTGGAGGCCAGGTTCTCTCCAACCAGCACATTCCGGGCAGCCAGGTCCCTATGGATGAACTGTGGGCAGGGCCAGAGTTGGGGGAAGCTGGGACCAGTGAGCCCAGGACCCCACACCAGTCTTTGTGGGTGCCTTTTGCGGCATCCTACCCTCCTTCCAACCCCTGGGCCTCATCCTGGATAGGTGAGTCCTGCCTGAGTAGTCAGGCAGGCTGTCGTCCCTCTCTCCCAGGGCCAACCTGGTGGGGCCCGGCCTGCCCCCGTCTCCTGGGGTGGCGGTGGGCCTTCTCCAGTGACCACGCTGCATCGCCCCCTGGGCATGTTCAAGACCTGTTCTCTCTCAGCCTTCCCTTGCCGTCATGGAGGGGGTGGGGAAAGCCCTCTCTCTCCTGGAGTTCTTGGTCCTCAGTGCTCAGCTTTCGTCTTCTTCAGAGCCCTGTCTCCAAGCCCCGCCCTCTGCACTGGCCCCTTGCCCCTGCTTTCAAAGACACTCGGAACTGTCCTAATTTTAAAATGCCTTTTCTGGGATCATGCTCAGTGAAATCCGCCAGAAAGTAAAAGAAAAATACCGTCTGGTTTCTCTTATAGGAGGAATGTAGGGGACCCAAATAAGGGATTGGCGTTGGGGAGGGGGAAGTAATTATTAAAAAGTAAAACCCAAACTCAGCAGGCAACTATAAACCAGAGATATTCTTCGGGGGGTGGGAGAGGGAGAGCATTGGGGGGTGGGAAGAGCACAGGGACCACAGTGATGGGGCATGGCTGAACTGGTGGCAAGAACTTCTTAGGGCCATACACGAGAAGATAGATCATACATTGTATGAAAATGGAAAATGATGTAAAAAATATACTAAAAAATAAAATTAAATTTGAAATAAAACGCCTTTCCTCAGACTCACGTTCTCCACCTTGTACTGTCCCCTCACTCCTTCCGTTCTAGCAGACCCCCACTCTGCTCCCCTCCCCCCCTGGGGGCCCCCCAGCTACTCCCTCACATCACTTCCCAGATTGCAGGCTCTGGTTCAGGCTTCTCACCTGAGTTGTGGGCTGGTGCCTATGACTACTGACTCATCACTGCCACCACGATGTCTCTGGGGTGCTTCGTAGGCAGCACCCCTTCTGGGCCTGCTCCTCGTCTTGTGCCCCTCACTCACGAGGCCAGCAGCCCGGCTCATGTCCCTCTCTCTGCTTCTCTACCCCACAGCCAGTGAGAGCCTGCTGGTTTTAGCTCCTGAAGTTGACTCAGTGACCCCCTTCTTCCCTCTGGCACCCCACGCTCCCAATCTCACAATGCCCACACACCTGCTTCTCACTCAGGTACTGCATGCCGTTGGCAGCGTCGCTGGCAAAACGCAGCAGCTGCCTGGAGCTGAGGGTGGAGGCTGTTCCATGTTCTCGGGCAAAAGCCGGATCTGTTTCTAGGACCCGGCTCTTCCGGAGAAAATCCAGCAGGTTCCCGTAGGGGGCATATTCAATGGCGATATACAGGTAACCTGGCAGATGAGGAGGTAAGTGGTGGTTTATGTGCAGCCTACCTGGGGCGACAGCAGGTGCTCCGTGGAGATAGACAGGGTCAGAAGCAGGAAGAGAACTGGTATCGGTAGCCTGCAGCTCTCAGCCAGCTAGTGATGTGGGGGAGCTGATGCTGAAGATGGGGGTTTGGAAGAAAGGCTAAGTGATGAGTTAGAGGCTCACCTCGGTTCTCACAGGCCCCCAAGAGGTTTATGATGTTGGGGTGATGCCCCAATTTGCACAGAACTTCCAGTTCTCCGGCAAAGTCACGATGGTCATTTTCAGAGGCATATTCTGTGCAAAGAACCCAGAATTAAAAAAGAAAGAAAGAAAGAACCTGATATCATGAATGACAGAAGTAACTCTGAAAAAAGGGAATGGGAATTGAGCTGTGTCAACTGCTGGAGGGAGCCAAGTGGGGCCTGGATTTGTGGACAAGGGAGCAAGTTGGGACTGGGGCCAGGGTCACTCCCAAGGGACCTTTCAGCATCTTGATGGCCGCGTTCATCTTGAGTCCGTCCTTCTTGATCATGGCCCGAATGACCTGGCCGAAGTTGCCCTCCCCAATGAGGTCCTCGAAGGTGATGTCCTCCCATTCCAACACGGGGTAACTCAGGGGCTCGGGCTGTGGTTTGGGCCGCCGGGTCAGCGTCAGGGTTCCTGAGCTGAACTGCAGGATGGTCTCTTCACCCTTCACAAGGTGGGCAGGGGCAGAGAGGCCACACGAGAGACATGAGCCAGCAAGGGGCACTGACAGGTGTGTGAAGAATGGTTAGATGAAAGGACAGAGTCCCAGACACAGGGCACCTGGCAGCAGCTAGGGACAGACACACAGACAGGGGACATGTACTGAGCCAGAATCCCAGGAGACAGAGCCACAGGTGGGTGTCAGGTAGAGGGAGGCACAGACTGGGGGTGCGGGGGCAGGGCTCTGGAAGGGGGAGCGGGCCAAGTTGCTAGAAGTTATGACACAAGCGAGTCAACAGGACTAATGCTTCTAACACTTAAAACTGAAAGGAATTAGCGTGGCCTGCGAAGAGAAGCCGCGAGCCTCCTGTTATTGTACTAATCCCACAACCAGGCTTTTGTCACCAGGGATGCTCTGGAGAGGAGTCTGCTTGGGGCAGGGTACATGCATAGAGCACCTGTTAAGTAGAAAGCCCTGAGCTGCTGTGCACTAGTGGAAGAGACGTATCCCCAAAGCAGGGGCGATAGCTCCCAGCCCTGGCTGTCCCTCGACAGCCCTGGATCTGTGTTAGCATAACACCTCTTGCTGTCTTAGGATGACAGATATGTTACAGGCTCCTTCCGGCTCCTTCGCCCAACACTGGTAGCTGTTACCCTCCCCCACCACAGCAGTGGCTTTCTGTGTGTGCTGACCTCAGAGAGAGGGCCAGTGAACCAATGCAGCCTGGCACAAAGAAGCCAATTGAGTCTCTGAAGGGAGACTTTGAAAGGAAAGCTAGAGACAATAGCCTGGGACACTAGGCTTTCTATCACAAGGGTCAGCCCTTGAGAGAGAAGAGCATTTTTTTTTTTAAATGCCAAAGCTTGGCTATAAACACAAAAGCTTGGTGCTGGAGGGCCGAGGCTAGAGTTCAGTCCTGAGGGACAACAATGGGGGTGATTCCAGGGGAGACAGGACCACCAGGTGGAGAGAGAAAGACAGGTGAAGAAGTGGGAGGGGCTGACAGAGGAGGTGATGTTGGGAACCCGGAAAGGAGCAAGCATCGCGCCTGCACCCCCAAGCCAGCTGGGAGGGCACCACGTGCGGAAGGACACAGGAACCAGGACAGGCACCCAGGGAGGCCAATGGGACTGTGGACGTCCCCCTGCCCCCAGGAGCAAAAGGGGAGCTGCAGGCCTGCTGTGACTCCAGCTGGTAGTGACAGCTGCGGGAGGGGCCGAAGCAGTGGGCCTGGGCCAGGGAAGCACCCAAGTCCTTAAGCCACCCAAAGGGGGGCCTGTGACTCGCAATGGTGGTGGACAGGGTGAAGTGCCCACAGCCTGAGTGGCCTATTAGCAGGAAGCCACGGAAGGGCTGAGCCCAAGTGGAGGTGGAGGTGGGCGGGGGCGACAGAGGCCAGCAGGAAGCCGGCGGCTCCCTAGGCTTAGGTCACTCCCAAGGAAAGGGGAGACTCCAAGTTGATCTTGGGGAAGCGAGGACACACTGAGTTATTCTGAACTGGGGTATTAGACTTTTTACCCCTAATATAAATGAGCTCGTGAGCTGAATTCAGTTCTAGAGAAATAAGGCAAGCTAAATTGTGCGCCCTTGAGTGTGACCTAGTCTTACATGAATCCCCGTGTGGGATTAAATCCCTGAAGAATACAAGCGCATGTGTGCAGTGGTGGAGACGCTTCCACGGGGCCTGCACACCTGTGCCCTGGAGTGGGTAAAGGTGACTGACCGAGCCTGACTGGTAGGTGAAGGTGCGTCTGCGATGCAGGCAGCTCCGGCGGATGCACACAAGGGTCAGGAGGGCGGCCAGGATGGTGAGGCAGGTGGCAGACACAGAACCCACCACCGCCAGTATCAGCTGGTGATCTAGGCCTTCTTCAGCCGCCCGGATCTCCTGCACGGGGCCCTCGCTCTGAAGCCCTGGACACAAAAAAGGTCACCTGGGTGGGGCACCCAAGAGCCACCAAGGCGTCACCCAAAGGGAGAAGTCAGATTGTAGCTCCAGGGAGGGGCAGGATGTCAAGCCCAGGACGAGTGGGTCCCTGGAATGTCAGGACTTTCACTTTCCAGACAGTGAATCATGAAAGGGGAGGGTACCTGGCTTGTTGGCTTGCTGTGGGGGCTGGGAGACAGGGGATCACGTGGAAGGAAGGAGACTGGCCCCCAAGACCCAGGGACCCCCATGAAGCCTGCCCCCTCACCATTGCCCAGGGTGGACTCCTCTACCACGTTGCTCCAGTCGCCGGGCCCCTGGACACTGGCCCGCACCCGGAACAGGTAGTGCGTGCTGGCGTTAAGGTGACGGACGATGGTGCTGGTCTCTTCTGGCCTGTCCACGTCTATCCACAGTGGGTCTCCTGAACCCCCAGCCACCTGCACCTCCACGATGTACTTGGCTATGGGCCCAGCCGGAGTCTCCGGCCGCTGCCATGTCAGTTGGATCTCGGAGTCTGAGAGGGCCTGTGCATGGAGGTGTCGGGGGGCGGGGGGGCCTGGGGAGATGGGGGTGTGAAGGCAGGACTCAGACCGGGCCAGGATATGTGCGGGTCTGACAGATCCTCTCTGCCTCCCTTGCGCTGTGGACCTGGCATGGGAGTCATCCACCGGCCCCCTTCTTCCCCGCCTGGGCCGAGCTCCTCTCCACCCCACAGTCCCTTCTGCTCCCCCTTGTCCTCACGTCCCAGGTCTTCTTGAGGCCCCAGACCCTCCAGGTCTGCTAGTCTTCCCCACGTGTCCACTGTCCTGCGTTCCCCAGTCCCATGTTCTCCCGCTGCTCTGTGGCCCTAGTTTGCCACGTGAACCATCACCCCTGGGCTCTCCTCCACCCCGTGCTCCTGGCACCTGCGTCCCCCCGTTGCGTGTCTCCATGTCTGTGCGTATCCTAGGGCCTCCTTGTGGCCACGTCTTCCTCGTGTCCCGGCTGCTCTCCACGCCGACCCGTCCTCCTACAACCTCACGCCCCGCGGCCCTCCTGTGTCCCCGGCGCCACGTCCTCCCCGCATCCCCAGCCCGCCACCGCCTTCACGAGCGTACCGCTGGGCGGCAGGAGCACGCGTGCGGGGGGCGAGGCCGGGCCCAGGAGGGCGCAGTGGTAGAGCCGCACATCCAGCTGGTAGCTGGTGCCAGGCGTGAGTCCAGTCAGGAGGGCGGTGCGGGCCTGGGGGGACGACACGTTCTCCCGCCGCTCCTGTCCCCGTGTCCCGTCCCACAGGCGCAGCAGGAAACCATCGCCCACCAGTGGCCCAGGCACCGAGGGTAAGGACCAGCTCACTCGCAAGCGGTCAGGGCCCTCCACGTGCCAGCCCTCCAGCCACGGCTGCAGCAAGGGCTCTGGGGCCAGAGATCGAGGGTCAGAGCTTTCCACAGGTCCTTGGGACTGGGTGGGCCAGATCCCCAGTGGAAGGGGTGGGACCTCCGGTGGGCAAGGCAGGGGCCCCTGGGCTGGACATGATGTGACAAGCCTTGCGTGCAGAGGACAGGAACCCTGGGCAGGGAAGGGGTGGCGCTTGGCCTCTCACCAGGACAGTCTGTGGTCATGAGGGTGGGAGGCCCCGGGTCCCCCTCGCCACCTTCCCCTGGCCTGCTCAGCTGCACGCGGACACTGTACCCTGTCTTCGGCCTCAGGTTCATTAGAGTTACATTCTCGCTGGGGTCCACTGGGAGGGGCACACGGCATACATCAGGTAGTTTCAAAACCCTTCCAGAATCCTTGGTCTCCCGTAGCCCGTCTCTTCCCCTTACGCCATCTCCCTCCCCTATCACTGTCCAGCTGCCCTGTCCTGGCCCAGCCCCTCCTGCCCCCAGCTCCCCCCACTCACCCACGATGGCAGACCAGTCCATGGTGCTGTCTTGGGGCCGGTAGTGCAGGCGGACAGAGGTGATGGGCCCGTCCCCAGAGAAGGAGGACAGCGGGGAGACCACAAGCTGGCGACTCTGCTTGGCCAGGAGCCGGGGAGCAGTCAGGGGCACTGGGGGAGCTGCAAGGACACTCAGGGTGAGGCATGGCCCAGACGGCATGCCCAGTTCTCCTGGTGCACTGGGCAGCTTGGCTGGACTTTGGGGGCCCTCTGGGCTGAGGAGGGACCAAGCTTAACAGGTGGCTGGAGAGGCCAGGGCCTAGGAGGCAGAGTGCTGCCCTTGGCAACTCAGGGCACGAGGAGCGGCCACGAGAGCATGTGGGCATCCCAAGAGATGTTAAGCGGGGGAGTGGTAAAGCCAGATCGGTCTTGGGGAGGGCATAATGCCCAAGCATTATGGGGTGGACGGAGGAGCTGAAACCCAAGGCAGAGAGAACCTGGGGTCACCTGTTTTTTGTCCCTTCCCTCAACATTCATCTCTCATAATTAAAAAAAAAAAAAAGAGGAAACGAGTGAGAAAGCATTTATCTGGATGCTTCGGGAGCATAATCTCTAATTCTCACAACTGCCTCTCAGCAGGGCTCACTGCCCTGTTAGGGATGAAGAAACCGAGACACTGAGCACCTTACGGAAGGACACACAGCCGGGCGGAGCTATAGCCAGCTTTGGACTGGGCCTGACCAGGGCACCTAACGCCCGTCGTTTCTACCGCAAGTAGCCTTTATGTTCCTGCCCAGCTTCCTCACTCCACGGTCAGTGCTATGACTACAGCTTTTCTCGCCAGATTATTGCTTTAATGCTTTCACGGGTTCCCTTGCCTCTTCTAAACATTTACCACTAGCTTTTCCAGGAAGAAAGGGAGAAGAGGATGGAGGGCTGGGGGTGGGAGGGCCAAGAAGGATGCAGGCTCTGAGCTGAGAGGCCGGACGGACAGCAGCGTCAGCCTGTCATAGGTCTGATCATAGGTGAGGACACTGCTTGGACCTGGCTTGGGCCCCAGGGAGCAGCCACCCTCCGAGCTCCCTGGCCAGCCGTGAACTCAGAGCGGGGAAGCTGAGTCCAGAGGCAGGTGAAGGCCCCGTCTGTGTGTGGGGTGGTGAGAAAGGCACGGCCAGGCAGCAGGCTGGGCAGGGCTGCAGAGGACCCCTGGCCTCAAGGCCACAGGATATCCTTTGTAGACAGGACTGAGCTGGGCCCTGGCCTTCACACTGCCCAGGCCTCTGGCTATTACAAGTCCTCTCCTGTGTCCGGTGCTGGGCTGGGCCCTTTGATGCCCTTTCTGCTAGGATACCCAATCTGCACACAACGGGGACATGCCCACTCTGCCTGCTCTCCATCCTCCATGGTCCCCGATGTCACTGACCTTTGATGCTGACCTTGAAGCGCCGGCTGTCTTGGCCACCGGACGTTGACACGCGGCACTCCCAGAGCCCACTGTCCGCAAGAGTCACGTTGGACACCTCGAACTCGGCTGTGGTCCTGTCTGGCTCCACGATGGACTTGGTGGACTGGGGGTGGGGGAAGGGGAGAGACAGAGGGAATGTGCACCATGGAGCAGAGGCACATGTGTCTAGACTGACCACAGGGGCCAGCAGCCCCGCAACCATCCAGACCCCATGAGGGCCACAGGTAGGCCAGTGGGTAGAACCTGCAGGAAGTCCTGAGGGGTCAAGGGGCCGGAAGCCTACTGGGAAGCTGGTGGGGGCTCTGGGTCAGGGGTCATGGGCTGACCAGAAGCACAGTGCCATCTGGCTTGCGGAGCTCCATGCTGCCCCGGACTGGGAAGGGGTTCCCTGCAGCTGCACAGTAGATCCGGGGTTTCGTCCTTAAGTTGAACTCCAGGTCTGAGGCCACATCAAGGATCTGGGGGATCCGGTCTGCAGAGAGGAGACACATACCTTGGAGCCCCACAGGCACAGACACGTGACCACCAAAGCGCCCTGACCTGCCTGGTCAGCCACGCAAAGCTAGAAAGCCAGCCAAGTGCCTTTTCCAGGGTCCTTGTTTCCCTGCCTGCTCCCTTCCCCGCCTGCTAGCACAGCTGCTCACATGGCCAAGGGTCCTGCTCGGCCTGGATCCCCAGCCGGTCAGCTGGCTCAGCCCTCCTTTATTCCTGACCTGGGCTACAGATCCTCCTGGCCTCCTGCTTCCACTCTTGTATCTAGAAGCGAGGGAGGGGCTTCCCACAAGTACAGCTTTGACTCTCCTCTACCTCCTCCTCAGTCCCCTCCTGTCCCTGTCATCCGCAGCCTGCCACTTGGTCATTCAGAGGCCCCAGGATTCACCCCTGATGACCACTGCCCCGGCACTTCTTTCTACACTGTCCTGGTAACTAAACCTCAGCCCCTCGGCCTTTGCCCACGCTCCTCGCCCAGACACCTCCTCTGTGCCTTCCTATCGCATCTCAGAACCTGCCTCTTCCCAGAAGCCTTCCCTGCCCTCTCAGGCTGTGGGGGGCCCCCTCTGGGCTGCCCATTGCTGACTGGACGGCATGGCTGGCGGCGAGAACTCCTGCCAGACCTGAGGCGTTGACTTGAGTCGCGGATGTCAGGGCCCCTGTGCTCATACCTGACTTCTCACAGTGCACTCCATGCCACCCGGAGGGGCAGACACAGCCACTGAAGCGGTCACAGGTGCCCCCATTCTGACACTGGCACTGGAGGCGGCAATCGGCCCCAAAATGGCCAGGGGCACAGGCTGGGAAGAGAGGGGGTGTGGTCAGAGGGGCAGAGTCAGGGGGCAGGAGAGCACAGCTGGGCTTGTGTGAAGGCAGAGAAGGGCACTGGCCAGGTGAGCAGGGAGTGAGGAGGGCTTGGTGTGTTAGGGCCAGGGTGAAGACTCAGAGTCCGTGGTGGCTGGGTCAGCCCATACCTTCCTGGCACTGGCTTCCCCTCCAGCCGGATCCACAAGAACAGCCATAGGGGTCAGGGAGGCAGAAGGTGAGGCCCCGGCAGCCTGAGGTGCCTGGGCACTGCTCCTGGCAGCTCTGCCCAAAACGGCCCTCTCTGCAAGCTACAAAGAGAGAACACGTGGGTACGTGGGACCCTGCTGGGCTCCAGGATCAGGGACCTGACCGGCACGCTCACCCTCCAAGCTCTCTCTCCATGGCTGGCATCTTTCCTGCCTGAGGGCCAGGTCCCCCTCGTCCTTACCCTGCTCACAGCGGGTTCCAGTGAATCCAGGGGGGCACACACACTCGCCATCCTGGTCATGGCAGACACCTCCATGCAGGCAGCCTGGGCATTCCTTGGCACAGTCTGGTCCCCAGCGCCCAGCCCCACAGCCTGGAGGAATGTACTTTCAGCAGTGGACCTGACCCACCTGAGCACTGCTGCAGAGGGCTGAAGCAGGCTTGGGGGCCCAGGGGACCCAGGGAGCCCACGGGAAGTGCCCACAGGGTCCCTGGCCTCCCACACCACCCATGACCCTCTGCCCCTGACCCCTCACGATGAGCCGAAAGAAGGCGCTGCCCAGTGGGCTGGCTTCCAGGTAGGTGGCACTGTAGATGCCACTCGATGGTGGCTGCACATTTGGGAGCTTCAGAAGGAACCGCCCATCCTGGGCCTCATGCCAGTCCAGGGTATAGAAGTAGGATCCTGGGGACACAACCCGGTCGGGGTCCTCAGCAGCACGTGACAGCAGTGCGCCTCCCGCCACCCACTCTGTCTCGTCCTAGCAATGTGCACGGCAAGCACAGTGATCACACCGGGAGAGAGGCTGGGCAGGCGTCTGTACCCACGCCAGAGAGCTGGGAAACAGTCCCCTCCAGGCCCTGCCAGCCCCACAGCCTACCTTCTCCTTCTCCCCAGTTCCTAAGGCGTCCACCGCTCTCCACCCAGGGCCACAGCCCGGGCCCAGCCTCCCCGAGCCTCCTAAGCAGCGCCTGCCTCCAAAGTGCCCCTTTGCATCTGGCCTGCTCTCACAGCTCGTGTGGGTTTTCTCCGCTAGATTTCCGAGTTCTGGGCCCACACTCTTCAGCGAGGCACGACTGCCCTCAGAACACCCAGCCCCTCAACACGCTCCTCTCAGCAACCCCTCAGGCCTCACACCTCTCCATCCCGGACCCAGCCCCCACGTTCCTGCATTCCACCTCTCCATCCCGGACCCAGCCCCCACGTTCCTGCATTCCGGAATTGCTTCTTTGTCTTCTAGGAACACCAGGGCATTTCAGAGCTTCCTGCTTTTGCCCTTATCCATGCTTGGAGAATGTCCTTCCCCCTTTCTCTGCCTGGATAATTCCCCCTCCTCTGAGAACTCTGGACTTTCTCCCAGGAGCCTCCCCCCACCCCCAGACCAGAGAACCCTGACAACAGAAAAGCACCCAGCTCTTGCCCCACCTCTTCTCACCTCTTTGTTCAGGATGGAACAGATGCTAGGGAGCCCAATTCTAGCTAATTCTCTACATCTTTTTCTTTCAGCAGCGGGGCTTAGGAGGCAAACCCCTTGGGCCAAGGTGGGGAGGCCTCTCCTCCCTTAGGAGCCCAGGGGTCCAGGTGATGAGGACTAAGATGGGCATCTTTGAGGTCACACAGGAAAATGGCTTCCTCCCACCAGGTGACCAGAGTTCTGACAGGGCCAAGGTGGAGGCAGGCTGGGCCGAGAACCCAGGTCCACCCAGGCCTCTGCACAAGACCGGACAGGTCTCTTGGGAGAGGTCCACTGCCCCCTGTCTGTGTCAGGGACAGTTTTCCCTGCTATGTGACAGTTAAATGCCAGCAGACAGCCAAAGGTGAGGGCTTAACATGGTACAGACTTGCAGATGACGGGAAGGAGGTAGGTGGCCACAGAGGCTGCCCATCTGCTGGGGGAGGCAGGAGGGCAGCTTCAGAGCTGCAGATGAGGTGGGCGCAGGTGTCCAGGACAGAAGCTGGGCCCTGGAGTTTGGCCAGGAGGTCAACGGGTGTATAGGGGTGACAGGCATGCTAAGGCACCAAAGTTAGGGAGACCGAGGGCCCTGGAGGTGTGTGAGTATCTGACCCCTCCAGCTGGATACTCCTCTCACCGTTGCTCTTCCAGATCACGTCTGTCTGCTTCTCCTTCCGCACACGTGCGGAGAGCACAGCTGTGTCGCCTTTGTTCACTGTGTAGGTGACCTTGTCAGGGTGCAGGTGAGCTGCCAGTGGAGGGTGAGGTCAGAGTCCACAGCAGCCCCTGCTCCCAGCTCCTTCCCCTGCCGGAGACTCACCTCCTGGGCTGTTGTGCACGTAGACGACACGAGTGCGCTGCGCCCCCGCGCCCCCCACGCAGGAGAAGACGCCCACGAGGTCGGAGGGCTGTGAGAAGCCGCGCAGCGTGAGCTGGTGCGAGCCGTTGCGGGCCGGGCGCGGGCGCTGCCTGGGCGGCGGCGTGCGCACGATGCGATCGTCCTTCTCCAGCAACAGCGGTGGGCCCCAGGCGTCCGAGCCGCGGCCCGCGCCAGCCTCCCCGGACACGCAGGTCAGGAAGAAACGCTGGGGCTCGGTGAGACGCAGGTCGGCCAGCAGCGTCAGGTCCACAGCCGCGCCTGGGACGGGACACAGACCTGGATCCCAGCGGGCGCCCCCCCCACACCCCCACCCATCTCGGCATCCGGCTTCAGGCATTTCCCTCCTCTTCCTGTCCCTTCCCTGGGCACAGACCCTGTCCCTCAAGTCTCCACATCCTAAAATAACAAAACAAGCCCTTTCTCTAGTCTTTGGTCCCCTCCCTTCTCTGCCAGATGGCTTCCCTTTGCAGCCCAGCTTTGGAAAGAATGATCTATGCTCCCTGTCTCCGTTTCCTCACTTTTTATTGCCTATCACTCCCCTTTCCTGATGTGTCTAAGGCAGCTTTTCCAGAGGAGCCCTCTCTCAGCCCCCCACCAGGAGGGTGCAGGCTGGGAGGGGGAGGGGAGCAGGACAGAACTGTCACTGCAGACCCTAGACAGCTTGGCTAAGCAGGATTCCAGGGGCTGCTTCTGTAGTGGGTGGCCTGGCCCAGAGAAGGGGTTGGGACAGGAGGACAGGCCCCGAGCAGGCCTGCGCCCCCACACAGTGTGTCTTGGGTAGAGCCCTTGGCACACCCCCCAGTGTGCCAAACTGGGGGTACAGACATATGTGTCAGATACAGGGCACAGAGAAGGAGCATCTAACTCAGTGTTGGGAGACAAGAGTGAGGCAATGCTCCTGGGAGATAAAGCCTGAGGGCCTAGGAGCTGACAGTTCACAGTGGGGTGCAGAAATGCAGAAGGTGGGTGGAGGGTGGGGGCTGGGAGGGGAAGGTGAATGGTAGGACAGGGCAGAGGGAGCAGCCTGAGTCTAAGCACAGATTGAAAACACAACTAGTTGAAGCACCGCATTATAAATCTTTCCGAGCCACTGCAGTGTGAGTTTAATCCCCAGCCAGGGAGCTGATCCACATGGCGCAGCAGACCTCTCCTGACCAGCCCGCTGCTCCTTCAGCAGTGTGCTTCATCAATCTGCCTGTTCTGCTCCCTACTTGCTCTGGGTGAATCCTCTCACCGCCCCTACACCTCTGGTCTGTACCCCAGTTCTGTATGCATAAATAAATAAATCTTTAAAAAAAAAAAAAAAGAAAAACATTAGGATGCAGAGTGGGGGGATGTCCAAGTTTGGTGAGGCTGGAGCATGTGATGTGGGCTGAGAGTGGGGGGCTAGCAATTCAGGAGGACTGGTCAGAGGGAGGACTGCTCAGAGGGAGAACTCCTTGGAGGGAGGATCTTTCTGGAGGAGCATCATGCAGCATCCTTCCAGACTTCCCAGCCCCTCCTTCTCTGACCCTTTGTTAAGTGCCCAGTGATCAGTCTGAAGGCCACTAGCGATGATCCCCGTCGGGGGACCAGGGAATGGAAGTAGCATCCGCGTGTGCCAAGCTCCTGTTGCCCATTGGCTCTTCACCCCTCGCTGAAGCCCATGCCTTTGTGTTTATAGAGGAGGGTGGTAATCATTAGTCTCCAGGCTTCCTGGAGCAAGCTCATCCAGTCCTTTGTCTTTAACTCTCAGCGCTGAGTCTCAACCCAGGCCTGTGTTTCATCAGCTTTCCCTAACCTGCCTCTCTCCTATGCTCGCTGACTCAACATCAGCCACACGAGACGTACACGTTGGAGTCATCTTGTATTCCCACTGTCGGACTAATTTAAGTTTATTGGCAGCCAGTTATATACCAGGCAGTTTACTTATGTCCTATCATTTTATCACAGCAGCTGTCCCGGGAGGTGGGTGTTATTACCTAATTTTACAGCCAGAGGAGGAAGCCCCAGGGAAGTAGAGTGTCCAAGGCCACGCGGTTAGTAATCAGCAGAGGTAGGCTGCCTGACTCTACAGCCCACATTTTAAAGCTAAACATTATGCTGGCTGCCCCCAATCAGCCCCCACATTCCACAAATGCTGTTTTCTCAAAGCTCTTGGTTTTCTCTCCATCACCCACATCCACCTTTATTTCTCCCTCAGCTTTATTGGCCAGGACTGTCCCGAAAGCCACACTCCTCCTTCCTCAACTGATCCTCCAAAGGAATTACTGACACCTGAGGACTCGTGGGCCCACAACCTCCGGTGGCTCCTGTTGTCTTCAGAAGGAGGTCTGTGCTCTCAAGCTCCATGCTGCTCACACTCTGACCCTCCTGCCTGTTTCCTCCTGGAACCTTCTCTTCCATGCACATCCAGACCTCTGAGATTTGCTCTATTGTTTGGGCTGCCTACAATGAAGACTGCCTCTCTTTCCTGACACCCTTCCCCCAGCCACCCTGACGTAGAGTAAGATGATTTCTCCTCATGGCTCTCGGGAGCTCCTTGTGTCTTGTCTTTTTAGCCCTCACCCCATGACCTATGTCCCCCAATTACATCATGAGCCACTCAGAGGTGGCCTGGGTGTCTAATGTTCTTTGGCCAGCACACTGACGGAATCAGCTAGAGCTTACTCAGAGGCCTTACCAAGTGCCAGGCTCTGTGCCAAGCACTCTGCATAAATTACCTCATTTAAACTCCATAACAGCCATGGGAGGTGAGCATCATTTAATCTCATTGTATGATCTGGAGGCTGCCTGCCTCTTAGCTAATGGCCTACCACTTAGCACAGCTCTCATATTGTTGATAAATGTTTGCCAAATAAATAATTGAGTGATTCCAAACACACTAGCCACATGAGCACACCCTGAAAACTCTTAGGCCCTGGTGCTCCCCACTAATCCTAAGATCCCATAGCGTCAACAATTGCTACCCTACCCCACTCCTCCTCCCACATCCTAGGCCACAGTGATTTCTAGAGTCTATCTAGGTTTTCCTGGCCCAGATCTCCCTTTTATCTGGTCAGGGTGTGGGGGGAAGTGATGGTGGTGAAGATACGGTTTTCTGGGGGCAAATCAGGGCCTGGGGGCCAGGGGTGGGGGTGCTCAGGGGAAACTTACCAACATGAGAAGCCAGGAAGAGAATGGGGAGCAGCAAAGAGGGCCTCAGCCAGACCATACTCTGGAGGCTGACCAGGCCGGCCAGAACAAGCTGGGCCCACGGTCAGCTACGCTGGGTCTGGCTACTTTCTCAGCCTGCACTGTTAGTGTGTATTGGTGCTGAGGAGGAAAAGGAAGTGAGGTGGCCTGGGTGGGAGGCGTGGTAGGGGAGAAGGGTGGGGAGGGCTTAACCTTCTGAGCCTCTAGGCCTTCCATCCTGGCCCCTACAAGCCTGGGGCGGGGTGTGGCCTGGATGGCCCTGGTCAGTTGAGCTGGGGGGAGCTGCAGTAAGGACTGACCCAAAGATGGTTGCACTGACTTTCCATGCCCTTTTCTTGCCTCTGTCCGTCCGTCCAGAGGCTCACAGGAGGCAGGAAAGGGAGGAAGCCAGTGGCTTCCGTCTTTTGAGGAGGGATGGGGGAAGGTATTGTTCTTGGGTCTCCCCACCCCCCAGCACAGATATACAATACAGTCGCATAGTTCTTGGCATTTGCACCCCAGGACAGTTCCAAATGTGACCTAGAGAGCAGTTCGTGTATGTAAGGTAAAGCTATTAGTGGGCCTGGGAATGTGCACACTCAAAAAAACCAAAAAACTCACCTTGGTGGCAAAAAAGGATCTTGGCTCTCATCTTATGTAACCCAATTTCGCATGGGAAAGCTGGGGTGTGCCAGAGGGTGTTCTGACTTGTGGCTCCTGGAGGGCAGGCATTGAGCAGACCCAGGGGAGCAGGTAGGGACTGATGCGCTTACATTTGCAGTCCTCAGCTCACACTGCTAACTGCCCACCGACGTCACTGGTTTTGCAGCAGATCCTGGCCAGTCCCCACACTTTTGAGGGCTGATGACAACCTGGGAGCAGCCTATTGGCAAAGCCTCCACACCACCACACATCTTGCCTCTGCTGTGCCCCTCACCTCCCCTTGCCCTGGCGCCATCCAGTCCCTGGCAGTTCCCAGAACAGAGCGTGACCTACAGGTTCGTGCCAGAGGGAGGAGGGTGAGGTCGGTCCTTGCTGGGAACAGAGGGAGAAGCCGCGGAACCATCAGGTGGCTGGGGCCATCTGGTTAAGTCTGTGGCTTCTCCATCAAGAGTGGAGTCATCGGGGTGCAGATGAAACCTGGTACCAACACAGGTGGCTTGGGTTTGGGAGGCCAAACCCTCTGTCTCCCCAGCACCTCTTCCTGGGTGGACTTAGCCTGGAACCGTCAGGCTCCAGTTCACTGTCCTGGGGTAATCAGGCCCCTACAGCCTGGCTGAAAATTCCTGAAAGACCTAGGAGAAGCTTTCACTCTTTGTGTGGCATGAAGAGACTCCAGGGAGTAACCCCACCCTTGAGGTTCGCAGGTGCCCCATTCTTAGGGTGAAGCTGGAAGAGCTCTCTCCAGACAAGTTGCGGGTGGGAGTGGGATGGGGTGGGGGTGTGTGACTGACGCCTTAAACTTCTACTCATGCTGGTGCCAGGTCTTGCACAGCATGACCTGGCACAAAGACACTGCCAGGAAAGGCTGGGACAGTCTGTCTGGTGTGGTTGTGGGCACAGTACACTTTTGTGCGACTTTTCTCTTGATTCTGGGAAAGCCTGGTGGGCCTGATGTCATCTTGCAAATGTAGAGAGCTTTTGGGCAGCATCTGTTTTCTGGAAAATGGCACAGATAATGCCACAGGTGTTTGCTCCGAGTGAAGTTTGGAGATGCTGGACACTGGGACACTTGCAAACACCGAGAGCTTCATCTGCCTTCCCCACTTTCAACTGGGAAACAAAACTCAGTAGTAATGATCCATAGATAAATCCCAGTGGAAATTCTGCAGCATTTGCACAGGAAGATCTGTCTATACAACCATACCCTACAAGTAAGTGTGAAAGTGTATTTTTACATGCTTTGATAGTGTTTTGCAAATAATTTGAATACCATATGTTTACAAACAGTATGTCTCACGAAGTATCACTATACAGGCAAAGTTTGAGTGGGTTGTGTGTACATCTGCTGTTACAATAGGAAACTTGAATCATGGTGCATATTTTAAAGCCTCGGTCACTGGAAAATCATATAGGCCAAAATGGTATTATAGGCCAAAAGGAATGATAATGCAAATATTCAGTTCTGCAGATCATGAGGTTCGACTCAAACTGTTAAATCAGGAAGAGATAATTTATATATATGAAAAAAAAAAAGCCAAAATAACAGCACAACCAACTCTATAGGGCTGATAATTCACTGTGCACAGTCACCTTTGTTTAAATACTGGGAATTCAGCTGGCACATGTGGGCACCTACAGAAGTTTTGCCACGTTGCTTGAGGTTTAATGTGCAGCCAGGCTTCCTTGTGGAACTCTGAAATAGAGTTTAGTAAACTCTACCTGCCAATTTTAGGTCCTGATGCCACATTTTAGTGGCCTTCATTTAGAATGTTACTAGTAACTAGTCTGAGTCGGTCATTGCTCGTCCATCACAACAGAGGAAAGCACTTGATTCAGAAGCGTCCAGGACCCATCAAGATAGGTCTGTGTTTGCTGCATGGTGTCAATTCTTTCATGTGAGACTGAACACAGTTGTAGATTTTTTGTAGCTTCTTTTGGAGTCGCCTGGGTGGTGTATGAGCAACAGAAATGTTTGTCACATATATGGTGGCTGGAAATCAAAGATTGCAATGCCAGCATGGTCAGGTCAGCAGCAGGTTTCTTGTTGGTGGAGGCTGTTTGCATGGAGGATGTGCTGAGGGCTGTGGACTTGCATGGAGGGTCTGTGTGGGGGTACAGACTGAGTGAAGTAAGTGAGTATAGAAGGGGAGGGGTGCAAGCTTGGATTTTGAGGTGTTTCTCTTGGACAAGAGTTTTTTCTTCAAGTGTGGGTTTAAAGGGGGTGCAGAAAATACTTGTTTTGAAGTTGAATATAGAAGAGGTGGGGAGCAATTTCTCATACCTCACTAATCAATCACCATACTTATACTTTTTATATCAAGATTAACTCAAAAGTATCAGTTATTGGCCCTCCCTGGTGGTGCATCGGGTTAAAGCACAGCATTATGAAGCTAGCAGCTTTAGCATGAGTTCTATCCCTGGCCAGGGAGCTGACCCACACGGCACAGCAGAGCTCTCCTGTCTCACCCGCTGCTCCGCTTAACAGTATATTTCAGACCATCTGCATGTTCTACTGCCTACTCTGTCTCTGGTGAACCCTCTCACCGCCCCTGCACCTCTGGCCTATACCCCAGTTCTGTATGCACAAATAAATGAATCTTTAAAAAAAATTGAGCAAATTTACTATATTAAAAAACTCCAAAATGAAAAAATAAAAGGCAAATGTTAAAAAGTATTTGTAATGGTCCTCCCTGGTGGCGCAGCAGGGGGGAGCTCTGCACTGAGGAGCTAAGCTAAGCCAAGCCGTGGCCACTTCAGTGCACAGTCAATCCCCTAAGGTGACTCACATGGTGTTAAAGCACTATGAAGCTAGCCACAGCTAGTTAAGCACTAGTTTGATCCCACCCAGGGAGGTGGCCCACATGGTGCAGCAGACTTTTCCTGTCTCACCCGATGCTCCCCTCAGCTGCACACTTTGTCAATCTGCCTGTTCTGCTCCCACTCTGTTTCTGGTGAATCCTCTCACCATCCCTGCAACTCTGGTCTGTACCCCATTTCTGTACGCATACATAAATAAAACCTTTAAAAAAATATTTGTAACACATGTTGCGGATTGTAAAAGAGCAGTAAAAATGCATAAAACCCAATAGCTAAGTGGGCAGGAGAACATAAAAAAGACAATATGTTAACACATAATTTCATGATTTATGAAAAACTTAACTAAAAGTAAATATATGGTCCTTTAGCATAAAAAACATGCTCATCCTCACTTGTTATAGGAGTTATACAAATAAAACTCTTTCTGATTACCATTTTCACCTATCAGTTTTGCAATGGGAAGTTTTACAACATACAGGCCTGATGAGGCCGTGGGGAAACTGGCACAGAGTCACCTGCTTGCTGTTGGTCTGACCCCTGGAGATAATTTGGGACTATCCACCTACGATCACAACCACATCTGCTCTGACTCGAGTGACATTCTTGGAGATGACTTGCACAGGGACACCTGCATTGTACAGGACGTTCAGGCTTCTCATTGCAGCACCATATGGGCCAGCAGAAGATGGGACACAACCCAAGTGTCAGTCAGCACGGGGCTGGTTAGGTAAATTTTGATGTAGCCATATGAGGTGGTATTGTGCAACTTTAAAAGGGGTTGAAGAAACTCTTGGAGTCTATACAACGATTTTAAAAATTTCTCTAAGACACTTTCATGAGTTAAAAAGTTAAAAAAAAAAACAAGAGGTAGAATAATGTCAATAGTATGTGGGCTTTTGCCAAAGGCAGAATAAAAATACATATGCATACTGCTTGTATTTGTATAAAGTGACTGGAAAAATAGACCAATAATTAACAGGGATGCGAGGAATAGGATAGATGGGAGCAGGGGACCAGAAACAAGAACTTTCACTGCATAACTTTTATATTTTTATGATCTCTGATCTACCATATTACTGCTTTGAGAATAAAATACGGCCCGATTGCATCTGATCTCAGAAGCTAAGCAGGGTCGGGCCTGGTTAGTACTTGGATGGGAGAATAAACTACAATTAATTTGAAATAAAGGCAACTCAGCTCTTCACGATTATTTTCTTACTTGAAAAAAAAGCAAAAGTCTTTTTCTACACTTGCAGGCTCAGCAGCATACATGTCTGCTTGTGGTAGTGAGTTCCCCGTGGGAGGGACTACTTGGCTGCAAATCAGTTGAAGTTTTATTACTTTTAATTTTTCTTTGATTTGAGGAGGGCCATTCCCTCTCTTACCATAGTGGACTGGGCTCGCAGTTGTCCAAGGGATCCTCATGTTCATTCGGGACAGAAAAGTTCAATTCCCCAAGGTCTACCGGTTTTAACAGATGGCTCAGACAAGAAGCTGATTTACACTCCTTCCATGGCTCTGCTCTTCCATGCTCTACTGCCCTGTGACTTCAATTTTTTTTAAAGATTTATTTATTTATGCATAAAGTACTAGGGTACAGGCCAGAGGTTCAGGGCAGTGAGAGGCTTCACCAGAGACAGAGTGGGGAGCAGAACAGGTAGATCCACGAAGTACACTGCTGTGGGGAGTAGCGGGCGGGTCAGGAGAGGTCTGCTGTGCCACATGGATCACCTCCTAGGTGGCCCCTGTGGCTTTGTAAACTACCCTGAGAGCTTTAGTTTGCACATGAATATCTGTAGAACATAAACAGGTTCTTTTGAAAAATGTTCATTTTCTATGTAGCCAACATCCTTTTGCAGAAATGGTGGTGTAATGGACATTATAAAATTGTTATGCAACTTTTGCATACACACAAAATGCTGGTGGAATTTAGCGTGGACAGAACAAAAAGGAAATTGTTCTTTCCAAACTGCCCCTCAAAACTGACATCCAAGCCCTCTGAATAAGAATGTCAAATTGGGGCCTTTCCTGGTGGTGCAACAGTTAAAGGTCAGCACTATGAAGCTATCTGCAGCCACTGCACCTCAAGTTTGATTCTCAGCTGGGAGGTGACCCACATGGCACAGCGGACCTCTCCTGACACACCCGCTGTTCTCCTCAGTGGTGTACTTCAGTCCATCTGCCTATTCTGCTCCCCACTCGAATCCTCTCACCACCCCTGCACCTCTGGACTGTACCCCAGTTCTTATATGCATAGGTAAATACATCTTTAAAAAAAAAAAAAGAATGTGGAATTGGCCCCATTCTAAGTAGTGAAGACTCCTCCCGAGGGTGGGTTCCTTAGGTGTTGATGCAATTATTTGTTAAAATAGAGAGAATCCCCTCTTTGCTTTTTGGTTTGACGCCAAACTATTCTACCTGCCTTGTGTAAAGTCAGTATGCGAAGTTGGAGGCTTTTTCAGTGATTGTAAGAGAAGGGGTGTCTCATTATACCTCCCCCATCACATCCCCTTGTGCTCCTAAAACATGCCCCTGAGTCCTGACTCCTAGAATATTTGGGAAAGTACGTAAGACTTTGTTTCGGTTATGTGCAACCCCCCAATGCTGTTGTCATTACATATCCCATAATGCTTGTCATCAGGTGACATTGCCCCAACATTCTGAGGTTTTCTTTTGGTTGAAAGAAGAACACAGGCACCCAATTCGTAGGCCCTGTCTTGGCTGGAAACTGACTTCCCAATAAGTTGTCATTCATGTTGCACAGCATAGAGGGTGAAAAAAAGGGAGTAGTTTAAGAAAGATGTTATCTAGGTTTCATCTTTGAGAACAATGGTACTTTCACTCTACTTCAGCAGACACAAAAGCCATGTTTTCCTTTCAAAAACCATTTTTGCTGTCCTTCCAGGAAATCCCTCTCTAGGGAGAGGAAGTTTGTCTGCAGATGCTATTGGAACATCAGGCCGAGGCTGTGCCCCTCGGGTTAGCAAGCCAACCAATGACTGTTCTCATTCGGGGGCTGAAAAGATGTACCAGGTGTTTGTGACAAACTGTGATGAGGGTTTTGGATAACTTGAATCGTTTGTGTTCTTTTCCTGGCTAGAAAAGGAAGCTTCTGAAAAACAAGCCTGTATTTGCAGAAAGCCCTAGTTAATCCAGCAAGGCTTTGAATGAAGTGCCTTTTATACAAACTGCTTGACAAAGGCCCCTTGGCCGCGGGGATACCTCCGAGGCCAGCGGAGGGAATCAGCACCCACAGGGGTTCAGCCAAGTCCAAGCTCTAGACCTCCTTACCACATAACAGGCTATTATTGGCCTGGGGCAGAATGAAATTTAAGGCAAACAGAGGTCTTAAGTAGAGCACAGCAGACCAGCTTGATGGTGCCCTGCAAGCGGCTGACGCCTCTCAGGCTCGCTGCCTCTGGAGCGTGGGGTCATCATTAATCCCATTCCACAACGAGGAAATGATGGCTTTGTTGATGGCTTTGTCATTTGCTGGTGCTCAGCTCTGACTCCGGTTTGCTCCACAGCCAGGGAGCTTAACTGCCGCTGAGCTGCTAGACCGTCCCATCTAGAAGCAGGTAGAGTGTGCTCGTGTTCCCAGGGAGGCTGCTCCTAGCAACACGTGCCATCCCCAAACTCTTAAAAACCATTTCGGGAAGCCAATTCTTGTGTGCTCAGAAAGCCCTGGGGATTTTACTCCCCAGTAAATGAGCTCAACTCTGTGCTGTGTTGGGACAAAGTGGGGACTCTTTAAAAGGCAGGAGGGACCAGCAGAAGTACGCAAGCAGGAATTTTAAGGGCTTCTTGCCTTTAAGGTACATCAGGCCCTTGCTTCATCCTCCATCACTGAAATCCTAGGACCAGGATCACACAGCACAAGTGACTCATTGTCCTTTGGCCTCAAACAACAGAGAGGCTGCTTAGAAGACAAAGCACAATTTATGAGCGAAAGCTGTCACCACAGGCCACAGCCACACATTCCTGCAGGAGCCATCAGCCCCACCAACCAAAGGAGGACGAACTGTTGCTCAATCACACTTTTTTTTTTTTTTAAAGATTTATTTATTTGTTCATACAGAGCTGGGGTCCAGGCCAGAGGCTCAGGGGTGGTGAGAGGCTTCACCAGAGACAGAGTGGGGAGCAGAACAGGCCGACTGACGAAGTACACTGCTGAGGGGAGCAGTGGGCAGGCCAGGAGAGGTCTGCCACACCATGTGGTCACCTCCGGGGCAGGTGGGAATCAAACTCATGCGGAAGTGGCTTTAGCTTCTCAGTGCTGTGCTTTAACCCGCTGCGCCACCAAGGAGGGACCTCAATCACACTTTTAATGTTGTCTGAGGATAAGGTGTGATAAGGACACAAGTGTGGTCTCTGAGAGAGTCTCTCAACTTCCTCCTTCACTCTTTCTTCTCTTTTTAAAGATTTATTTCTGCATACAGAACTGGGGTACAGGCCAGAGGTGCAGGGGCAGTGATTCACCAGAGAGAGTGGGGAGCAGAACAGGTTGACTGGCGAAGTACACTGCTGAGGGGAGCAGTGGGCAGGCCAGGAGAGGTCTGCCGCACCATGTGGGTCACCTGCGGGGTGGGGATCGAACTTGCACTGAAGCTGCCAGGGTTCAGCTAAGCTTTGCAGTGCAGCGCACTGCCACCAGGGAGGACCCCCTTCCCCTTTCTTTCCAGAATCCTGGGGTAAAGGAAGTTGTGAGAGATGACTGCTGCTATTGCGTGCGGCCCAGGAGGCTGGGCTGGGCTGAGGCAGTGTGATGTGCTGTTCTGCCCAGCTGTTCGGCCACCTCTGGCCACTTGCCTGGGTGTGAACTCCTTCAGGAGAGGGTGTGGTGGTTCTCTGCCAGGGCTGCTGAGTCCTGTTCCTCCTGGTTACCCCAGAGATCACAGGGGGTCACAGGGTGCTACCTCATGACACCGGACAAGTGTGATGTCTAGTTATGTATATCCAGTGTGGCAAGATGGAGCTGGTGGCTTGGGAAGAAGTTGCCTATGAAACCAGACATTGGATCTGATGTGGCAACCCCATGAGATAATTACACTGGAGTTTCCGCGTGGCTGATTGGTGACAGAGAGGCTAGGTGAGCTCCCCCTTGGGGTTTTATGGGATACGGGGGTTGCAGATGGACTCAAAGCTGCCACCTCCAAGGTTCCCTTGTCTGGGGCCGAGGTCTGGTGACCTCTACTGGGGATTCGTTCTTTGAGTCCACCACAGTGAATGTCAACTTCTTAGTGATGACCAGGTCAGAGGCCCATTTTCATTAAGCATCAAATCCAGTCTCCAGCAGAACTACTTCAGGGATGCTTGTGAAATGCTAGGGTGTGTCCTGAGGTCAGTGGCAGCCTTCTTGGGACTGGGGAGGGGACTCCCAGGAAGGCTGGCTGAAGGGGGTACTAAGTCCACCTCTGGTTGACTAGAAGTGACCAGGAAATGGGCAGCCGGGCTCGCTCCAAAGGCTTGTCAAGAAGATGAGCCTCTATCGATTCAGAGGGGCATTTGTTCACCACAGAGCAGAGGCTCCTGCACACGCCTCACCCATGCAAAGGGAAACACCTTGATGCATGGCCATTCATTCTTTCAGCCAATTTGTGGATTTTTTTTTTTTTTACTGAGGCGTCTATAAACACTACCTCAGGGTCACCACCAAACTACCACCACACATTTGAACCCCTTTATTTGTTTCACTCACCCCAGTCTCCTTCCTTCTAATAGCCAACAATCTGTTCTCTAGCTAAGACTGTTTCTGTTTTGTGCTGTTTGTTCACTTGCTTTATTTCTTTATATTCCTCTTATGCGTGAAATCATGGTGTTTGCCTTTCTCCAGTTTATTTTACTTAGCATCATCCCATCAAGATCCACAGGGCGGCGCCTCACTGGTAGTGCAGGAGTTAAAATCTCAGTGCTGTCAAGCTATCATCAGCCACTGCAGGAGCTGACCCACATGGCGCAGCAGACCTCTCCTGACCGGCCCCCTGCTCCCCTCAACAGTGTACTTCAGTGGATCCTCCTGTTCTGCTCCCTACCCTGTCTCTGGTGACTCCTCTCACTCCCTGTGCCTCTGGCCTACACCCCAGCTCTTGTATGCATAAATAAATAAAAAACAAATCTTTAATTAAAAACAATCACAAGGCAGTTGCATTCATTCAAGTTTTCATCGAGAACCTTCTGCATGCCAGGCCTGTGAGTGTATTCGTGACTGGGTGTGTAGTGCATCTTCTGGCCATCTTTGGCTTCTCAGAGATACTGCAGTCACCTCAAGGGTAAGGCCCCCTGGGCTGGTTTGGCAAGATGGAGAAGGGAGTGGGTATGGAGTGGCGACCAGGAAACCTTCTTTTGCTGGCTCAGTATCCACTCCCTGCTCTACTAGGACCATCCTGAGTCCCTTTGACCCAGGATATATAGCTGGGATCTAGCAGGCGGGTGCTAGACCTAGACTCAGAACACCTGGTTGGGATCCTGGCTCTGCCATTTATCCACCGAGTTACCTGAAGGCTATGCTGCATAGGTACCTGCTTCAGACAACCACAAAGCCAGGAGTGGTCTGTGGACCCCATCTGAGGACCACTCCACGGTCCGTCTCCTTGGTCATTTTTTGTAAAGACCTACTTCTCCTGGGTAGACTCCTTTTCTGTGTGTACCATCTGTCCACCACCTCCTATTCTTTTTTAAAATTAATTAATTTATTTATGCATGTAGAACTGGGGTACAAGCCAGAGGTGCAGGGGTGGTGAGAGGCTTTACTAGAGACAGAGTGGGGAGCAGAACAGGCAGATGGATGAAGTACACTGTTGTGGGGAGCAGCAGGGAGGCAGGAGAGGTCTGCGGTACCATGTGGGTCAGCTCCCTGGCTGGGGATTAGCTCTGTTGAGTCCATGGGTCAGCTTCCTAGTGCTGTGCTTTATCGTGTTGTTCCACCTGGGAGGGTCTTACTTCCTTTTCTTAAAGGTACTCTGTAGTGTGCCAGCAATTTCTCTGTAATCCAGTGGAACTTGCCGCTTCTTCAGGGCTCCTCTCCTCTCCCACCCTTCAGCCTCACTTTCCTCTTTACCTCATTTACTGCCCAGATTACACAGGTCATCATTACACCACTCCCTGTCTACCACGAGCCTATCACTGTCTTGGGTTTAAACAGATTGCATGGTAAATCCTCAGTCCTGGCTGATCCCTTTCCGCCTCTGCCTACCTGTACTTAAGAATGGTTGGAAAGCAGAACCACCAGCCACCCTGACTGACCTCTCTTTAAACCCATGACATGTACCTTCAGGGGGGCCTTGATGTGGCCTCACAAAACAGACAGTTGGGGGTCTTTGTCTTTCCCAAGTTGTTGACTTCACATTTTCTCTGGTCTCCAACCCCAGCACCTCTCCCCACTCTTCACTCTCAGGTGACAATATTTCTTCTTGTTTCTCTGGGAGTCATGGGGAAAAACTCCCTAAGTCTCCCACCATTTTACTGGTATAATCTACCCGCCTCAGAGGGCCTCTCCCCACCCTTGTCCAGGACTGACCCTCCGCCCTTGCAGTGACCCTCACATCCCTTAGTTTCTCACTGCTCCTTGTCTCTTCCTCCTTGTCAGAGTCCCCTGTCTTCTGGATAATTCTAACCAGCATACACACTTGGTCTTACAGCTCCTAGCCTTAAAAGAATAACCTTCCCTCAATTGCACACCTGCCTCCTGTGCCAGTCCTATTTCTCTGCCCCCTTTCCAGCAAAATTCCATGAAGGGCTTTCTCTACCTCTCCTGCTCCCATGTTCAGGCATCACGCCAGTCAGGCCTTTGTGCCCAACATACCAGCAAGCCTGCTCTTGTTGAGGTCACCACTGACCTTCATGTGGCCACTTTCAAAGTTAATTCTCGGTCAATATCTCAGTTGACCTATCATCAGCATTTGACACAGCTGACCGAGCCACTGTCCTTGAAACTTTTCCTCCCTGACCCCCAGGGCACCTGTCACATGGCTGCCTCCCACCAGGCCGATGGTGCCCTTGCCTGCTTCTCCCAGCCCACCTCTGCCCCAGGTGGGTCCAGGCTCAGCCCTCACACTCTTCTTGCGCTACTCAACTTGGAGGGTGTCACTTGGGTGGCTGCCTTTAAAAATCATCCATGGTTGTTGACTCTCGCATTTCTATGTCTAACCCTTACCTGACCTCCTCTGCATTCAGGCTAGGGTATGCCACTGCCGGCTTACTATATGACTGGACATCCTTCCGGTGCCTCCTGAACAACATGCTGAAGCTGAGGACCTGACGGCCCTCCAGGTCTGTCCCTTTCAATGCCTCCCACAGCCCACGTTTTTGGTTGCTCAAGTCAAAACTTAGGAGTTATTCTTGGTTGCTTTCTTTTGCTCAAGCCCTTCATCCAGTCAGCAGGTAGGCCGGATTCTCCTTCAAAATGTATCCAGCGTCTAAGCGTCTTCCCCTCTCCACCTGACCTCGCCACCGCATTCCTCCCTCCTGGAGATCAGCCTCTCTGCTTTCGCCCTCACCTCCTCAGTCCATTCTTCATAGTCCTCTATTCAAATCCTCACGGCCTCCCACCTGACTGAGAGAGGGACCCCAGGGGGTCCTGGCAGGCCCCTCCCCACCTCTTCCCACTTACTGCACTTCAAATCGGCCCCCTCACTGTTGCTTGAACAGGACAGTTATGTTCCTACCGTGCCATCTTTGTCCTAGGTGTACCCTCTTTCTAGAATGTTCTTCCCTCCAATTGGCATGATTTCTGTCCTTTTAAAAAAAGATTAAAAAAAAAAACTTATTTTTGCATACAGAATGGGGTACAGGCCAGAGGTGCAGGGGTGGTGAGAGGATTCACCAGAGACAGAGTGGGGAGCAGAACAGTCTGACTGACGAAGTACACTGCTGAGGGGAACAGCGGGCGGGTCAGAAGAGGTCTGCCGTGCCATGGGGGTCAGCTCCGGGGCTGGGGATCGAACTCGCACTGAAGCAGCCACAGCCAGCTGTGCAGTGCTGCGTTCCAACCCGCTGCGCCACCTGGGAGAGCCGACTTCTGTCTCTTATTGAGATCACAGTTTGTAGTCCTCTTCAGCGAGTCCCCTCTTTTTCTATTTCACATTCATAGCAGTCCCCCCCCAGTCCCTATCACACAATACTATTTTACTTTTTTTTATAGAAAGAATTTACTTGTACATTTTTGGTTTTTACTTTTTTGGTTATTTTACTTTTTTTTTAATCAGAAAGAATTTACTTTTGTGCATTTTTTGGTTTTCTCTGCCAGAACGAAAGCTGTACGGTGGCAGGAACTCTGTCTCCAGCGCCAGCATGTAGCCTACCACGTGGCTGCCAGGGCTGCCAGAGAAGGGTGTGGAGGTTATTCACTGCACCAGGGCTCAGGGTGAGGGGCTGTGGGTGCTGAGACCCTCCCTGTGCTCCAGGCGCAGGGGCAAAGGCAGGCTGCCTCCTGCCTCATGTATTGTGTGGGCCAGGGGTGGCTCTATGGTGACTAACTAGTCATTGAAAATGACTGATGGATGTGCAGCATATGACTTGCTTTCTTCTACGCAATGTCACTTAAATTACCTTCTCATGGTCTCATTTTCTTCATCTGTTCAAGGGAAAATTAAGATCCTTCTGATAGTACAGTTAATGAGGATTCAATGAAATAGTTCATGAAAAAGATGAAACAAACAAGAAGATGAAACAGATATGATTATTTTTGTAGATATGTCATGCAATAGGCAAATTCAGAGACAGAAAGCAGATTATTAATTGCTAGAGGCCGGGGGGTGGGGAGTTGGAGAAACGGGGTGTGACTACTTAATAAGTAGGGGTGACCTTTTCATGGGGTGAAATGTTTTAGAACTAGTAAAGTGATGGTTGCACATATTCTCAATGTAATAAGTGCCATTGAATTGTGCACTGGAAATTATTAAAATGGTGACTTTTGTCATGTGAATTAGTTAATGTGCTATAGATATCTCAATTAGAAAAAGAAAATGTGGCATATTGCCCAGGACTTCTCAGTGTTTTTGAATTCTTCTTCTTCTAAGTAAATAAGATTTACTTATTCATGCACTCAGAACTGGGGTACAGGCCAGAGGTGAAAGGGCAGTGAGAGGATGCACCAGAGACAGAGTGGGGAGCAGAACAAACAGACTGACAAAGTACACTGCTGAGGGGAGCAGCGGGCGGGTCAGGAGAGGTCTGCTGTGCCATG
>NW_004567109.1:23161141-23162299 GCF_000260355.1 Condylura cristata | reverse complement strand
GGCCAAATAAGTGAGGGGCTTCTCAGCAGGAGTCCGAAAGGATTTAGGGGGAATATTCACCCAGCAGGGATAGAGGCATATGGCTGGAGGCGCTGGAAGTACAGGGTGTTTTGGGGGTGGAGGGAGGGAGTAGGGGTGCCATGCTAGGAAGACTGAGAGGTGAGAGCATGGTGGGTTCTAGAAATAAATAACAGTTCAGTTTGGAGCGGCTGGTGGGTGAGCGAGGGCGGGAGGAGCCGGCTTCCACACTAAGGTTTGCGGGTCCTCCGAGAACTGGCCTCCGCTAACCAGCCCCAGTTCCACCAAGCCCACTAGCCACACCTGACTGTGGCCTGTGCTCCGGCTCTGCCTTGCGAATCCCTGAGGACTCTTGCAGCCGCATGACTTAGCTCAAGCGACCCTTCCTGGCTTTTTTTTTTTTTTTTAAGATTTATTTATTTATGCTTACAGAACTGGGGTACAGGCCAGAGGTGTGCTGGGTGAGAGGCTTCACCAGAGACAGAATGTGGAGCAGAACAGGCAGATTGACGAAGTACACTGCTGAGGGGAGCAGCGGGCGGGTCAGGAGAGGTGTGCTGCGCCCTGTGGGTCAGCTCCCTGGCCGGGCATCGAACTTGCGCTGCAGTGGCTTCGGAGAGCTTCACAATGCGGTGCTTTAACCTGTCGTGTCACTAGGGAGAGCCACCCTTCCTGACTTTTACCGAGAATCTGCCCTGTGTCAGGTGTGCGACTCCACGAACTGCCCATCTCTGGCTCCACCCCGGGAGAGCTTCGGCTAACGCGAGAGGCGGCAAGAGGAAACCCTGACAATACTGGGAAACGGGCAGCGGCCGCCCCGAGCCGCCCGAGCTGGGGACGCAGTAGGGGCCCGCGGGGCGGGGCTCGGGCGAGCGGGGCGGGGGCGGGCTTGAAGGGGGGAGGGGGGCTGGCGAGGACTCGGAAAGGTGACCCCTGAACTGAGCCTTGAAGGACACGGCGACACTAGCCTTGGGGGGAGGAGTAAGGCAAAGGGGGAGCGGTTCAGAGTCTGGCTGTGTGGTCACAGGTCCTTGAGGTGAGGTGAGGTCCGAACTCTCAGTCCAGGTAAAACAAACACGATAATCCCTCAGGGGCCTGAAACCTCTGAACTCCCGCCCCGCATTGATCTCCACGCCCCCC
>NW_004567109.1:23138017-23160413 GCF_000260355.1 Condylura cristata | reverse complement strand
AAAAAAGAACAGAAAAAAATCTTAGAAAGGTCAAATTGAATTCGGTTCGTTTCAGTTTCACAAAACCTTACATTTTGAGGACCCACTGCCCAGTGTGGGACCCACAGCCTGCACCTGAGTGTTTGCTAATGGATGAATGATTTACCTCTCCTTTCTAAGGCTCCCACCCCCGCCTATTCACTCCGGATCTCTCTGCCTCCTTCACTCACCGCACTACACACTGAGCAGCTGAGTGCCAAGCTGTCTGCCAGTGTCCAGGCCCTGGCCTGTCCCCAGGGAGCTGCCCACCTAGGAAATGGTCAATTCTGTGTCTTGGGACAACCTCACCTGGAAGAACGGTCTGGGAAGCAAGAGGGTGGGTGGGTGAAGCAGGAGCCTGCCTGGGGTGCGCGTGTAGTGTGGGGGAGGGAACTGTAGAGGATCCAAGAAGAAGGTGGCCTGGGTGGCGTGGAAGCATGTGCTGGGTTGCAGGAATGGGAAGAACATCCTAAAGAATGTGCACAGCCCTCAGGGATCTAGGAGCTCTGAGTAAAGTCGGGGAGAGGAGGGGTGAGATTTGGGGAATGGCTGTGGACAGAGACTAGCTTTAGGCGATTGTTGTAAGAGCTGAGGGACAAGATGAAGGTGAATTGGATGGGGTGACATCATCAGGAGAGGAGGAGGTGGCCATTGCAGGGGTGGTTAGGGGAAAAAATAATGGGGCTTGGTGACAGATTGGAGGTCTCAGTATTGAGATGATGAATGCTTTCCTAAACCAGGTGCTTCTCTCCTAGGTGCTTTCTTCACCTGGATACTGCTCCTCTGACTCAAGTGCTCTCCCTGCAGATAACCTTTAGCCCTAGCTGTTCTCCAGGTACTTCCTTAACCTAGGTGTCCTCTCTAGACACCTGCTCCCCCACGCCCTTTCGGGCATCGCTCCGCCAGACACTCTTCTGATGTAGGCGCTCCTCCCCTGGGTATTTGCAAGCCCAGGTGACCTGGGCTCCAGAGAAGCTTCCTTTAATTCTCCACCAGGTACTCTCCAGCCCTGGTGACTCTCACCCAAGTCATTTCCTGATCCAGGTGATCAGCACTTGGCTACTTTCAGGAGTGGAGGAAAAGGGACAAGTGGTGTGCCTGAAGGGCTGAGGATAGAGGTGGGGTACAGGGGATCCGGCTCAGGAGCAGAGAGGCCAGGGCTGCCCTGGCTGCTTCTGAGGCTTCCTGTCCTGGATGGGGATGGGCACGGTTCTCCACTGGTAGCCTGCACTTGGCTTGTTAACTGGGAGCCATTGCTGCTGTCCATCCTCCTGGACCAGGACCTGCTTCTACCCCCAGCCTCAGCAGAGCCAGCTGGGCTCCAGTCTGATCCAGAGACCTGAATTCAAGACCTGGAATTGTGGCTGAGTGATTCCACCTTTCTGGGCCTAAGAGTCCCCATTTATGGAGCAGGGATGATGTTCATAACCACAGTGCAAGGCTCGTGGCTCATTGCCCAGGACCTGACTCCTCAAGCAGTTCCCGCTTCTACCCCTTTTTCAGCCACTTCCAAGACCGAGCCCTACAGTGTCTCCTTACAAATAGCCTGTTGCCACGTGCTGTTTGTTTCTCTCCTGTGGACAACAGGTCATGGCCAGTTGTCTGTGCAGTGGCCTGACATGACAGGGACAGTGGCCTGAATGTGCATGTGGCTGTCCCTCACACCCACCTGTGTGTGTTCCAGGACTCTGTGCCAAGGCTGCCTGGCATCTGGGGGTCTCCTTGGAGGCCCAGCTCTTCTGGGAGAGGCCAAAGCTCACCAGTGTCTTCCAGCCCCACCATGAGTGCGGCAAACAACAGTGAGTGGCGATGGGAGGAAAACCGGGGAGGGTGTGAGTTTCCCTTACCTGCTGGGGTTGGGGAAAAGCCCTGTTCCCTCGCCTCTTGATTTTCCC
Organism: Condylura cristata; assembly: GCF_000260355.1. Lineage (NCBI taxonomy): Eukaryota > Metazoa > Chordata > Mammalia > Eulipotyphla > Talpidae > Condylura > Condylura cristata. The sequence goes on along the minus strand of NW_004567109.1, from coordinate 23,158,500 downwards.
TGGAGTCCCACCTGGAGACATATTAACAAAGCTGTCCTTTCTTTGCAGCCACCGTGGGGCCCTCGGAGTTCCCCACAGCATCAGCCGTGTCCCCTGGACCAGTCACTGGGACCCGGGCATGGCCTGTGCTGGTAGGGGTCGTGGTGGGGGCTGTGGTGCTCTCTCTCCTCATTGCACTTGCTGCTAAATGCCACCTCTGCCGCAAATACTACGCCAGCTACCGGCACCGCCAGCTGCCCAGGCCAGGGAAGGGCTTCCGCCAGGAGGTGTGTGAAGATGACGACGATGGCTTCATTGAGGACAATTACATTCAGCCTGGCGGGCTAGGGACAGGGAGTAGCAGAGAACACTTCTCCCTCTGAGCCCTGATCTTTGGACACCCCTGCCCCCATTGCCTGATGGCTAAGGATGGTGGCTACTACGTGGGAACCACGAGCCCCAGGGACAGAGGTGGCTGGGATTTAAGGACTGACCAAGGCTGGAGCAATTCTCCTTGGATACTAGCCACCGAAGTGACAGTGACCCTCTCCTGCTCCGTGATACCCAACGGCTGCTGGCAGTTCCCAGGATAAAGCCTCCTCAGAGTCTACCATGGCCATCAGGCCTGCCCTGCTCTTCATTTCCTTTCTTGCCTTTCCCCACTTTACTTCCCACTTAATTGTTTTTCCTTCCCCTCCTATCCCTACCTATCTGTCTCTTCAGGTACCTTTGTCCCGCCCCTCCCCCTTCCTTCGCCATATCCTCTGTGAGTCCCTCTCCTTTCCGACTGTCTTTTCAGATGTGGCCAGGTGCTCATGTTTTAGGAGCAAACCAGCACACCACGTTTCTTACTGAATTGTTTTCCTGTCAATGAAGTAGATATCTAAAGGGTTATATTTTTCACAGGTCTTAATAAATCAGTTTTCATTTTAAATATAGTCACTCATTTTGCTTTCCTGAACTGACACTTGTGAATTAAAATTGCCTCCCAACTTGCATTTACCCAGGGAGCTCTGGGGCAGCAGCTGTGTCTCATTCTGTCCTCAGGGTCTTGCATTTGTCAGATTTGTTGAATTACTGTGGTTAAGACGTGAGGGTTAAGAGGTGGGAGTAGGTCACGTGTGGAAGACTTTATCAATCTCGAAGGGCCTCCCTGCTGGTGCAGTGGATTGTCTCAGCACTATGAAACTGTGGGCAGCCACTGCAATACCATGAGTTGATCCCCGGCCAGTGTGGTGACCCATGTGGCACAGCAGACCTCTCCTGTCTTACCCGCTGCTCCCCTCAGCAGTGTATTTCAGTCTATCTGCCTATTCTGTTCTCCACTGTCTCTGATGAATCCTCTCCTCCACCTACACACACACCTCTGACCTACACTCCAGCTCTTGTATGCATAAAATAAGTAAGAAAAAAAAAATCTTGAAGAGAAGGGTAGAACCATAGTTGTAGAGACTGGAACAAGGAGGCGGTGTTAGGGTGAGACCGGTTGCATCAGGTTCTGGGCTAATGTCATTTCCTTCAATGTCATTTCATTATAACATCGACGAACACAAAAATGTATCTTGGACAATGGTGGACCAAACCTTTTTCGAGGGCCTAGTTTTGTTAGGCATCATGTCATTGCTTAGCGTTCAGTTTCCAGGAGCCCACTGCAAGCCAGAGGACTCACACAGGCAGGCAACAGATCTGCTTGGACCAGTTATCTGCCACTGGCCCAACTGCTGTGACAGGAGCCAGATCCTGTAGTGTGCAGATTTGGGGAGCTCACCGGTTTGTTCCACACTTTTTCCCAGACAAGGGGAAGTTGTCGTGAACCTGGCGGTACCTCCTGTGTGTGCAGTGGAAGCAGTGTTGGCTCCTGGAAGGAGCCGGCTGAGGCGAGTGACGGGATGACCAATGTAGGGATCTCAAGGAACTCAAGGGTGGCTGCAGTGTAGAGTTTTAGGGGTGCCCTGCAGTAATGAGGCATCTATCCTGATGGATGCTGTGCAGGGATGGGTTGGAGGGAAGAGCTGATATAAGTTTGGCTCAGAGAACAGAGTCCGGAACTATGCCGGAGGCAGATCTGCTGGGACTTGCTAACTGCTTGGATGTGGGAACAGGAGGGAGTTGGCTGAGCTGCTCTGGCTTTTGGCTTGATGGCTGAGCACACTGAGGAGGGATAGGATTTGGGGGATGCAGGATTCCATGTCAGATGCAGATCATCAGAGGGAGATGCCCAGGGCCACCAGGCAACCTGCTGTTGATTTCTCTACTAACTGCAGCCTGTGAAGTGGCAGGTGCAGTGGAGGGAGACGGGTGGATTCATCCAGGGAGGGGCTTTTGCTGGGAGGGTGGGCCCAAGGGCAGGGGCTAAAGTATTCAGGACTTTGTCAAGGAGTGGGTGGAATGGTGGGTCTCTGAATCTTAACCAGGGGCGGGAAGACAGGAGGGGGAGGGAAGAGAGGCAGAGGGACCCAGGGCTTCGGGCTGCAAAGTGGACCAAGATGAGGCTGAGTAAGCTGCTTTAAGCGAACAAGCCAGCTTGTTTCCTGATTGGGGAAGCACCGTCACAGCCCTGCCTGTGTGTCCACCGGCTTTACCATCTGCCACTTTGGAGCTGGCTGTGTAGATGCATTTCCATTGCCCTTTGGAGTAGGGGGCATGAGCCACATTCTTCACTGGGCACCATTCCCAGGAGAGCCTGACCCTGGCCTTTTCTGCACTGCTGCTCACCCAAACCTGTATGCTGGAAAACGCCCTTCCCCTTTTTCCAGTTCCATGTTTCTGTTTTTTTGTTTAGTGTCTTAAAGAAATATTCTGAGTCTGAGTTGAAAGGAAATGAGATTTCTCTCCAGATTACGGGAAAAGTGTTCTATGGCCCTCTGCTGGCCCAGGAGTCCAGGAAGAGGAACCAGGAAGAGTGAGAATTTCTGGGCCAGATAGGGCAGGGCCTCAAGAAGGCAAGATTCAGGCCAAATGTGGATTGTGGCCTGACTCCCCTACCCTTTCCATTTGTAGCTGGGTCACCCCATGGTACGTGTACACACACACGCACACACACCTGATCCTGTAAGCCAAGTCCTTCATCCATCCAAACACCACCTGATGTGTGCCAGGTCCATGCTAGGAACAAGGGCTACATAGATGAGCAAGACTCAACCCTCCCAGGAGGAGCTCACCACTTCAGAAGACAGACACACAGAGAAGGAACTGAGGTGTCCAGTCTAAGGTAGGGGCGTAGAGAAGGGTAGGTTACTAGTTTCGAGGCAGAGTGCTGGGGAGACTCCCAAGGAGTCTGGCTTCTTAGGGTACTGGGTCACAGGCAAGGAGCAGGGCACTTAGAGAGGCGAGATAGCATGGGAGGTGGTGCCAGTGGTTCAGGGGACTGGGGGGGGGGCTGGCTTAGGAAGCGCTCTGGCTTTTGAAGGGAGAGGGAGGCCAAATTTTGTTAGTCTTCAAGAGGAGGCCAGGGAAAATTTTTAGGCGGAATTTACATATTCATTTTAGGACAGTTGTTCTGGCCAAGGGTGGAGGGGGCTGTGGATTTAAGAGGAAAAAAGAGCAAAGTTAGGGAGAGTCACAGCGAGGCTGTGTCTGATTCAGACAAAGATGAAGCGGGCTCTGTGTAAATGGAGCCTGTGGAGGCATGATCACCAGGCAAGGATTTATGAGGAAAGTCACGGCACTGGTGTGTTTACTGGACATGGGGTGAAGGGAGGGAGGATGCCATCTGGAGCCACTCTGGGCTCCATCCCTGGATGCCAGGTGAATGTGAGACAGAGGAGCTAGTTCAAGATGGAGAGGAGAAAAAAAAAAACCTGAAAATAAAAAAGAACAACAGAAAAAGAAGATGGAGAGGAGAGCAGCTCCATTCGAGTGGGTGAAGCCTGGAGTGTCTGTGGAACACCCAGTAGTGCTCCTGGACGTGCCTGTCATCTGCTCTTGATTCTCCCTCCCTGGGTGGACCCCGCCTGGGTGGGTGACACACTTCCCCTCCTTGGCAAGCTCAGCATTTTCTCTAGGAGGCCTCCTGGCCTGCACAGCTAAGAGCAATTTCCTCTTGCCAGGGCCTCTGTGGCTCTAGTTTAATGCTTTTGAGAAGCCACATCTGCTTCCCCGTCTCCCTTGGGATCCCCCTTGGGGCTTCATTAACCTGCAACCTGCAAAGCAGGAAGTGCAGAATCTGTGCCCCCTCAAGCTCTTCTGTGGGATTTTAGGGTTGCCTCCCAGGAAGGGGAGATCTCCAAGAAGGAAGTGACTTCTACAGCCCAAGGGGTTACAAATTCCCCTCCCATGCCTGGGAGCCCTGAGCTGGGCCAGCTGGTGCAGCAACTGCACAAACCAGAATGTTCTGCTTCTGAGGTGGGGTCAGGAGCTGCAGCCTCCACAGAAACCAGGTGATGAACCCCAATACTTAAGGCCTCAGGCTCCCCACCCTCTCCAGGGGACTGGACCTTCTGAACACTGAGCATCCCTTCACCCTCACTCCCCTCCATCTTAGCACCAAGAGGAGAAGCCCCAGGTCTGACTGAAGAGGCCTTCACAGAACCTTTGACCAGCCTGAGGGGGACACCGTGTCCCCCCTAAGGAGTGGGGAGGGGCGGGAAGGGAGTTTAGGGGAGGGGGAGATAGAGACCACGACCGTAGTAGCGAGCACTACTTTAATTGCAGACGCGCTCCTTCCTTCCACACGGCAGTCCTCACAACGAGTCCCGGAACCGTGACCATCACCCTCAAGAAATGGAAGCTCAGAGAGGTTTAGTCACTTGCCTGAGGCCCCCAGTGGAAGTGGTGAGTGGAAGAGGGGGGATTCCAATCCTGGCCAGTCCACTCCAGGACCCATGTCCTTTCCACTTTGCCACCACTTTCTCTCCTCGGGGTGCTGGCGCAGTCTGCAGGTGGGCAACAGTCACTTTTCTGTGGAAATTCTTGACAGGCAGGACTGGGCAGGGTTGGTTTTCGGGGTGCTGGGAACAGGGTCCAAAGATCTTCAGGGGTCCCAGACACTTCTCTGCCCAGAGACTCCAGACAGGTCAACACTGACAGTTGTGGGACACACACTCACCCTCCTGAGGTGCGCATGTGTGGGTACATTAGGGTCTTGGTCACCTCACACAGTCCACAGGCCGGCGACAGTCCCGGGACAGGCGCACGGTCCCTGCTCACTCTCCCCTCACCCTGTCTCCCACGTGCCCACAGGGGCCTGGCCAGGTCTGCAGCTCCGAGCAGGTCGTGGGCGAGGGCTCCGGCTGGGTCAGATGAGGCTGGCGATGCTGGAAGTGGTCTCAGGACGCTGGCCGGCGGACAACTGTCCCGAGATGCTGAAGACGCTGCTGTTGCCCCTGGGGTCACCGTGGGCGGTGGGGCCGGGGACACAGAGAGGGGGGCAGTGTCCACTCATGCCCACCTGGTACAGCAGTAAGCCCAGCAGTAAGAGGGAGCCTGAAGCAGCCAGGGCGATGCCCACACACAGCATGGTGGCCAGCGGCCGGGTGGGAGCAGGGGCTGCGGCCAGCCCGGCCAGCGTCAGGCCCGTGACCAGCAGCACGAGGCCGCTGAGTAGCACCACCAGGGCGTCGGCGCCTCCGCCACTGCGCAGCAGGGCCACGTGGTGGGGCTGGCGGATGCAGTTCATGTCCTGCACGGCTGAGCTCATCAGCTGCTTCACCAGGACCAGCAGGGCCAGAAGGCAGAGCACGGTGCCCACCGCCAGCCGCCACTCACCTGAGCGGCTGCTGGTGGAGGAGAGCAGCGCCACGCCGCCCGCCCCGCAGCCCGCCACGAGGCCCACGGCCATGGCGAAGCAGAGCGCCGAGCGCCCTGGCTGCTGGGACCACCACAGCTCCACCTGCTCCGCCAGCACTTCCGGGGGCAGCCCCGGGCGCAGGGGGCCCTGAGCTTCTCCTCCGGGCATGGCTGGGGCTGGCGGGTCCGGGCAGAGGCAGAGGACAATGTCAGGGGTTAGGGGTGCAGCTCATGGCTTACAGCCCCCACCACCTGCTTGGCAGGTAGAGGCCCTGAGTCCTGTTCCTCCCACAGTCCAGGGGCTGGTCACCATCACCTGCATGGAGAGAGTCAGCTCGTTACCTCCCAGCCCACCTGCCCTCTGGGATCTCCTGGGAGCCGGGGCATGACCCTTAGGAACCTTCCCCCACGAAGGCCTCCTTCCCAGCATGGCCCTTGGGCATGCCCCTCAGTGACCCCAGGAGAGTTCAAGCCACTTAGACACCCCCCCACCCCTCCAGGAAGCCCTCTTGTCCAGCCCCTGACCTCTCTGGCTCTGGCTCTCTCGGTTGCCCGTCCCATCCTGGCTGGCCGAGGGAGCTGGTGCCACGGCAGAAGATGGAGAAAGAGTCAGAGATAAAGCCTCATTCAAGATCCACTCACATGGCCTCAGCTGTCACCGCTGGCTCCTGGGGGGAGGGGAAGGCAGAGGGCGGGAACTTATGAGTTAACCCTTCCAGAACCAGCAGCCTGACCCAGCATGTCCTTCTCTGTGGTTTAGGATGAGACCTCTAACAGCCAACTGCCCTAATAGTCTATCCAATCTCACAAGCAGGGCTGCTGGTTCCCAAACTCCTCTCTCGGACCAGATCTCCCTTCCTTAAGCCAGTGGTCATTTGATGTCCATTATCGTCTTTCCACAATAGGCCCCAACCAGACTCCTCGCTTTGGGCCCCAAGCCCATTCCTCCTCTTGTGGCCCTCCCTTCCTCCTTGACCCCACATTAACGTCCATGGGGAGGTGGCCTCTAAATAATTCTCACCCCAGGTCTCTGCTCTTTCCCACTGCTCCTGCCTCTTCACCTCCCTGCCCTATCTCCTCGCTAGCCTTCTGGTCTCCCCCACTCTCTCCTATACCCCTCACCCCCAGTTATAGTCCTTAGCACCCACGGGCACTTGGGCCAGAGCCTCACGGTGTGTACTCATTTAACATGTCTTTCAGAGCCTGTCCACCCTGGGCAGCTGGGCGCCGTGCCCTCAAGGAGCCTGTTTGCCACAGGGTCCTTTCTGTGCCTGTTGCTGGCTGTGGGTTTGTCAGACGGGGGCTCTGCGGGAGGACCAGGGAAGCTCTTACCTCTTAGCGCCTGGTCTCCTTATCTGAAAAGGCAGAACAATAACCAATAACATTTCTCTTGGGGTGGGGGGTGACATCTGACATCTGTGTGTCAGAATTCCAATAGGAATTCTGGGGCCCCCATAGATGCCCAAAGCATGCTTTTGAATAAAAGAACACTGCCCTCCCTTCCAAACCAGGGTAGGGCTCCTGCTTTATTCATAGGGCGCCATTCCTGAGTCATCCAGGGGTATGACTACATGGCTCCAGATGGATTCCACCCCAGGTGAGGGCTCGGTCCTCACAGCTCCTTTGCAGGTGCTGTCCTGGACAGAGGACAACTTGGGAAGGGCAGGTGTAAATGCCCCCCGGGGAGATGGGGAGGGACTGTGACTTCACTGGGTGCTAAGTGCTTGCACAGGGGTGCTGGGAGAGTGGCCCTGGGCTGGGGGTGGGAGTGGAGGGTCTCAGGGTAACAGCCAGTGGGAGATGATAGGAGTGGGGTGGGGTGGGGTAGGGTGAGGGGATGTGGGGCACTCACAAGAAGCCTGGAAGTGCTGGATCCGTTCTGAGCAAACTGGGCTGGTGGGTGGGGCACTCCTGTTCGGTTTCCGGGGAGGTGCTTCACCTGCCTAACCTGCACCCAGGTGAGCCTGGAGCCGGTAGAGGAATCAACAGGTGTTTCTAAGGCAGGACTTGAACTGATTGGCTGACGCAGCACGGTTTCTTCTGCTGGGCTGAAGCATTCCTGGGAAGGGAGGGGCTTCTGTTAGCTGCAGTCCTAGCGCCAACACAATTCCAGATGGGGTGGCGGCAGGAATGTGATCTATCTGCCCCAGCGTCTGGGACCCCACCCCCTGGCTTTATCCCAAGACGCAAACCTAACCCCAACCCCAGCTGCAACTCAGACCCCAACTAGAACTTCCTGGCAGCTTCCTACCCCAACGCCTGAATCTCAAGTCCCAATCCCAGCCCCATTTCCAAATACATTTCCAGCCCCAGCTGCAAAACATAACCCCAAATCTGACTTGAAACTCCAACTCCAACGCCGCACCTCAATCCCAGCTGCAAATTATGGCACTAGGCCCAATACCTATTCTCTCACCCTTAGCATCAACCTTGCCTCCCATTTCTAAATCCAGTCCCCAAAGCTCAACTCCAATCCCTGCTCAGTCCCAGATTCCACCACCAGCGGCTAGTCAGCCCCAGCCCCAGCACCTCTACTCCTGGTGCTTTTCCCTGGGCTGGACACCCCACAAGTCCCTTGTTTCTTCTCAAGTGGCTGACCTTGGCAGTCCTGCCCCACAAGTCTGGCACCTGCTGGGGAGGCGGGATTTAATTGCACTGGGAGGAGGGGCAGAAGCACTTCAGATAGAAAACAGGATCTTTCTTGCCTAAATCACTGGCGGGATAAACACACTGTGCTAAATGCCACACTCTTTCATCTGTGCACACAGCCCCTGCTACCCCAGGTGTCACTTGTCACAGTCCCTGCCCAGCCTACATGGTCAGTTGTCTGTTCTGCCCTTCACTCTGCCCTTCTGGATAGTTTTTGAAGTCAGAATTCTTACTTCTGGGTTATTTACCACTCCCTAGTCTCTGTCTCGTCAATTTACTCAACGGAGATGTCACCTCCTCCAGGAAGCCCTCCTAGTCACCAGACTGGTTCAGGTGTCTCCTTGATGCATCCGTGAGCTTTGCATTTTCCCCACAACTGCTTTTCCTGCGTGTGCTGTCAGTGCCCTTATTTGCTCACTGGTTATCCACTGCAGACGTGTGGACCCCCATTTTGCTAACCATCATGGCCTCAGCAGCTAGCATGTGAAGTAGTGAGTATCTGTTGAGTGAATGCGTAAGCTGGCCGGTGCTGGGGTTTTGAGCAGGGTGCATAGAAAAAGTAGCTGGAAAGACAGGTTTGGCGCGGGGTCACAGGCCCTGGAACGCCAGCCACGAGGCATAGGGCCCCATCAGGTGCCAAAGGGAGGTTCCAAAGTACAACAAGGACACAATGGGGCTCTGCTTCCAGTGGCCAAGTCTGACGCCACACGCCGCGTGCTGGATGGGCCAAGGGGGCTGGTAGGAGGTTGTGGGCAGTCACCCATGTCCTGGCTTCAGTGCTGTCTAATGCCTTCGCTCTCCTTCTGATGTGTATGAAGTGGATAGGGAAACACATTCGAAGTAATCTTTCCATTAGCAGCTCACAACCTGACTGTGCTTCTCTTTATGGCGTGGACATGAGCGAAAGCTCGGCCAAACCCCAGGGCAGTACTTTTCAATGGAAATGACCATGAACCAGATACGTAATTTAATACTTTCTAGTAGCCACTTTCAAAAAAGTACAAAGAAACAGGTGAAATCAATACACTAAACTTTTTATACAGCCTCAAATATTTTCATTTCAATTAATACACATGCTATTAATCAGTAATTAAGTGACTATGCAAATTACTCAGGAGGTATTTTATCTTGAAAGTACTTCAAGTACTTTCTCTTTACAGTGCATCTCAGTTCAGAGAAGCCACACTTCAAATGCTCAGTTGCTACGGTGGCTGGTAGCTCCCTTTCCAGACAGGACAGCTCTGGGTGATTCTTCCCTTCCAGTAAGACTGGTCTCATGAATCTCCAGGGCAACCCTGTGGGTGTCTCCTGCCCTGGGGGGCGCAGGGGAGCAGAGAAGCTGAGATGGCTGGCTTACTGTGTAGTCCTCTTACACACACACTGATATTTATTTTATGTTCTGGTCCCAACCAGGAGGGGTCAGTCCCAGCCAGACTCATGGCCTGGCTGTCCCAGATAAGTCTGGGATAAGAGAATTCTGGAGATTTTCCCTATGATTCCCCTGGAGGATATGAAGGAAACTTTTGAGGTGGTAGAGGAACAAAGTTTAACAAATCAGCAGTTTAAACACTGACTGTGTGAGACTTTGTTCTCATTGTTTGTCTTATCAAATAACTCCCAGTTCAGGTGGATAGGCAGGCTCCCTGCAGGGCTGCTGAACCTTTTCCGCAATCACAGGTTGCTGGGGCAGCTCAGCTCAGAGGTAATGAAAGCGAGGACAGGTGACGGCTGGAGCCATAGCGCGGAGCATCTCCAGCACACATTTGCTGTCTCCTTCTGCACCTGGCACTGGGCTCCAATGGGAAACCAAAGAAGTCCAGCCCCTGTCCTCCTGCAGGGCAGCGTGGGAGAATGCTGGGCACAGGTAACAGGTCTTGGGCGATGAAGGCACCCCGCTCCCCGCCCCAAGCATGCTCCCTGACTGACCCCAGAGAGAGAGCCTCTGGAGTAACCACCTTCACTGCAGGGATGAGCCCCCGCAGCCAGGATTAGATTTTGTGACCCACTCCCATGGGTATCGTTGATTGGCCAGAGGTGAACTCAAGCTCGCCCCAAATAATCCCTCTCGGCAATTTAAAATCAGACTAGAAATTCTATTTCAGACGTGGGACTTTGAATGGGATGCTAAGGTACCTGTATGAACAATGTGAAGAGGAACAGTAAGTGCAAGTCCTGTACACAACTGGTCGTTGTAGGGTCCTTTCCGCTTCATGGGCACAACAGTGCTTCTTTCTTGTAAATCTGCTCCCGCCGCCAGCCTGGGGAGGTCTGACTGCATCTGAGGCATGCTCAAAGCAGAAACAGGCTCCAGTGGTCTGGGGTGTTTACTCCAGTCAGCTCATGGACAAGAAGCCATGCCTCATCCTGAGATGTCTTCTCCCTCACTTCTCACTCCACAGCCAGAATAATGGCTGTCGGAGTTCTTCCTGGGCTTGCAGATTCGCTGAGGCCCACCAGGTCTTTGGACACTCCCGGGGAGCAGCAGGTTGGCAAGGCTGGTCATGCTTTGTGTAAGAAGCACAGGGAAAAACAGATGCTGGTTTTAGAAAGCCCTGTCAGGCAGGATCTTTGATGCTGGGAGAAAACATGGTGAAGAGGCTCAGCTGGGCTGCTCATAGTGTCGGCCAAGGCAATGCCAAGGCTCTGAAAGAATGGCAAGGGAGTCAGTGATGTTTGGGGCCCAGAAAGAGGGCAGCCGAAACTCACCAGCTGTCCCACCAGAATTGAATGAGTCCCTATATATACAGTCCATTGCTAAATGGACTGTGTGTGGAAGAACAAGAGTGAAGCCATTGCCATACGCAGTCACCTGGTCACCTGCAGGTCTCTGAGACTGCCGAGGGGAAGGTGATTACCAGGCCCACCATATCAATGAGGGGGTCAACTGGCATCCTGTGAAACAGGAGGTGGAACCGTGGGCTGTGTGCCCGTAACCCACAGGAGAGACAACATGGAAGGAGGTTTCAGAAACAGCAGCCACCCAACCAATGCACAACCAACCTCTGCGACACAGAGGCCAGCATGGAAGGTGAGCAAGACTGTGCGTCTGGCCCCAGAGCTGTGGCAAGCTGCTCTGCTACCCCTGTGAACTGCTCGCTCAGGGGCCAGGCTCTGCAGGGCCCATCCTCGGGAGCTGGACAGCAGCTGTCACCAGTGCAGGGGATCTTATCTCAGTGGTTGCCTGCTCCTTTAACTTCTGGTTTAGACTCTCTGGGCATCACCCCTGCAACCTCCACCACCTGGCTTGTGCCTCTCCAGTGCAGGGCTGAGGACTATCACCGGCATGACTGGGTGCCAGTTACCTTACTCCTCCTTGGACCTGGTCTCATCACCTGTAACCTAAGGCCTGTGTTGCAGGTGAAATGTGATATGCTGATTTGAAGTCATTTTTGAGTTGAAAAATCTGACTGGAATGTTGCTACATCCTAATTACAATGAACATCCTGCTGGCCCAAGAAGAGCCCCAATTTCTGTACATTTCAACTTCCCAGACCCTACTTCCTCTTTGGCTAACTCCCACCCAGCTCTTAAGCAGGATTCACTTCTCTCATCTGCATTGCCACATCTTGGTCTAAGCCAGAGTGTTTTCTTAACTATCCCCCGTCTCCACTATTGGGGTTCTCTGTCGACTCTCCATCTGGATACCCAAGTGCACTTTAAAAACAGACACACCTTGAGCGTCTTCCACCTCGTGCGAGAGCAGACATCAAACGACCACATGGATGTGTGGCGGGGAGGGCCATGAAGGAAATCAGCGTGTACGGCACGGGTTATTTAGACTGGGTGGGGAGCGGGGCAGAGAGGAGTCAGGGGCCTTCTTGCTTCAGAAGGGGCATTTCAACCAAGATCTGAAGGCTGAGTAGATTTCACCAGGTTAGGTGCAATATTATTCTCAGACAGAGGGGCATACCCTGGAGCAGGGACGAAATTGGCCTTTGACAGGAGCTGAAAAGGCAGTCCTGCCGAGTGTGGCCCTGACAGCGTAATTCTTGCCTCTGGGCAGTCCTGTCTCCTTAGAGTGCCTTTACCCTCTGGCTCTGCTCACCTCCCCGAACTAATTTCAAGGCAGTTTCTTCTGCAGAGCTGAAGCCACAAGGCTAGGTTGGAACAGAGGAATCTGAGTCCCAGAACAGCCCATCTCCCACAGGACAATGTCCCGAGCTTGGTGGTTGTGGCCAGATCTCTCAGGGGGCCTGAATTTCTCCCTGTTCTCTGGGCCTGGCTTGCTAGTGGGCAGAGGACATGCTGGAGGGCAGGCTGGCCGGGAAGGGGTAGGCTGGCTGCTCTGGCAGGGTGCAGCTGCTGGGAAGAGTGAGTCCCATGCAGACCTACCGTGGCGGCTTCGGCATGCACCTTCCCTCTGCTTCCTGCAGCTTTTAAGGAGCCTTGCCAATCAGGACAGCTCTCGGAGAGACTGACCCAAGAGTGGTGGCCAAAGCTGGGGCAAGGCAACTTGGGAGATGCCTTGAGAGGCCAGGTTTAAGGCAGCCTGTAGGACCAGCAGGAACTGGGGGCGTGACTATGTAGGCATCAGAGGATGTCTGGTCTCTGCAGGTGGGAAGGACTGGGATGTCTGGGTTCTGTTCCTTGCTCTTTCGTGAAGAAAAAACAAAAACAAAACAAAAACAAAAACCAAAACCCGTTCCGGGCCCTCTCTGATGGCGCAGTGGGTTAAAGCACTGCGCTATGAAGCTAAAGCCACTTCCACATGAGTTCAATCCCCGCCTGCCCCGGAGGTGACCCACATGGTGTGGCAGACCCCTCCTGACCCGTCCTCTGCTCCCCTCAGCAGTGTACTTTGACGATCTGCCTGTTCTGCTCCCCACTCTGTCTCTGGTGAATCCTCTCACCGCCCCTGCACCTCTGGCCTGTACCAAATAAATAAATCTTTAAAAAAAAAACAAAAACCTTTCCTGGTGTGTGTGGCCAGCTCACCCAGTATGGGGCTAGTGGAAGAGGTGACCCCCACCCAGAAATTGAGGCGTGGGGCAAGGCCCTGCTGAACACAGATGTCAAGTCAGGACCATTTGGGGTTTGGAGATGCAAGGGCAGAGCCCTCTTTACAGTTCTAACGACATGGCAGCACAGAGCAGAAGATTTGGGGAGGTTCTGGCACCTTTGCCGTGTTCATTATTTTACTCTCCTGTTTTTCCTCATCTTTACACAGAAGTAAAACATCCTCATTGTTTCGCAAAGGAGGAGAAAATGCAGGAGGCTTTGTCTGCTCCTACCTTGGCTGGGGGACGAGGCAGCCTGGCACATGTGAGGTGGCAAGGCCTTGAGACAGGAGGGAGCTGACAGCCCAAGCCGAGGGCCACAGAGAAAAGGGGAGCGGCGGGGGCTGGTGTCAAGGCTCACGTGAGCTCAGGGACAGGCAGCAGTGGCTCGTGAGGAGCCAGCGCCCCCAGTCCGCAGCACCCTCTCTTTCCCTCACCTGCTCCTGAGCTCCCCGACTAAGCACAGCCGGACCCTCCATGGGCACACGCCTTTATTCCGACCCCTGTCCCAAGTCCCCCAGATCAGGAGCGCGGGCGTGGTCAGTGCCTTAGGGACCCTGGGCTGGAGTCCCCCGAGTTCCTTCTGGCTGGCCGGAGCTGGGCTCTGCCTTAGGTCTCGCAGTCTGTGTTGGAGTTGAAGAGGGCGGGAAGCCGGATGCCGGTTAGGGGCTGAAACCCCGGGACCTGCTCTTGCTCTTGGATTTGGTCTCGGAGGCGCTGGATTTCTAAGCGCTGCATTTCAATGATTCTCCCCGTTTCTTCTTGCTCATTCAGTCTCTTGGGAGACGCGTGGGTCATGTCCTCGCCGGGCGCTGTAAGGGACAGAGCGGGACTAAGGTGGGCCTGCTACTGCAAGGCTGACGGCGTCTTTGAAACTCACCCCCCTTGCCTTCCTCCCTCCTGCAAGCATTTACTGAGCATCTACTATGAGGTCGACACTAGGCCCCAGACACGAGGGATACGCGAGAAGCACATTCATTGCCAGCAACGATGGAGAAATAAAAAGACACATGGGCGGTGGGTGGCTGCAGCGCCTGGCCTCGGTTCAGCCCCTCTCCTGAGCTCCCGCCTGCCTGCCCGGGCCCCTCCATGGAGGCTGTGCTTTCTCTCTTTCCCCACACCCAGAGTCGGGCGCATTCTGTTTGCTGACCTTGATGGGCTTCCGAGCAGCCAGTGCCCTCCTCATGTGAAGTCCTTGCTCCTGGAACAGATCCTGTCCATCCCTCCAGGGGCCACTCACTCATGTCCCTGGAGGACATGCCCCCAGTCCTGCCATCCTCCTGTCTCAGGGGCTGCCATTATCCCGGGCAAGGCTGGTGTCCCAGAGGGCCCAGGGTCATCCTGTCCCTGGCCTCTCAAGGCTGACCTCCCAGCATGCATGTCCCTGGCCTCCATACTGTGCCTCTGGGACTCCTGGCCACGTGTCCCCTCCCTGTCACACCCAGGGGCCTGTTTCCATTGGCTCTCTCACCCCAGCCCCCATTCTCCCAGCGCGACCTTTCTTAGAGCCTTACTCTCAGAGTCAGTTCTTTGACCGAATTTAGACTTCTTTTTCATGGAGAACTCCATGTTCACTCACAGTGTTGTGGAAACAAGCTCCAGAACGCCTTTCATTTTGCAAAACAGAAACTATATACCCATCAAACAATCACTTTCCACCCTCCCCTCACAACCCTGGCGACCACTGTCTCTAGGAATTTTACGATCACACAGCCCTTTACCTATTGTACCTGGCTTGTTTCACTTAACATAACTAGTCTTCAAGTTTCATCTCTGCTGTATCATGTGTCAGAAGTTCCTTCCTTTTTAAAGGCTGCATAATATTTCACCACCCACATGCACACCTCCCTACACACCACACTTTGTTTCTCTATTCATCCATCACTGGACAGTTGAGTTGGCCCCACCTTTTGGCTACTGTGAACAACCTGGTAAGAAGGTGGGTGTACATCTACTTGTACTAACGTCCATCTACTGGGGACTCTGCTTTCAGTTCTTTCCAACTTCCTGAGGAGCCACCATCCAGTGTTCCCAGGGATGCATCATTTCACATTCTTAGGTCTCCCTCTGCTATTTCTCCAGACCCTTGTCAACACTTATTGTTATTTAAAAATTCTCATTTCCTAGTGGGTGTGAGCTGTCATTTTGTTGTGTTTTTGACTCCATTTCCCTAATGATCAGAGAAGCTAAGCGTCTTTTCATGTGTGTATTGGCTGTTTCTTTGGAGAAGGAATGTTTATTCAAGCCCTTTGCCAATGTTTAAATTGTTTTGTTTTGTTTTTCTGGTTGTTGAGTTGTAGGAGTTATTCACTTATCTGGATATTAACCTCCATCAGATACCTGCTTTGCAAAACATTTTTTCTCCATTTCATAGGTTGATTGGGTCCTTTGATGTTTAAGATTTTGATGTAGTTTATTTTTTCTTTTGCTGCAAAATATATGATTGCCAAACCATGCTCTCAGCTAATAGATGGTCTTGCCACCCTCTTCCCTAAGAAACCATGTCTCCCGCTCCTTCCCCACAGCCAAGCTTCTCTCCACGGGAAGGATTTCCGTTCTACCCAACTCATTCTCTGTACCTCTGGAGGAATAACCAGAAAAGGAGAGAAGTTGGAGGCCAAGGAAGGGGGCATTTCAAAGTTGAAGTAACTGTTAGCAATGGCCATAACCAGCTTTGCAGATTGGTCTGCCGGCCAGCATCAAAGGACTTGACTTATCCAGCCCTTCCCATGTGGCCATGCGCCTCGGCTCTTCTTGGCTTCAATTTCTAAGCTCTTGATCATTTAGTGTTTCTTCTTTTTTCTAGATCTTGGCTGTTCATCCTCTCTCTACTGCTGGTTGCCCCTGGTTAAGCTGTGGCCCTGGGGCCTTGTAGGGAGCAGCAGGCCTAGGGTGCTCCAGCCACATACAAGCTGACAGTAAGCTGGTCTACCTGCTTGGTTCATGCTGCCTACTTTCTGTTTACCTCTCCACCGCCTCTCTTCACTACTTCCTCCTTCCTGGTTACAGACGTCACTGGATCCGCTCTGTGCCCTCCCCACGGCCTTGACACACAGCTACTCACCCAAACACCCCCTCTCCCCTCCCCCCCCCGTGTTTGTGAGGCCACAGTCCTGAAGGTACCCCACTGGAGTGTATCTGGAAATATTCACACACTCGGGATTTTCCTTTCTCTGCCCTGACACTAGCAGGCCTGGCCACACCATCGTCCCTATGCCCCTGTGCTTCTCCAGGCTCTTGATACAGGTTGTAGCTTTAGGGGCTGCTGGACTACTGATCCCTGGATGAGGTCAACTGACCTCAGAGGTGTGCAGAGGGTCGGTCCACACAGGCAGACTTCCCCTAACATGCAAAGCGTGGGGAGATCAGTCCCTGTAGAGTTACAGGGCAGCTCAGAGGTAGCACAGAGCTGCCGGAGGTGGGGGGCGGGGGTGAGGGGGACTGGCCTCCAGGTCATCTCCAGAACAAACCTGACCCACTGAATGTTCCCAGGGGTGCGGCTCTACCTCCTGGGAGGCCAGCTTGCATAGAAGGGGACAGACATGTTGGGTCCAAGGGAGGAATGCTGTGTCTGACTCATTCCCTGGTCTGTGAGCATCTTGAGGGTGTGGGCCGTACTTTGTCTGACTTGTCCCTTTACCCCCGTTTCCTTCCCCCTTGATAGCTACTTGCCCACTGGTCAGAGTTGGCTTCTGTCTCCAGGCTGCTCCTTTGCTGTGTAAACTCTCCTGTCCTGCCTTGGCTGTGCAGTCAGTTTCTCTTTGCGGTCGCCCACCCCGACCCTCACCTTCCTCCTGGCCTCAGTCTCCTCTTTCCTTGATCTGCCCTGCACCCACCACCTTCAGGCCTGGGGAGTCTCCCCTGCTGCTCACTGTTTCCTTCTGTAGATTAAGTTCTGAATAAATGAAGTAGATAAGGAAGATTAAGTAGATAGGAAAAGTAAGTGACTACTGATACAGTTGGATCAGTAACTTCTGCTCTTTTAGTTGCATGTTATGCTTGTAAATATTCTATCCTTTGAAAAAACTTGGAGTTTTTCCCTTGACTGGCTTGAAAGATATATACTTCCTTCTTCCCACCCCTTTCCCTTTCTGCCCCTTTCCTTTCTTTCTCTACATCCTCACCAATACTTGCTATTTTTTTTTTCACAACAGTCATCATAATGTGTGTGAAGTGGTATCTCTCTGTGGTTTCAAGTTGCCTATTCTTCATGATTTCTACTTTAAGTAGCTTTTATCTACTTATTAGACATCTGCCTATGTTCTTTGGAGAAATAGCTTACATTCAAGTCCTTTGCCTTTATTTATTTTGGAGTTGTAGTTCTTTATATATTCCAGACATCAATCCTCTATCTGTCACGATTTGCAAGTATTTTTCTTCCATTTGGTAGCTACCTTCATTCTTGATAATATTCTTTGATGCACAAAAATTATTTCCTTTTGGTATCTTGTCTAAGAAATCACTGCCAAGCCTGATTTCTCAAAACTTCCCCCCTATATTTTCTTCTATGATTTTTAGCTCTTATATTTAGTTTTTTGATCCATTTTGAGATGATTTTCATATATAGTGCTAGGTAAAAGTCTTTTGCACGTAGATATCCAGTTTCCTAAGCACCAAATGTTGAAACAATGGTCCTTTCCCTATGGAAAATCATTCCCCTATATTGAAAATCATAGAATATGTGAGGTTTTATCTCTGGGCTCTAGTCTATTCCATTCATCTATATGTCTGTCTTTATATCAGCATCAGGATGTTTTGATTACTAACGCATTGCAGAAATTTTTGAAATCAGAGACTTCCAACTATATATATATATTTCAAGATAATTTTTGAAAAATTCAGAGTACCTTGAGGTTCCATATTAATTTTATGATACATTTTCTATTTCTGCAAAATACCATGGAACTTTTGATAGGGACTGCATTGAGCTGATAGATTGCTTTGGGTAGTATGATATCTTAACAAGACTGAGTCTTTCCGTCCATTAACAGAAATTGTTTTTTCACTTATTGGAGACTTTAATTTCTTTCAGCGATATTTTATAGTTTTCACAGTACAAGCCTTTGCTTTATTGGTTAAATTGAATCCTAAGTATTTGATTCTTTTTTGATGCTACTATAAGTGAAATTATTTTCTTAATGTCCCTTTCAGCAGATTCATTGTTAGCATATGAAAGTGCAACTGATGTTTTGTGTGCTGATTTTGCATTCTGCAGTTGGGAATTTTTGATCCCATTGTGTAAAATCTCTCCCCTTATTTTTGGAAGTTGGGAGAATTTTTTCCTTTGTACTCTGATGTTCTGAAATTTCATCATCTGATATGGGTCTCTTAACCACTGTACTAGACCTTAGGTGGCTCCAGCAGCTTAAATATTTTCCCTCTTACTTTCAACTCACTGTCACCCCAGTTCTAGAGAGCTCTACCTCTGCTAATTCCTGAGTTTTTTTTTTGAGTGTTCTGTGGTGTACTTGGGTCTATGGAATCATATCATTCATCACTCATCTATTCATCTTCCAGCCTTCAAAATTTTGTGTTTCTAGTTGCCTTTGTGTATAATTTGATTTTATGGCTTATTTAACCATTTTAGTAGGTTTTTAATTAGCCATATTTCATAAGAAATCCCAGTATGTTTTTAGTAACTGAAAAATAGGCAGCTAAGTCTGTCCCACTGGATCCACATGTCAGTTTCTCCCAAGATTTAGTATCAAAAAGATAGCACTATATCTCTATCGTTACACACCCCTAGTTATTTCCTCTTATATGTTCTAGGAATTATTTTGAAGCAAATCAAGCATATCATTTGTGTGATGAAATTTTACTTGAGGAAGATTTCACTTGCAATAGTTGAACACAGGCATTGCCAATGTCTTCAGAAAAAACAAACTTCTATTTTTCCATAAATGAGAACTATATTTGTTTCCTTTTTTGCCTTGATTATCAGAAATTCCGAGGAACTTTAGGATACAATTGCAATAACTAACTCATTTACGTTCCTCTCTCCTTTTAAGCAGCTTCTTGTCTTTCTTTTAAATTTTTATTTTAATTGTAAAGGGCCACAAATTTTTATTCACAACTCTAAAGTACAAAAAGCTCTAAAAATAAAAAGCATTTTTTGGTTTATGAGGGTTAGTGTGCATATTTATGTTTCACTGCAGAAACATAAATTTGGGGGCAGAGTCCCCCCAGGTACCTCCAAGGTGTTATATGATACAGTCTATGGCACGTTTTTTGTAAAATCTGAAAGATTCTGAAACCACAGGTAACCCCGAGTGTTCCAGCACTCGACAATCTGAATGTGCTAAGGCGCTCACAGGGCCTCTGGAGAGCAGGTAGGTGCCAAAAAGCCCCAGTTCAGGGGTGGATGCCCCTGATACAGGAGGACCCCCCAGGAGAGGCAGCGTCATGGCTAAAGGAGGCTACAGGAGCTGCCATCAGCCCATGACCCCAGTGCCCAGCTCCCGCGGTCACTGGTAACATTACCTGTCTCTAGAACATCCGGTGGCCGGATTTTTTTGGTTAGTTTCAGAGCTGCTTCAAGATCATAGACTTGGGAGCGGGTTAACTTCAGCTCCCTGCGGAGCTCATTAATTTCCTTGATCAGGGAAACATTTTCCTGTCAAAAAGAAGGATCAGAGTGAGCAGAGATGGATGAGTGGCCTTGGCCTTGGGCTGAGGGTGTGGGGCATGGGTGGGGTTGGCTCTTTACCCTGGCACCTCTACTGGGGCATGAGTCTTTGTCCTGGTGCTTGGGTCCTCTCAAGGACCAGCTAACTCACCTCCAGGTGGCTCTGGCAGCATAAGATACAGACCATGAGCACCAGTCCCATCCAGCTGGGCTCATTCCAACATCATCATCCACAGCATCAGTGCTTTTCTCAGCACTTTGTGTGAATTTAATGCATGGAGGTATCATTGTAACCCTGCGAGTAGATTCTATTACAATCTCAAATGTAAAGAAGAGGAACCTAAGGCACAGGGAATTTATGTAACCTGCCCCAGTAAAATTTATAGTCAGTGGCAGAGCCAGGGCTCTGTCCCAGACAGCCTAGCTCCAGAGCATGGAGCTCTACAATGCTGTGCATATCTTATTAATTTTTTTTCATATTCATTTGTTGAATTTACATGCATATT
>NW_004567109.1:23114857-23137111 GCF_000260355.1 Condylura cristata | reverse complement strand
TCCTCACACCCCCTTTTTTTTTTATTGGGCTGTTTTGATTCATTAGGTTGAATAAGCAATTTATACATTTTGGAAGTCAGTGCTCTGTGAGATGTGTGCTGAGCAGATATCTTTTCCCAGTGTGTAAAAGAATTTTATTTTGATGGTGTCCCACCTGTTTACTTTTGCTTTTGTTTCACTTGCATTTGGGGCTGCATTCTCAAATATTCTCTCTGCAATATTTTATAGCCTAAGATTCTTAATTTATTTAAGTCAGTTTTTGAGTCTGGAGTTAAATAAGGATCTAGTTTAATTTTTTTTTCTTTTGCATGTGACTTGACATATTTCCCAGAACTATTTGCTAAGGAGGATATCCTTTTTCTATTGGAGGATTGTGGCTCTTGTGTTCAAGATTAGGTGTCCATGTTCACGTAGGTTTGTTTCTGGACAATATTCCATCAATCTGTATTTCTGTTTTTGTGTCATACTGTTTTAATTACTGTTGCTGTGTAGTATAGTTTGAAATCAAGGCATGCCATGTGATACCTCCATTTTTCTTCTTTTCTCTCAGGATTGCTTTGGTTATTCCTGGTCTATTGTGGTTCCATATAAATTTTCAAGTATTTTATGGCCTCATAAAATAAGTCAATGTGATTTCAGTATGTATTATGTTGAATCTAATATGGGATATTTTTCCATTTCTTTGTTTCTTTATTTCCTTTAAGAGTATCTTACAGCTTTTGATTTTAAGATATCATTTCTGCTCTTAATAGTATATTGCTTAGTGGGGAACACAGAATATCAAACGATTAATTAACATTTGTTGCAAGACGACATACTCCAAGACAATATCCATTGCAAGTTCACTTCTCTTGTTTGTGTTGGACAAAAATCCATTTATCCATTCAATACTGACAAAGTATTATCATATGGCAGGCACTGAGTTGATTCTGAACTACATCCAAATAAGACCTGGCCTCTGCTCTTGAGAAATTTTGGGTAGGAGTACAGGGGCACAGTATGGCCTGGTGGTCATCTCGGTGAGATGGAGTAGTGGGGCAAAGGGAGTGACTCTGCCCGAATGACCAGATGGACTGAAGTGACCAAGGAGAGGGTAAGCGCGCAGCAGGAGCAAAGTTACAACAGCACATAGGGGTGTAGGTGGGGACGCATGGCAGTTCCACATCACTGGCACAGAGTGGGGACAGGTAGGAGTGAGGATGCAGAGGCGGCTGGAGCCCGGGAGGTGCTGCCTCTGGCTCTGGGGCCAGGCTATTTCTTCTCTCCCCATACCTCGAGTCACTGCCTCCCCCATCATGCTTGGCACAAGGGCAACAAGGAAGCTGTGCACGGGTGTCCCTGTCACCACATGCCCAGAATGGGCTCAGCTGACTGTTCTGAGAGCCCACGGCCTCAGCCCTTGACTACTCAACCAGCCTTGTACAGTGCCCACCAAGGGTGCTGTTGAGTGTGGCTGCTAGCTCAGGAGCTGAGTCTGAGATCTGTGCTTTAACCAGCTCCCAGGGGATGCTGCTGCAGCCCACAAGGCCAGCCCATCTCATGAGTGGCAAAACCCTTGAGGGTCAAAATTCCAAAAAGGGCAAATGCAGGCCAAATCCGCCTAAAATGAAACGGACCTGAGCCGGGAGCTAAGCACGCTACCCCAGCGGTGACAGTAGCAGACAGGAGACTGCCAGCCTTGCCAGCCGTGGGCAGCGTGGCTGTGATGGGGCTATGCATGTGGGACTCAAGAGGGAGCAGGGGTACCCCAACATATTCTTTCCCCCTCCCAGGGTGTCTTTATCTAACCAGGTCAGACAGACCATCAGACTGTCCGTGCATTTCTTAAGTTCAGTATTCCTCAGTGAAGAAGAACTCTCCCCCTCTTGGACGAGAGGCCCAATTACTGCCAATTCCTCACCCTCATGCTGCGCCTTGTGTCTGTTTCTAGTCAGCAGGTTTCTTCCATCTGATCTTATACCCTTCAGCCAGCCCAGGCCTTGGGGGTGAATCTCCTACATCTCCCCGCCAGTCAAACTCTGCTTGTTTCCTGCCACTGGAATCTCTCCAGGTCTCATGAAAAAATCAATTAAATACATATTTATGGGTTCTAAGACCTTGGACTCTGCTTTGCATGTGAGAGGTGCTGGATGCACATTTGTGGAATAGCTAAGCAAATGAATCACTAATGCAGCAGCTACCAAGTCACGTAAGACAAGACTCTTACTAATGAGGAGATGACAAACAGAGGGGAGGTCAGACGGGGGGCGTCTCAGCTCCTGGGCTCTCCGCGCCCCTCTTGGTGACATCACTTAGCTTCACTCCTGTCTTTTAATAAAGTAATGGTTCTCAGAATAAAGATTAGAGGCTGAAAGTGCCATTTCCTCCAGTGCTCTCTGTTCACATCATTAATTACTTCTTGGTCGCCTCTAGCTGCCTTGTCACCCAGTCTGGTCAGGGTAGTGCTGACCTGACTTCTGTGCTCCCTCTTCCTGCTGTGATTCCCAGACCAGTTTTCGACATTTTGACCCTTTATTGTCGTTAAGGGTCCCAGGTGGAGCCGTGGGCCAAGTTTCTCCCTGTCTCTCCACCCGGACAACCCTGTCACCAGGATCTGGACATCACCGGCCTCACACCTCAGGTGGGAATGCCTGCCTCTGACTGTACCGCCAGCCTGGGGCACCTCCAGGGTGCCGGCCACCCACATGGGTCCTCAGGATATGACTCATTCTTATCAGAGTGTGTCTGAGGCCCTTGAGTCAATACAGCCCAGGCCTCATTCATAAAACTCGCCTAAGAGCCAGTGCCTGAATGCTGGCCTACTGTGCACTGGTCACTGGGCCAGATACAGGAGGTCCAGCTTGGACCCAGAGTGGAGAGACGAGGTGGAGTCTGAAGAAGGGAGCTTTCTTTTCAGACTCGGATGCCAAGGTCTGTTTAGGCAGAAGCCTTCTAAACAGAGGCGCCATGCTGTTGAGTCGCCCAGGATGGCTTTTGATTGAGAGAGATGCCAGAGAGCTACAGATGGGAAGGAGGCTCTTGCAGCCTCCCAGGTGGGGCAGAGAAGAGAAGGAATGCCTATGGCGCCCCCTTGCGGAATTTCCTGAGTTAACACCGTTAAGAATATGGCAGAGCCTTGCACTATGGAAAAAGCAGGCAACAGATTGCTTTTGCGAAGCTGGAAGCCAGCATCAGTGGGGTGTTTCTGAGCCACAGCTGGCCGCCTTGCCATATGCCTGATAAATGTGCCGCTTCACCGCTCTTCTCACACTGAACCTGATATTTCTATTATCGTTTCTCTCTGAAATGACTTCTGACTTGTCTACGCCTCTTCCAAGCCCTCCTCATCTCCCCTCCCCTGCAGTCATTCTCTACCTGCCTCTTCCCTGGTGAGACTGCCATGCCCCAGCAGAGCTACACTTTCCAGACAGATAGCACTCCTACCTGCTTGGGACACCTGTGTGGCACCTGCTTACAAGACAAACTGTCTGCTTCTCGCTGCAGCATGACAGCCCCCTCAAGGCAAGCCTCAGCTCCCCCTGGCCCCAGAGGACTCCTCCCTCCCCTGGAGCTCCCAGGCCCCCAGACTCCCCTAGGGCTCTCGCTTCCCTGCCTGTTCTTGGGTGGGTGCCCTCTGCCTGGAAGGTTCTTCCCTCACTCGCTCCCTGACTACCCTTTACTTGCCCTTCAAGACTCAGCTCAAATGCCACAGCCCATCAGAAACCTCTGTGAGTCTGAGGCATGGCTGGAGTCACCTTGAGTGGGCCCACACAGTCCCAGACATGCCATATCCAGCCGCGATGATTGCTATCTGATTCGAGTCTCCCACCACAGCACGGTGCGGGCAGATAAGCTATCACATCACCCTGGAATCTTCCATGGCCACTGGCATGGAGCTCGGCGTGTACAAGCCCTCAAAAAATGTGTCCCGAATGAGTAAGTGTGCCCTAGATGTTTGTATTCCGTAGCAATGCTCATTTGCCTATCTGTAAGCATGTGCCATTGAATGAATGGGGAGGCCCCATGCTCCTGTCTGAACATGCAAATGAGACAGTGGCCTCATTTTCTGTTTTCTGATGAGTTTCTTGCAGGTGCCATGTCCGCCCTGCCCTTGCTGGGCCTTTCTGGCTGAAGTGCCAAGGGACCTGCAGACGCAGCTCCAGAAGGTTCCTTGCCAGCACGTTCCAAGGTCTCAAGGGTGCCTGGGTCACCAGCTGAGATCTAGGCGTGAGGGGCCCCCTCCCTTGCACCCCCACCTGCAGGCCCCAGTCCATCTGTGAAGGTCTCCCAGCCTCTCCAACTGGATGTCTGCCTTGGGTCTGCAGTGGGCTTTTTGCTTTGACAAAGAAAAGGGAAGGCGCATTTTTGGAATACCTGTTCTGTACCAGGCTCTGGGTTGCCTGCTCTCAAGCCCCACCTTCCAGATTTTTCTTACACAGAGCCCTAAAATAAGCAAGGGGTTTCCTGGTTGAGGGTGAGGACCCAGAGCCTTCTGGGCTCCTGTCGCTCTTTGCAGCTGCCTGACTCACTTCCCTGGACCCACGGGGCTCCCGAGGAGACGGGCTGAAAATGCTGTTCCAAAACACACTCTCCAGGGACCCCTCACCCATGGCTCCCGCAGCCAGCCATTAGAAGGGGGAGGCTGGTCTCTGTTCCCTCCACCCTGATGCTCACTGGCCCAGCAGGAGGGGCAGACAGTGTCTGAGCTGTGGGAGCCAAAAGTGGACACTGTTCTTCCTCAAGCCCTGGGTCTCCTGTGGCCTTTACTGTCATTGCTTTTCCTTCTCCGAGGACTGACATCGCGTTGGGGGTCTGCTTGGCACGGGGAGAGGGCCCCAGCCCCTGGGGGCCACCTCTGGTTAGGCCAGTGCTGGGATGGGCTGGGGCGCAGCAGTGCCACCAGCTGCAGACCGCCCCACGCTGCGCTCCAGGGCTCTGGAGGAGCTCCACGGCTCTGGGCGTCAGCGGCTGCTGCCTCAGGGGCCTGCCAACTCCATCCACTCCTACCTCGGGCCTCTGCCTGCTGTCACAGCCCAGGATGCTGCAGGGCGGTGGTCTGACAGTGTGGGCTGCCTCCTGGCAGGGGCTGCTTGTGAGGACAGGAGGCCACTGTGCCTGGGTCTGGACTGAAGAGAGCTGTGGGCTCTGCCCAGGTGTGTGCGGGCCAAGTGGGAACTGGGTTATTTCAATCCAGCTGCGGCCTAGCCCCATGCCAGTATTTCGATTATGGCATTAAAGACACCTAAACACAAAAAAGGTACATGCCTTATAAGTAGGCTTCTGATGTTCTCTTGTGATATATTACCTCGCATGGGTTGCCTCAGATGATACTGATACCCAAACTGAGGTCCCCGGTGCTGAGAACGCGCCGAGGGGAGGAGGGAGCAGTGAGGTGAGGGGTGGAGGGCTCACTGAGTCAGAGCCGGGCCAGTTCCTGGGGCGGGTGCCGCCAGGCCGGCACCCAGGAGATGAGGGTATGGACCTGAGGTACCAGAAAAGTCAGATGAGGCGGTGGAGCCAGCGGCTCAGGGGCGCGGACTCTGCCACAGGGACCATGTGACACACGCAGTGACTAAAAGGCAGCTAAGCAAAGCCAGCAGAGATAAGAGCTGGAAACAGGAGAAAGTGACTCAGGAGTGCTAAAGCCACGTGCATGAGGAGACAGGGTCAGAGAGGAGGATAGAGATGGGGCAGAAAAAGAAATGATGCCTGGTGGGGTGAGATGGGGCCTGGTGGGGTGAAAGTAAAGTGCAGGAAGGCGGCTGGGTGTGGATGTGGAAATGCTTAGAAAACCGTGTGTGGGGCTGCGGGTCACAGACACGGCCGGGCAGGCTCTGGGAGGGCCAAGTGACACCGAGGAGCGGGCTGCAGGGGAAGCGAGTGGGTCCCCTGGACACCTGGGTGGGGGGCTGAGGACAGGGAGGGCCTTGACAGCCTCTCCTGTCCAACCCGGGGAGCTGAGGGCAGGTGCTGGTACCTGCATGATGCGGACGTAGTCGGCGCGGTGCAGCTCGCCCTCCTTGACCACCTTCTTCTTGAGCGTGGCCAGGTTCCGCTCCAGGTGCTCCCGCTGCCGGGAGTACTCCTGCTGCAGGTCTGTGTTCAGCCCGGCGATCTCCACCTGACAGGGCGGGAGGGTTCTCCGTGAGGGCCGGGGACCCCCGAGCAAGGCAGGGCAGGGACGGGGGTCAGCTCACCATGTCTGCCCGCTGCACATACTTCTCGAAGAGCCCCCGGACCTTCTCCTTCAGCTGCCGGGGCTCCTGGATAAACGCCACACAGTTGTGAAGGTCTGTCTTAAACCTCTTGACCAGCGCCTCCCAGTCTCGCTCCTGCAGTGGAGGCAAGTACCTTGGCAATGTGGGGGCGGCCAGGAGGAGCAGAGGGGCTGCAGAGGCTAGTGGCATCAGAAAGGGACAGAGGCGTCTCATCCAGGCACAGGGACCTTGACGGGCGAGGAGGGCTAAAATGCTGTGCCCCGGGCCAGGGCCGGGCACCTGGCTGGAAGGACTTACACCTGCTTCACCCTCAAGGGCCACACGACTGACTCCCTTATCGACCCTGGGTTGCTTTCAGGACCACAGACCTTGAAAGAGGAAAGAAGGGGCCTCCCTGGTGGCGCAACTGGTTAAAGTGCAGCGCTATGAAGCCATTCTAAGCCACTGCAACATGAGTTCAACCCCTGGCCAGGGAGGTGACCCACATGGAGCAGCAGACCTCTCCTGACCCACCCGCTGCTCCCCTCAGCAGTGTATTTCAGTCTGTCTGCCTGTTCTCCCCACTCTGTCTCTGGTGAATCCTCTCACCCTCTGATTCTCTAGCTTGCACCCAAGTTCTTGTATGCATAAGTAAATCTTTAAAAAAAAAGAAAGAAGGCCCTCCCTGGTGGCGCAATAGGTTAGGACGCAGCACTGCAAGCTGGCCACAGCGCTTTTGCGCAAGTTTGATCCCGTCCTGGAGGTGACTCACATGGCACGGCAGACCTCTCCTGCCCACTGCCCCCCTCAGCAGTGTACTTTGTCGATCTGCCTATTCTGCTTCCCATTCTGTCTCTGGTGAAGCCTCTTGCTGCCCCTGAGCCTCTGGCTTGTACCCCAGTTCTGTATGCACAAATAGATAAATCTTTATATAAAAAAAAAATCAGGCAGATGGGTTCATCTGAAACTGCTTTCTCTGTTAGCCGTCTCCCCTCCCCTTCAGACAGTCTCGCCTTTCTCTAGGTTCTCACCGTCCCTTATATGATCCCACTCTCCTAATTCCTAATTCTCACGCTCAGCCCTCCCAGCGAGGTGAAGAGGGGCAGGCCCCGCGTCTGCAGGCGTGTAGCTCTGCAGTTTCTAGTGTTACCTGGTACAGCCTCAAGGCTTAATGTGGGGGGTGGAGAAATCCCACCCAAGCCCACACTCATTGCTGGACCCCGAGCTCGGGGGTGAAGGCATAGCCACCTTCGGGCCCAGGACCAGAAGACCCGGCATCCAGTGTGCTCGAGAGTTCTAGCCCTGGGTGCCAGGGAAGTCTCTCGGCCTCCCCATCTCCTTCATTGTACTGAAGGACTAGAGGACTGGATGACCTGAGGTCAGCATATCTGGGCCCACTAAGCCTTTGGCCCCTGACTACAATGGCCATCCTGAGTATGTTCCTCCCCAGGCCATGCAAGCCGAGGTGGGGAGCCTCCTGGGACACTGGCTTCCTGCACCTGGATCCCTTCACCCCAAGTCAACGACGGCCTCAGATGGCCTCAGTTGGTCAGTTTGCACGGGCAGTTGGCATGAAGCCAGGCAGGGCTGTGGGCCGGAATGTAAGCGCAGCGGGTGCCTCTGAGCCACGGCCGAGGGTTCCCTGGAGCCCCTCCTGAACCAGGCACCGCCAGGTCTGCGAGCCCCACACCTTCTGTCTTTCTCTACGCATCTCCTGGTCCGTGGCTCTTAGCTTCTGCCACAGTTCCGTGATGTTCAGCTCCAGCTGCGTGTTCTGCTTGTGGAAACGCTCCAGTTCAGATTCCATCTGTAGTGAACAAGGGAGAGTCCAGAAGAAGGCGAGGGGCTGCAAGCTGTGTTTGGGATCTCAAGTCCCTCGGTGGGGAGTGTTCTCCTGCAACCAGGGCACTTCTTTTCTAGCCCCTACATATGTTCTCTGCAAGGAAAACACCAATTTCGCTTCCTCCTTGCCACCGGAAAGCACCGCTCCGTCTCATTGAGATGCTCGCCTAGGCTCTGCAGCCGCCTGTGCACTTTCCCTAGTTTCCTGGCCCTTTGCTGGCTGCCTCCTCCCTGGGCTCCCCGTAGGTCAGGAGCTCTGCAGGCGGCACCTCAGCTCTGACAGAGGCAGGCTCTGTGGAGAAGCCCCTCTTGCCTACTTTCTGAGGGTGCGTGCGTGGGCTTGACCCGCTGGGGCCACAAGGCTTCGATTCTAAAGCAGGAAGTTGTGTGGGCTTGGACTGGAGGACGCGCCCATGGCACAGGAGGGGAACAGGCGGCCGAGAAGAGGCCTTGGCCCACATTCTGAGGAGAGTGGCCGACTTTGAAAGGAAGAGGTCGCAGCGAGCTCTGAGGGCGTTTCTCACTGGCGTGCTAGTGTGGACCAAAGGCCCGTGGACATTCTGATTAGGACCACGCTGGTGGGCGCTCAGTGGGTCACACACATTCTGGTGGGCACTGGGGTCCCTATTCAGAGAGGCTCGGTGACTGTGGGGGGCAGGGGGTGCTCACGGGGCTTCCCATGACTGGATGGAGCTGCCCCTCTGGTCAGATTTCAAGATTCCTGGCAACCTCTGGGTACCAGAGGCCCCAGTGAGCCATTTCCATGTCTGACACGAAAGGGCAGCTTTAGAAGAACGTTGCCCTGTCCTGGTGTGGAGGCGCTTTGTAGTGGCAGAGTGGTCACAGGGCCCAGTGGCAGGGCTATGGTGAGTACAGCAGGCTGAGGGGAGAGACCCTGAGGGGAGGGAGGACGGCCTGAGCCCTGCACGGCTGTGGAGCCACCCACAGACACACACAAACGGGGTATTTGCTCGGCTGAAGGAAGAGGGTGTCCACCGGAAAGGGCCAGCAAAAGGAGGAACATAGGGTGGGGCTACAGAGATTAAGAGGAGCCTCAGGGCTGAGGGGGGATAAACCAGAAGTCAAGGTGGGACAGGAGCTACATGTACATCGGCCTGCACAGAGGAGCTGGCACCCGGGAAGGGAGATCTGTAGGGGGAATAGTGGGGAAGGAGACTGCTGGGCAGAGGGGACAGCCAT
Organism: Condylura cristata; assembly: GCF_000260355.1. NCBI lineage: Eukaryota > Metazoa > Chordata > Mammalia > Eulipotyphla > Talpidae > Condylura > Condylura cristata. Next base: position 23,127,893 of record NW_004567109.1, on the reverse strand, counting down.
GTGCAGAGAGGAATGGCGTGTGGGCAGCCTGGGGCATCTCTGGGGGTACGACTGGCCCAGGGGCTGCAGGAGGGGTGCATGTGAGGACAGCAAAGATGGGTAGCAGCGGTCACTGACCCGGGCCAAGGGCAGAGGCAGGAACGGTGAGTTCAGCCTTTACCTTAACCAGAGGCTGACACCAGTCAGCTGTCCGGCGTTTATCCTACAAGTTCAGGGAAACACTGGCTTGGTCTGATTTGTGTCTTCGAAAGCCCAGTGCAAAGGTTCTGCTCACAGAGCAAGACTGGGGCCAGAAAGGCCAGCCAGGAGGCCACCAGGGTGAGGCGGGTCGGACTGGACATATTTTTGGAAGTGGGCCAGGCAGATTACTGGTGACTGTTTGGATAGAGGAGGTAAGGGGAGAGAAGAATCAAGAAAGGTGTTTATACTTCTACCTTAGCAGCTGGGGGGAGGTGGGGGGGGCGGGAGCGGCTTGGAACTGTTTACTGAGAAATGGAAAGTGGGGCTGGGAGAGTTGGGAACACAACTCGAGACCAGTGGTGAACCCCACTTCAGCTGCTCTGTCCGGTGAGGGGAGGCTGACAGGTGACTGTGTCAGGAGGAAATGGAGGGCCACGCAGGCACTTGTCCCTCACCTGACTCTCAGGAGCCCGCATGCAGTTGATCTCCCCACTCCACTTTCATCCTGTTTGCTTCCCGGGGCAACCATTTTTGCCCTTTTCTTGCCCAGGGCCTTTGGGGCTTTTCCTTTCTTTTTCGGTTGAGTTTTAAGCCCCAGGGCTTTGCAAGGGGGTTATTCGGCTTTTCCGGGGGAGGGGAGGTTGGACCTTTTGGGTTTTTTTTTGGGTTGTTGTTTGGGCCCCCTTGGCCCCTTGTTGGTGACGGCAGGACAGACGCGGGGTCCCTTCAGAGGGCCCAGGGGGGCCCTCGGAGCACCAGAGTCAGATCTCCTTCCTCTAGGGCATCCTGCACAGAGCACGCCCTAGCCGTGGGAGAGGCCCTGGGGAGAGCTTGCTCCCGCTGCCCCAGGTACACCAGGCACCACCAGCCAGAGTGGCAGCAGCGGAGACGCTGGTGAGCAGATGGCGTCTCACCTCCTGGATCTGTTCCTTCATCACTTTGATCTCATTCTCCCTCGGTTCTATCTGCCTCTTCAGTTCCTTTATTTTGTAGTCGAGCACAAACTTAAATTTTTCCAGTTCTTGATTTTTCTTTTTCAGATCATAGATGCGCTTTTCCTGTGGGGGAGAGGAAGTGAGAGCACCAGCAGGATGCCCTGGCACATGCCTCCCTTGGGCGGGGAGCATAAACCCCGGGGCCTGCTGCTCTGGGACACACGCTCCCGGGCTTGCGGCCACCCTGACGACCGCTTCCATGCCAGGACCTCATTCACTCCCTCACTGCTTCATGCACGGCTCCAGCTCTGCACCTCGGCGGCCTCTTCTCTGGGCGTGTGCTGTCAGCAACGCGACCCTGTGCCCTCCTAGGCAGGCTCCGGGCCCCTCCGCCCAGGTGGCTGGACTCAGGGCCCCCCGCAGGCTAAAGGACGCAGCTCAGGTGATACTGTGTGGCTTCCCAGCCTGGCTCTGGAGAGGCCAAGCAGTTCCCACCTGGTTCTCTTAGACACCTGCTCGGGGTAGCCACCTGCTATGTCAGAAGCCCCTCGACTCTGAGCCCCCTGCCTGGACAGCATGTCAGGGGCCCTGGCCGACGGGGCTGGTGACGCCCCACCAAGCAGTTGGGCTTGTGAATGAAGAAACCACCTTGGGTGCTCATCCTGCAGCCCCTGGCTGTTCGAATGATCCCTGACTGAAGCCCAACTAGGCCCCAGACATTGGGGACAAAGGAAAGCCATCCCATTGTGCACTGTCCAGATTCCAGACCCACAGAATCTGGGACGAGAGCAAACAGTTGTTTTCGATACTGAGTTGTGGGGCAATTTGTTGCGTGGCAATAGGAAAAAGGATCAGGAAACATTAACCTTTTGTCAAGGGTTGAGATTCCAAACAAAGTATGATACAGGCCCTGCCCTTATGCTGAAAACACTAACTGGGAAAGCAGCCATGTCAAATATAGTCCCAGAGAGGGAGCGGTGTCGTCAGAGGGGCCGGGAATAGCTGGCCTCTGTGTAAAAGGATGGTTGGTCTGGAAAGGGGGGAGGAGGGGGAGGGGGAACAGGGAAGGCAGCCAGGGTCTTACATGCAGTGTTGGAGGATTTCGGATGCACCCAGGAGGCCACAAACTACAGCCCTTGGGTCAGAGCGGGTCTGCTGCCCGTTTGTGTTTTACTGGAACATACCCCAGCTGGGCTATTTACGTGTTGTTTATGGCTAATTCCACACTAGCCTGCAGAACTGCATAGCTGGGTACAGACCTGGTCTGCAAAAGCTGACAATGTCTGTTACCCAGCTCTCCACAGAAAAAAGTTTGCATACCCCTACCATAAGCAATGGGGAGCCACAGAAGGATTTTCTGGGGGAGGGTGACTTAAGGAGTATAGTGGCAGGGAGCAGGTTGGAGGTGGGAAAGAAGACTTTTCTGTTAGGAGGCTGATGCAATCTTGTAGGGACATCTCAGCTTCACTCTTGTCAGCTCCTTCTTTGGGCATCTGAAGAACGTTCTGGACCCAGATAGATAAATATAAACATTTGCCTGCAGGAATTTCATGCTCACACCATCCCATTTAATGGGATATTAAATGGTCCCCCTGAGGGGACCCATTTCATGGATTAGAATAAAAGGCTAGAGAAGCTGTCCAAGGGCCTGTAGCTTTCAAATGAAGGAGCCTGTGCTGGAATCCAGCCAGCTAGTGCCACGCCTGTGTTCTCAGCCACTGGAAAGCCGGGCCTGCTCGGGTAGAATGGCAGGCAGGATGGACACAGGGCCTGGGGCCTGGACCTGCTCAGGAGGACGAGAGGAGCATTGGGACACTGAGGTGCTACACCACACTAAAGGTGAGGTGTCTGTGTCCTGTGTGCTTCGTGAGAAAGGCATCCCAAAGAGTGACCCCAGCGGCCTGAATTACCCTGCGTCCCAGGCCTCCATGGGGGGGCGGGTCTCCCCTGGGATGAGGGGGACCTTGTGGTCATGGGGTTGGATGAGCAAGCCTGGGCTGAGGGGGTGGTCACCCAAGGATGCCTGGAGCAGTGGGTGTGGGGCCTTGTAGCCAGCAGACTCACGCTCTAATCCCACATCTGTCACCTTTAAACTGCATGACCTTGGACAAGACACTTGACTTCCCAGCATCCAGTTTCCTGCGCTGTGTAAATGGGGTGCTTGTAGCCCCTGGGCTGTTGGGAGGATTGAATGTGATGTGTTTACAGCAGTCAGCCCAGTACGAGCACACAGTGGGCACACCCCCATCGGGGTGCTGAAAGCCAGGGACCCTCTCTCCTGAGCTTCGTGCCCAGGGCTTGGGCCCATTGAGTCCTCAGAGGGGGACGGATGAGCCTTTACCTTGTCCTGAATCGTCTCATCTCTTTCCTGGATCTCCCGCTTGAGGCCCTGAATGTCCTTCTCCAGGGACTTGATGACGCCTTGCAGTTTCACCTGCTCTCCCTTCAGGGCCTCAATGTCGTTGGTTCGCTCTTCAATCTCCTTCTGCAGGCTGCTGAACTGCAGGCAAACAGCAACAACAAAGACCACCAAAGTCACCTTGGAACTCATCTCTGCTTCCTGCCAGCTCTGCACACCGAAGGAGCTTCCCCTGTTCCCAAGCAGGTGAACAGGGCAGTATCCTGTCTGGTAGGGCCCAGTCCAACCCCTGTGGGGAAGAGGGGCTGTCTCCTCAACAGATGCCAGAGACCAGCATCCTGAGTGGATGGAGCTAGACTTTTCTGTGACCACACTGACCTTGAAGTGCTGAGACCCAGGCCCCATCAAGGTCAGGGAGACTGGACCCTCACTAATGAGCCATCTTAGCTACGTCTAAGGAGGGAAGACACAGTTGTCCCCTGGCTTTGTTACTGGCATGACTTCTAATAGGACAGCACCTGAATGCTTTGAACTTGGCTTCTCTAAGGCTAAATGTTTTGGGGGAAACTGGGAAGTCTACAAAGATCTGCAAGTTGAAATCCCTCCTCACATCCTCAGTGATTTAAAAACAATTGCCCCACCTTGAAACTAAGCATTTCACACCTTCACTCCTTCCTCCACACTCCAAGCAGGAGCCACGACTCCCTGCACCCAGAGCCTGGGGACACCTCCAGAGACCTCATTTCCTTTTCTATCCAAGGATTAGCTCTAAAGACTGACTAAATCTTGCCAATAAATGGAAGCCCAGAGAGTGTTCCCGACTCTCACTCTGAACCTCACTACCCCTGTGAAAATGAAGGAGAAGGGGACTCCCACCAGGCACCCTTCAGAGTTTGTGGTATGGCTCTGTCTGCCTGAGGGTACCGCCCCCGGGGCCCCTGCAAGCAGGGCAGAGGCACTGGCAAGGCGCCCACTGTGCTGTGGGCACCTGCCCGCTTTCTCTGCAGAATGGCCCTGCCAGCCCCAGGAACCCAGTACCTTCTTCCTCATGATGCCTGTCTCTCCTTTGAGCCGCAGGTTAGCTTCCTTTTCATCCCGAAGCTTTTTCTCATATTTGGTTTTGATGTCTTGGATTTCTCGGTCTTCATCTTCTTCAATTTGTTTCTTGGTCTCTTCAAACTCCCTCAGCTGCTGCCTGACATCTTCTTGTGCCTGGCTTGGAGAAAGGTTGGCTTAGCCTGGGGGAACAGGGACACCTGGAGCCTCTGTGCTGAGCGGAGGTGGTGACCACATGGGACTCCCACCAAGGCGGAGATGGAGACCAAGGTCTTTGACCCTTACTAACACCCCCAAGCCAAAAAAAAAAAAAAAAAAAAAAGCCAGGGGTGAAAATGGCTTTCTTCAGATTGATGCTCAGCATCTGGGCTCTTGATTGTCACTCACTCAGCACCCATCATGTACCAGAACTCTGCCTGGCGTTTGGGTGTGACTCTGCTGTGCTTGTGGCCACCAAGTGACTGGCAGAAGAACCACCACTTTCTTCCTAGCGTGACCTGGCAGTCCCCCCAGGTTGTATGTACCGTCCCTGGACTGAAGGTTTTGGGGGGCTAAGAGACACAATATGGCTTTAAACCTGGGCTCAACGGCCTCCAGGCTTCTCTCTTTGTCCATCTCAGGGCACCAGATCCTTGCCACACAGAAACCTAGCGAGTCCCCTCTGCTGCCTGGAGGGGCCTGTGGGTCCCTGCTGCGGTCTAGGGGATGTCGCTAAAATGTGAGAGAAGCCCAAATCAGGCGGGAGCTCTTTAGGAAAGTTCTTCATTAACATCTTACTGACTCAATAGCAAAAATGCCTGGTAATTGCTGTGGCTGTAGGAGCTCCTGGGAAGAGGGCCAGGCCTGCCCGCTCTGGGTAGACTCATGCCAAAAGGCAGTGCTCAGGTCAGTTTACTAGCGATCAGCCAACATTTCTGGAGCATCGAGAATGTGCGGGAGCATGGAGATGCTAAGAAGCAGTAGTGCAGGAGACACAGCTCCTACCCGAGAGTGCTAGGGGAAGGGAAGCAAATGCAGCCTGCCTAAGCTAGGAGGGAGCAGGGCTGCTGGGGAGAGAGGCCCCTAAGCTGACACTCGGGGGCTGTGCGGGAGCCCCACCCCCCCCAACACGCCCTGCTCCCTGTTGTTGGATTTGAGGGGTTTGGACACGATGACACTGTGGAGGGGCCAAGTCAGGGAGGCTTGTGAAAACTGTGCTGAGGAATATTCTGCAGGTTGTGGGACCCCAGGAGGCACAGGGCTGGGGTGGGGTGGAGTGGGGGGAGGGTTCTTCAGGGGGGCCCCTGCTGGGGGCGGGTGCTCAGCCTGCTGGAGCTCCTGCATTGTGAGACCCTATTTCCACTTGTCTCCACCTTCTCCCTGACTACCTGGTCACCTTCCTGGGTCCCCGAACACTTCCAGCCAGATGCCCTCACAGGCTTCCTGACCGTAATCGGGGCTGATTACGGAGGAGTCCATGCTGTTTCCTGGGGTTTTGACCTTTGCCTCACCCCTGCTTCAGCCCCACTCTCAGGCCCTGCCCTGGGAGGTGCCCTCTCTGAGGTCCTCAGGGCCAGACCCTGCTCCCTGGTGGGTCCCACAGGGAGGCCATCCGGGTTCTCAGCTTCTCCATGGCCTTGGCCCTGTCTTGGTTCCTCCACTCTCTCAGGTTCTTGGCTCCTCCCCGGCACTTTCTGGCCTGGACCTGAAGGCTGGTGACCAGTGCACCTTTAATTTCTGTGGCTTCACCCAGTGGAAACAGCCATGAATCAGGAAGGCTCTGTTGTCCTCACTCGCACACCTGCTTGCTGAGCCTTGCTGTGGAGGAGACCCCAGCTAGGACGGTGAACACAGCCAGAATTCACGGGGCTCTCAGCTCCCAGCCTGCCAGGCCTCTTCTAGTCTCCCCCTTTAAAATTTGCCCCGCACCTTCACAATGCGCCTGCCCCTCACACCGGGCACTGTCACTGCCACAGGCCTAGGAGGCCATCTGACCTCTCATTCCTCTTCAGCTTAGGATACGCGTTACGCAGCTAAAGACTACGACTTGGTTCTGCCCTTCCCTCCTGCATTTCCCTGTCACCTGGCTGCTGGGTGCTGACTGCTCCATTCCTTCTGGGTCTCATTTGCTCCTGCAGGTCTTCCTGGGCTCCCAGGCAGTGTGGGGCCTGTGTCTGCCTTCCCTGAGGGTCCTGTGCATGGCTCTCTGAGAAGGATGGAGGGGCTGGCCTCCCTTAACCCCCTAAAAACAGGTCCCACTTTACTGCTCTTGACCACTGAGCACTCAGGCTGGTGAACCAATGAGAAGCTACCTGTGTCAAGGCTACCTGTGTCTGTCAAATCGGTGGATGGATGATTTCACCTTGTAAGATGAAGTAAGAAGTCACTAAAGGGCGTTAGAAAATCACCTTTCCCCCTGCTGGGCCATGTTCCTCTCCTGGTCCTGTAGGCCTCTTCTAGAAAGGTCTCCCCAGTGCTTAAGGCCTGGAGGCACAGCTAGGATACAATAGGTATGAACCGAGTCTATCCAAGGAATTCTGTCTCACAGGCTGAGCACCCCACAGCTCAGTGAGACCCTGGTCGACAGGGAAACTCACAAAACAGCACAAGACATGGCTGAACAAAACACAAGCCGAAAGGAAGTTAAGAGAGGGAGGCCGGTGGGCAGGTTCCCCACAGCCCTCTGGGCTGCTCCCAGGCCAGGTCTGGCACCGTGAGGGGACACGGCTGGGCCTCCTGTGAGCACCTCTTCCAGAAGGGTGGTTTTCTCTTGCAGTTTGGCCTCATAAAACTCGGTCAGCTCCTCCAGGGCCTGATTCTTGGTTTCGTCGTTATCCCGAAGCTGCTTTTCATACTCTTCCTGCATCCTCTGGGACTTGAGCTGCAACTCCTGGTATTTCTCATATTCTAGCAGCAACTTTTGGTTGTTGCAACATTCTGGAGAGAAGCAAGGGGATCATTTCAGGTGAGACGGCAGGACCAGCCCCTGTGCCACCCAGGAGCTTGGGGGGGGGGGCTTTTCCATGTCCTCCAGCAGCATCTAGAACGTCTCCAACCTGCCCAACCTCCTCACCTGTCTCCCCCTCCACCAGTCATCAGGCAAACTACCACCTCCCACGTTACGCTCTAGGCAAAGAGCTTTGCGGGAAAGTACAAAAGATGTTTGGGGGTTCAGAACCAAGAAACGATGTCCTGAGTGTGCAAATGGGTGCTAATACCCCCACTTTACAGAGGAGTAAGCCGAGGCTGGGTGAGCTAAGAAGATCTGTAGAACACTCAGCGAACAGGTGGTGAGTCTGAGGCCCAAGGCCACCTTCCAAGCCTCCAGCCTGTGCCTTTCTGTATCTCCCACTGGCATGCAGTAGGTGTTTAATGAGTGAGTAAATACCCAGCGGGAAAAACCATGGGGAAGTTCCAAGGGACAATGTAGCCTGTTTACAGACAAAGCTGGGTCTGGGGCTTCCGACTTATGCCTCTCACCCCTAGCCACTTCTGCCCATGTGGCCTGGAAGGGGGCTCACCCAGGTCCTGCAGTTCCCGGGCTTGCCTGTCCAGAAGGTCATCCATGCGGTCACGGTGGAGAAGCTCCTGCTTCTCTTTTTCTGTTCTTAAAACCTAAAGCAGAGCCAAATGTTCTCATTTTCACACATCTGCTGAAAGCACTGAGGGCATCCTCCTTCAAGCCCTGTGCTCTGAGCACTGTCCTGGGAGCAACAATCACGTTACCACTTTCTATGTGTATTATATTCTTTCCTACATTTCTAGAGTCCTCTCTGTCCTGTCTACTAAATGCTTTTGTCAATGATGAGGACCGGAGCACAGAAATTGGGCATGGAAAAGCAAGGGTTTGCTCAAATCCTCTGTTGTCTGCACATTGCTGTTAGCCACACCTTAGATATTTAATGTGTCAGCTTCAAAGGAAATGTTTTCTTTAATAAGCAGGAGAGCTTGTAGACAGCTGGGTGCCATTCTCGGATGTAACTGTGTTCTACATACAGAGGGCAAGTAAATGCTTGTTAAGTGAATGAAGGTTTTTTTTTTTCTCCTTCCTTTTTTTAAAGTCAAATTTTATGATCCAAGAAGATAATATAAACAGACAAATGCCCCTTGAACAAAAAAATTGGGGGACTTTGGATGAAGAACCAGGCAGATTTGTGTAGAACAGCAATTAGTTTGATAAAGTTCTGGACCAAATCTAACTATAGAAGACTATTTAGCATCTCTTGATTTAACCTGACACCCCAGAAATCAGTATTCTGTTGGCTCTTCCCTTTCTATACTATTCTTCTCACTAATTTTTTGCTTTGTTTTAAAGTAAGTGTCTCTTGATTGTAGAGCTAATCTAGTCTCATTATAGAAAATTTAGAAATTACAGTAAAATCTAAAGACCAAAATTTAAATTGGCCTTCATGTCAACATTCAGAGATAATCACCTTGTTAGCTGTATTCTTTAAAAAAAAATGTTTTATGTGTATTTATTTTTACCTAATGAATAGCATTCATTACAGACATTTCTTGAAAGCATTTCTGATCTTAGCAGCGAGGCTTTAAAGTAGTATACTGCCACCTACTTGAGCTCATGCCAGTTCCCTCCTGTGTGAAATGGGAATTTCTTGTTACTTCTGGTTGGTTTTGCCTCTCGTACAGACCTGATTTTTGGTTTTCAAGGATTCCATTTCCTGGAGGAACTTGTCTGTGAGCTCCTTGATCTTCTCGGAATAGTTCATGTCCTTTAGTCGAAGCTGATACTCATTCTCCATTTTCAGTTCTTCCACACGAGTCTTCAGCTCCAACATAATCTGAGCCTTTGGGAGAAGGACAGAGAATGAACATTCATAGTGAGGTGAACTGGCCATTTCTGCACTGCTGCACTGAGGTTTTACTTGTCTTCACCCCTCACTTGATTCTCAGTTTCCTGATGTCAGGGCCTCAGGTCTGTGTCTTCACACATTCATCCCCTAGCAAACAGTAAGTAGTCACTAAATGCACTTTAGATTCTGAAAGAACCCCGGTGAGCACATGGTTTGCCATGTTCTGCAAGTCTTGTGAGTTGCTGCCCATTTGACTTCTCCTAGGGCATGGAGCACAGCGCTAAGCAATTTCAGATCTCCAGACACATCTTTATGGAATGTCCTCTGCAGGAAGTGGGGGCGGAGGGTGTCGGGAGGAGGGTGCTGGGGTAGTGACTGAAGGAATGGGCTCTACTTTAAATCTGGATCAGAACTTCGATCCCACTGCTTACTAGCTCATTGACTTTAGATATGTCACTAAGTCCTCCACTCCCACTTCTTGAAACATGAGGAGAATCATCAATCTCCTTAGAGATGTGAGTTTTAAATGAGAACACACAAAATAACTAGCACACTGCCTGGTTCGTGGCAAACCTGAGAACACACTGGTTACTGGGTATTATCCCCTTGATCATGTTATCATTGGAGAGTGAGTTTCAGGACTGTAATCTAAATCCTTTTTTTTTTTCCCCAAAGTTCCCCATATACAATCAATTAGTGGCAGGTGCTGGAAACTGTCAGTCACCTCAGAGCACCCACATCAAAGAAGAAAGAGGAAGCCAGTCCTGAGGCTGAAGGCGGGCATGCTGTCGGGCATGGGGCCAGGGGCAGAGTGGCAGGCAGGGGAAGTGGGCACAGGTCAGGTGGCAGCGGGCAGCGAGGAGCCACCCTGGAGTGATGGGGGGCAGGGGATGTGCACAGCCACGAGCCTGCACCGGGCCCTGGCCGTAGGGGCTGGGAATGCCATCTCTCAGGAGCCTGGAGGGCAGGGTGGTAAGGAATTTCCAAGTCCCTCTTGGTGAGATCCCATTCTTACCTTCTCTTCCATGTCTGTTTTAGTAACAAGCACCTCTTCGGCAAAGCCCACCTCCCGCTCTCGCTTGATTCCCCGACCTTCCTTGTCAAAGACCTTCCAGGTGAACAGGCAGCCATCCTCGGCGACAGTCAGCAGGAACTGGTCATCAAAGGTGAGCAAGATCTGAGGAGAAAAGACCGTGGAGGCCAGGCATTCCAGGTCGTGGATGATGGGGGCTGAGCTGGCCACTGTGTAAGGCTCCCCCACCCCCACCCCATCACGTAGTCTGGACACAACTGGACTGGGAGGAAGACTTGGCCCTGGCCAGGAATCAGAGAGGAGCCCATGGGCTTATGTTACTGAATGAAAGAAGCAAGGTCTGCCGCCTCCTGGAATTTTAAGAGTCAGTTATTGTAGAGACCAAAGAACTCTCAAAAAGCAATGATCCAACTGTAAAGTGGGTGAAAGAAACATTTCACAGAAGAGGTTCTACAGGAGGCAGGTAAGCGGGTAGGTGTGTCTGTAAAGGGAGCTCTTTGTGGGGATGGCCCGGTTTTGCACCTTAATCACAGTGGGGGTTCATCAACCTAACATGTGATGAGGTGACACAAAACCCTCTCCCCCCCAACACACACTGCACCAATGTCTCCTTTCAACATAACGTGGGGGGAGGTGAAGGGAGGGTATTCAGGACTTCCATGCTATCTTGAAGATTTCCTCTCTAATTATTTCAAAATAAAAAGGGAAAACAAAAGAATCAACTCAAAAATGATAAAACCAGCAAGGGTTTATCAAAAACCTTAAAAATGGAATTATTCTTTCACTCAGGAGTTCTCAGTCTAGGTATTTAGGTTTAGGGCCATGTAAATCTGTAATTTAGGGTATTGATTATAGTTCATAAGACAATTTGAATGAGCTGTGCTCAGAGTTAAATAGGTTAGGGTCTGTCATATGATATTTGTGGATCTACTAAAATGATATAATTGAAGATTATTTAAGTATATGGAAAAATAAAGTTAATTTCGTTAAATAAAATTAATTTCATTAAATAAAATTAATCAATTTTGTTAAATAAAATTAATTTCATTAAATTAATTAATTGCATTAAATTAATTTCATTAAATTATTTAATTTCATTAAATAAAATTGATTAACTTCATTAAATAAAATCAATTTCCTTAAATAAAATTAATTTAAAAACAGGTGTAAAAAGAGTGTACATAGAAGTGTGATCTCCATTTATTTAAAGCACATACTATATATATATATGAGTAGAAAAAATGTATCAAAATATTTATGATGATGCTATTATGAGAAATAAACATGGATTACTTTTATAATCCCCAAACTAAGTATCTATCCACAAAACCCAAGACCCCAGGCTCAGTTAAGGAATATTCCAGCTCATAATGAAAAGTCCTCTCTTAATGAGCAGAGTGTCTGCACCTAAGCCATAAAGCTTGAGAGATAATTAAACCCTCAGGAGCTGGAGTGCCCCAACCTGGAATACGAGGGGAGGCGGCAGGAGAGACAACACCTCCCCAGTGCCTGTGCTTCAGGACTCCCTGTAAACACAGGTACGCCTCGCTTAGCAAGGAGACCAGGGAGGGATATTACAGACACGCGCTTGTGTCACGACCCCCAGGAAGGCCTTCTGGACCCGCAGGGAGGGGCGGGAGCTCATCTCCTCTCAGTCCGGGACATGCAGGGGTGAGGAGGGCCAGGTCCCACAGCAGCCTCCATTCCAGCCAGGAGCTGGGGGTACTCACCGGCTAAAGGGGACCTGGGTGGGCCATCTCCTGCCGCTCTCAAGTCACCCCATATTATGTACAATATCATGGGGAAAAAACTTGTACGTAGACTTTGGATATATCTGGTTATTTCCCGGGATGTTCCTAGGAGCAGTTTCAACAGATATTAGTGGTCAATAAATGTTAATTGAACAGATAGCGGGATGAGTAACTGAGGAGAGTGATGACGAATGCATGAGGACAGATGCTGGACGGCTGCAGGGATGAAGGGGGTCTCTGGAAGGTCCACTGGGCCCATCGAGGGCCAGTTCTGGGGCTGGACTCCCGAGGACAGGGCCCCTGCTCACCTTGGTGATTGGCCCAGCATGGGCCTGGTACTCGTTGAATTCCTTCTGCGGAGGCAGAGGGTATTTCATGGCACGGATGGTCCCCACCGAGGTGCCCACAAACATCATGCGCCCGGAGTGCGAGATGACAATGGCCGTGTAGGTGACATCGAAGGCTGGGATCTCCCGAAGGACCTAGGACACAGCCATTCTGTTTGTGGGGAGGGTCCCCAGCCCCCTCACAGCATCTCTTCCTCCCCCCTAGTCCAATATTAGGGCAAGTTCTGCATTTAAAACCTGGCTTTTTTCCTATTCCCTGTAGCATCTGTTATAGTGTCTAACACACAAAAGACATCAACTAAATATTCCTTGGCAGCTTGATCAATGAATAAGCAGTTCTAGGAGTTAGGAATAATGAGTATAGAAAAAAAATCACCAACTGTGTGCTAAGCACCATTCTGTGGCTTTTGCATAGTGTGACTCACTCCATCCTCACAAAGCCCCTTTGGGGTAGGAACTGTCACCCCCATTTTAGACAACGGGACAGTCACAGACGTGGTGGTAATTTTCTCCACTGGGCCACCTACACGTGGCCGTCAGGCCCAGGGTCAGCTGTGCTGGAGCCCTGGAGAAAGAACCAGCCAC
>NW_004567109.1:23100322-23114566 GCF_000260355.1 Condylura cristata | reverse complement strand
TCACCTCCGGGGCAGGCGGGAATCGAACTCATGCAGAGCGGCTTTAGATTCTCAGTGCTGGTGCTTTAACCCGCTGCGCCACCAGGGAGGGCCAGCATGCGGGGATTTCAAATGAATATTGAATCAAGCTTGGTGAGAGCAGTAACTCCAGTTCTGCTTTTGCCCCAGGAAAGTAAGTGCAGATCAAGGCTGAGAAAGCAGGTTAGAGATTCTGCTGCTGCCAGCCTGCCCCAAAGGGTGAGAGGAAGCTTCACAGCAGCAAAGCAGAAATGGAAAGGGCTCCACAGCTCAGCTCAGCCGGGAAGGTCACTGGGCAAGACATTCCAGAAGCTACAGCTTCTGGACAGACCCAAAACGAATGAAGAACCAGGTGTTAAATTGTAAAGGGGTCCCCTGCACCCCGGAGGGCGCCGGCCAGTGCAGCTGCCCAGGGGTGGGTGGGGGGGACTCACGGAGGAATCTGCAATCTCCTTGAGGGTCTGGTCTGATCCAACAGCAAAGATAATTTTGGAGTCCGGGGAGACAGTCACACAGTGATAGCTGCAGGACTTGAGCACACATTCTGTCTCTCTCTTCCCTGTGGACAGATTCCACTCGTACACAGCACCATCCGTGCCGCAGGAGATCAGCTTGCTGTCATCTGTGTTCCATGCAACTGAACGGACCTGCAGAGGGTGAAGGCGCAGCCAGTCACAGGCAGGTGAGTGTGTGCACCTGTGTGCACCTGTGTACACACACACACATGCGCACCATGGAACAGGAGGATGAAGCCCTCATGCCTTCCATGACACAGAAGCAGAATGTCCTTTCCTGATTCAGGCCCTTTTGGAATGCATCTTCTAAACAGCGCAACATTAACCCTGACCCAAGACAGAAACCTCCTGACACACAACATCTGAACCAACACTGAGTAATAAGCTCCTCTGACCAACATGGGACAGCTCATCTCCTAGGGAGCCAGGCATCAAAATAAAGCCAGTTTGCCCTGGCCCCCTGGAAGACAGTGTGGTGCCTATGGCTTGGCCCTCCCAGACCCAGAGAGGGGACAACAGAATGACTGGCTGGACATGGAGCAAAAAAGGGAAGCGCCATGAATTGTGAGAGCCGCCTCTAAGTCACCCACGAAATCCAGGGTGCAGCTGGTAAAAAATCCAACTGACTCCATGGGTTTGACTGAAATGCAGGATGAAGAAGCAGCACAGGCCCTCCCAGGCGTGACTCTGAGAAGCCAGGCTGAAACACAAAAGAACATAAGCCCAGGCATGAGGCAGCACACTGCAGGGGAAAAGGCTTCTCAGCCTTGTCAGCTGCAGCCTTCACTGCCGCCGCCGCCACCGGCAGAGAGTAAGTGTCTAACATTACACTGTGGTGGCTAAAATAGCCAGGCAGCAAACCACGCAGCTCCCTGCCTGCATTTGTTATCCCGCAGCGGTTCTGTCCAGTTAATACCTGCCCTCTCCTTCAGGGCCACACGTCTGCAAACACCCCCACCGACATTTGGCCAGCACCTTTGTTATTTCCTCTCGTAATGTCTTATGTTTTTCTTGGGTTGAATGCATTGCCTTTAGTGACGAAACTGGCTGGTGCACTTGTATTGCTTCTGTCCCCCAGTAGACGTGAATTCTAAGACAGTAATCACTTCACTTTGGTTCACTTGTGTCCTGTTGCCACTGTGCTGGCTCGGTGCTCTATACTTCCCAGGTGTTCACTCACTCACCTTCCCTGTGTGTCCTTTCAGGTTTGAGATATTCTCCAGGCTGGTGGTAGTGAAAATGTGGATCACGTTACCATTGACCGCAGCAAACAGGTGACCTCCATTGCTGAAGGCACACTACGGGAAACAGCAAGAGGGCACAGGGGAGGCAGAAATGAGTGGTAAGCGGGGACTACGGTCCACAGCTCCTCTCCCTAAACTGACGTGGAGCTGGGGCCGGGGAGGTATAAACAGGATCGAGGACTGGCTAATGTCCTGGGACACGTTCCCTGTCCCTGCGGCCTGTACTGGCCAGGGTGCTGACACTGGTCATGGAGCACAGCGCTTATTCTATCTGCAGCCATTTCAGAGTGGGAACTGATGTGTGACGTCCTGTCTTGTTTCTGCAAATCAGCTCAGGTGGAGAGCTGAGGGTCCGTGACGGCTGCTCATGCTTGGCACTTAGGTGCTCTGGCTCTTCCTCACCGCCAGCCTCACCTTCCCAGCGATGTATGACTTTTAACCTGAGATAGCTTTCATTTTAAAAAAAGATTTATTTATGCACACAAGAACTAGGGTGTAGGCCAGAGGTATGGGGGGGTGGGGTGAGAGGATTCACCAGAGACAGAGTGGGGAGCAGAACAGGCAGATGGACAAAGTACACTGCTGAGAGGAGCAGTGGGTGAGACAGGAGAGGTCTGCTGCGCATGTGGGTCAGCTCCCTGGCTGGGGATCGAACTCGTGCTGCAGCCACTGTGACAGCTTCCTAGTGCTGTGCTTTAACCCATTGCGCCACTGAGAGGCCCCTGAGATAACTTTTGTGAGGCTTGTTATTACTTCATAATACCAGAAAGGATCTGTGTGAGGTGGGCTCTCACAAGAGTCTGGGGTCAATTAAATACTGTGGTGAAAGGGGATAGAAAGGGAATAGAGCTGTATACTCAGTACATTTAGTGGGAGAAGAACTGGGTTCCCCTCTGCTTTTTTTTTGAAGTAACTAAAATTTTCTAAGACAGAATTTGGTCTCACTACCTCAGAGTAAGAGAGTTCTTAATACTTCAACCCAGACTTCCTGAGAAGATAGACCTTTACCCTAGCAGTTCTTACCTCTCTGCATCCTCTGACAGAGTATTCTTTGAAGGCACGTATGTCATCAATGAGGAGGTTCATAAGCCGCAGCTTGTCAGCAAACCCTACTACAATGAAGTGGCCAGATGGGTGGAGGCTGATTGTATATGCCTCTTCCTGGTACTCCTTAAACAGTTCCAGAGTACTGTGAAAAAGATTGAGGACTGGCTTGTAAGACTATCTCACTGCATCCCTGGACACTGCTCCCCCCCGCCCGACCCCATCACTTCTGGAACATATTTTAATCATGACATTTGAGATACCAAATTACTCACAATTCCTGACTGTTCTCTTTTCTATATTTCGGTTACCTGAGGATACTGCTTAGCAAAGAGGGGGGACATAGAAGGCTGATAAGAGGTTGTCCAGGGATGTTAAAGGCACAGCCCCACTTAGGTTCTCTAAAGTGGAAGTACTGCACAATTTTATTTCCTGAGGGCCTTAGTGCCTTTACTAATAATGAAAAAATGCTAGAGTCAGGACATGCTAGGCTGGGAGCTCTCAGCTCCCAGGATAATCACTAGAGAGCTGAGGATGGCCGGGGGCAGTGATGAGGAGAAAGAGGAGAAAGAAGTGGTCCAGACAGCAACTTGAGGCTGACGCACTCCTAGTCCTGGGGGGCGAGGGGTCAGGCAGCCGACACACGTGGCCCTCATGTACAGCAGACTATGGCTTGGGGTAAGCATTTAATAAAGCACAAAGTCATTTTCTAGCCCCTGCAAGAGGAACAGAGATGAGAAACAGGTAGGTTGACTGACTTGCTTAAAAAACAAACAAACAAAAAAGGTTTCCAACTGAAAGCTTCGAAGTAATTAAAACTTAAAGCTGTCTAATTAAAATAATCCACATGAACAAACTTAGCAGTGGAGATCCCACACACGGCAGTAGCGAAGCCTTTATTTCTTACTTTGTTTCATAATTCCAGAGGCGAACAGATCGATCCACAGAACAGGTGGCAATGAGGGGCTTGCGAATGCAAGTGGACAGACCCGAGATGGATGCTGAGTGCAACGGGTACATCAGATACTCAAAGTGCGCGGGCTCCCCCTGGTGACACCAGAAAAATGAGATCCGGAGGAGGAGTAAACTAAGTTGGGCTTGCACTTCTTTTCCCGCACAGTAGTGACCTCCAATGACGGAAATCAAACTGTATTACTCCCCTGCACAGTCTCCCTGGGATTTACCAGAATTTATCTTAGCTGTTCCTTACTGTGGGGATGCTTAAGTGCTCTCCGATATTGCTGCTTAAGGGTACCTCGTAACTGAGCCTCACGTGGCCCTGTTTCTCTCTTCCCTGATCCCCACTCTATGCTTCATAATATTATAATAGCCAATAAAGGGTGAGCCTGGAGAACCACAGGCACCCAATCCTCAAGCCCCAGTAACAGTAGAGCTTCAAGTTTGCTTTCTCTCTTGCTGCATGGCCCTTGGGTTGGATTCCTTCAGGGCTGGACTCCCCTAAGCTCCCTGATGGTCTTGACTGAAGTGCATCCTCCAGTCACAGCAAGAACCACAGGGCCCGGCCCGCCACAACACTGGCTGCATGTCAGAGGTTCACAGCTGATGCCTTATGATTGACAGACTGGAACTGACACAACAGGTACATTCTAGAAGTAGGATACAGGGGGCTATAGTATGATTGATTTTAGGATCTTGAGAAATACAGCAAACTTCTCCAAAGAGCCTGTGCACCTCGCCCGCCAGCAGCAGTAGAGTCGGGCGAGCGATTTGAAGCTAAATGGGCCCTATTATGCTGGTTGTGTGGTGAAGGCTCAGCTCATCTGGATTAAGCTGCCCGTCAGTGCCTGGGCTAGCAGGCCTCGACCCCCACACACCTTGCTGATCTCCGTCAGGGACATGGTGATGATGTAGAGCTGGTTCTTGCTGGTGCTGGCAACCAAGGTTTCCTCTGAGGGGCTGAAGCACATACACAGGATGTCCTGTTTGTCGGACTGATTCAGGTCATTGCTCTGTGGGTCCACAGGGATCTGCCCAAGACAAGACAGTGCTCACTGGCGGGGTGTCCCTGGGCTGCCGGGGTCCTCGCAGGGCCTTTCAGTCTACGGAGCCTGGAGCCGCATGCACCCTGCTCAGATGCCACCTCTGTGCCTGCAGGTTTTAGAGTCACCATTTAGTGACTGGTGGCTATTTAATAATGCAGCAGCCCATGTAAAAATGATCAGTCTCTACATCTCGATTTGAGGTCCCCTCTGAAAACAGCTTTGGTCTTAATCCGACTTGTGCTGGCCTGCTGGGAGCCCAGCGTGGGTGCCCACCTGTACCAGGTACACTGGTGTGCCCTTCAGTGCCCTTCCCTTACAGTCTGTGGGATCATGGGCCAATCACATCAATGATAACATCATAACAGCAATTTTTATGGCAACATTAATCTTCAAAGAGAAAATATAACTTGCCAGCATTCTCTTCCCAGATTCCAATCTAGATCTTCCAAGCTCTGAACCCCAAATCTGTCCAACCCATCCCAAGACTCCCGCTGGCCCCTCTTTCTGCTTAGCACTACCGCCCTTTCACATCATCCCAGCGAACTCCTGTCAGGGTCCTGCTGCTAGAGGACAAACACCAGAGGGACACAGTTTTGCTTCTTCGTCCTCTCTTTTACCCGGATCTCCCTGCTTTCTCGGTAAAAATCCTTGTCGTCCATCTTCTCGAACAGCAGGACTCGCCCTGGCCCCGCAGAGCAGGCAAACCCCTTGGAGTAGGCGGCAATGGCAAACACCTTTGGCATGGTCAGGTGGGTGTGGCTCTCGCTGGTGGCCACCACCTGCTCATAGGAAGGGATCGGGGAGCTGACTGTGGGGAATTCGATCAGGCTAGAAAAAGAAAACAGCACATAGGGTTTATACAGACAATCCCAAGGTGAATTCCTGAGCTATCTGTGGTGTCATCTAACAGCATAACAAGTATACATATACATATATATATATATATATGTATATATATATAAAGATTTATTTATTTATTCATACAGAACTGGGGTACAAGCCAGAGATGCAGGGCTGAGACAGAAGGGCTGACTGTGGGTGTGGTAGAAACCCCCCAGTGAGCCCCTGACCCACAGTCAAAATGTCACCTTTTGGTCTGAGAATGACCTACACAGTGTCAAGACAGACTGGATGGTCACACAGTCCCTAGGTGCGGTCACCATTATTATCGTATCAGCATCATCTTCATCCTTACATAGCTGAGAACAAAGTGGCTCAGAGGGGTTGAATTTTCTGAGCTCACACAACTAGTAAATGGAAGAGCCGAGACTTGAGTCCAGGTTCCCATTTCCCCTCCGTTTCCCTCCTCCTTCCTTCCACATAATGACTGTTTATCCGAGTTACACTGTGTCAACAACTCAATGAAACGCTGTAAGGTCGACACGATTCCTGTCCTCAGAGCGTGGCTGAAGATCTGTGATGGGACTGTCAGGACAGAAGGGAGGAGGAGCTGGTCAGCAGGTGAGGAGGACCTTCTGAGGACAGGTGGGGAGGAGGCGTGTACCAGAGCTGGGCAGAGGCCGAGAGCGCCCAGCTGAGAACTGAAGGACGTGCAGGTCAGATACAGTGTCCAGGAAAGTGGGACAGGAGTGGGGGGCTGGGAAACTACACATGGCTGAGCCCAGAAGCAAGAGCGTGCCGTTGGCACGTGCAACCGATGACAGGCCTAGGAGCAGGCAGTCCCTTGCAGCTCAGAGCATCAGGGTGCACGGGCCAAGTTCAGGGGTTTGAGCTTGATTCTTGTTGCCCTGGGCCCACTGAAGGAAGGGGAACAAAGCAAGCTGGAAGGCAAAGGCAGTTACGCATGACCAAAAAAGGGTCTGTCATGGCTGGGGGATGGTGAAAGGGGTAAACCAAAGATTACTGAAGAAGAAGAGGCTGCAGTCCCTTGCTGTGTACCGCCAACAGTGCTATGATCTTGGGGGAGCCATTTAAGCTCCCCGAGCCTCAGTGTCCTTGTCTATAAAGTGGACATACTTATAATATGGACTATATGGGGGTGGGGAGACAGAGAGAGGAGACGGAGACACAAAGTGCTTCACGCAGTGTCTAATGCCCACAGCGGTGCATTCCAGTCTGTGAGAAACGACCATTATCAGCTGTAGTAAGGGCAAGCCTGACCGCTCCCTGCTGAGACCCCAAGTCACCACACACGCTCTGTGGCAGTTGTGATAACACTTGCCTGTGTTTCTCTGTCAGCCTGTGGCCTCCTACGGAGTTGGGTCCCTCAGCCTCTTGCTCACGGCAAGGGGTCAGTGCACCTACACTTCCTTGGTTCAGCCAATTAGGCAGCTACTAGAAAGCCTGTCGTTTTGAAGACTAATCATACTAAGATGTTTGTAAAATTAACTTAGGTATGAAAATAAAAAAATCTATCTAAGCTGTATCACGACTGTCAAATTTGTGCTTGCCTACAGACGGGCACTAGAGAGGCAGAGGAAAGTGGAAAGAGCTGACTTTGGGGGCTCACTTGTGAGGTGTGGGAAGAAGTGGCTCACCTAAACAATCTGTGGTGTCAGCATAACAAGTATATATATATATATTTAAAGATTTATTTATTTATACATACAGAACTGGGGTACATGCCAGAGATGCAGGGGCGGTAAGAGATTCACTAGAGACAGAGTGGGGCGCAGAACAGGCAGAGTGACGAAGTCCACTGCTGAGGGGAGCAGCTAGTGGGTCAGGAGAGGTCTGCCGCGCCATGTGGGTCAGCTCCCCGAAGGGGGATTGAACTCTCACTGAAGCAGCTGCACTAGCTTGCAGTGCTGCGTCCTAACCCGCTGCACCACCAGGGAGGGCCACGAGTATATTTTTGCAGGTGCACTACCCCCGAGGGCCGCCGTTACCTCTCTGATTCCTGGATTATGTTCAGGTTCTTCAGCTCGCTGGTGGACTCCTTGACCATTATATTCGTCTCCCAGCGCTGATCTCCAGATTCAAAGAGGAAGAGCCTGCCTGTGTCAGTGCCAACAATAATCTTGTCATCAGACACCCAGGAATGGGCTAAATAGTTTTGAGGTTCGCCCCTCTGAAAATTGGTTTGTTTTAGGGTTCCCTCAGTAAAGCGCAGCAGCTTAAATATTCCATTTCCGGTGACGCACACCTGAGTGTTATCCTGGGGGTTAAAGCTCACCTGTAAAATGTGCAAGAATAAAAGGAAAAGTTTGAGAACCAGGGGATTATTTCCCATTTCACTCATTAATATTTATCTCAGGCAGCTCAGAGTATCCTTCAAACATCACAAGATCATATAATATCGATGACCCTGTTTGATAACAGCACCGATCTCTCTGTTACATGTGTAGAGCCCATGAATCTTAAACTAGGAAATCTATAGGAGTCATTTCACAAAGACCAAAGAGCAGGATCAGCAGGTCTCGACAAAAGCCAAATTTTGTGCCAACAGAATGGAATGATGGCTCAACCGCAACCAGAAAAAACAAGGGTCTGCAGGTTTCTGTGCAACATCCAGTGGAAGGGAAAAGCATGCCAGGGGCTGCCAGCTTGTCTCCTACAGAGTTGCCCACACCTGTAACTCATCCCTCATATACAGCAGTGGCCAGTCAAGTAGTTGCTCTGGGGGGCTCTGGCCTTTTCAGCTCTGTATCTCCACGCCTGATTCAGAGAAGGCAGCCAATATATGTGCAAATGTGCACAACTCTATTTGACAGGAGGTGTCCCCGATATTATATGATCATCAATATTATATGATCTTCTCTGAATAGGGACGCTTCTTTATCAGGCCTCGGTGGCCTGGATAAGTAACCTTCTGACCCTACCTGCCTTTAGTTTTGATTCTGTGATCACCAAGCAGTTTTCACTCTCCACATTCTCTACTACCAGAGAGGAACGACACTGGATAAATGATGTATGTTGTGCTTGGGACATGTTGCCTGGTACACCAGCCTCCTGTGAGCAGAACTGGGTCTAGCTTGAGACACCAACCACTTAGTATTTCTGAACATGAACAGAAATGAGTTCCTGAGCTTGCAAAACCAGGTACTAAATTGCAGACTGTGGTGCCCGCATCAAGCTAAGATCGCTTTGGGGGCCTTTCCATTTGCCCTCAATCCACAGCAGAAAACTGAGTTCCCTGTATCACTGCAGTCACATGGAGAACAAAGCTCTACCCCTTTACATCATACTCCCCAAACCTCCCCAGTACCCAGTGACACTGCTGGCAACAGGCCAGGTAAGGGACAGCGAGGGATCAATCGACCTTAGCTCCTGACCTGGGACCAGAGAGCAGTTTTGGGCCAGAATGAAGACGACAGACAACGGGTGACTCTGCTCTTCTCTACCTCTGTGATCTTGGGTGTTTAATTAGCTTCTTGGGGCCTCAGTTCCCTCATCTGTACCACAGGGTTCACAGTGAAGAATGCCACATACAGCAGTTATGAGGTTAACTTTGAAACGCACGTTCAGAAACAGCACTATTCCAGGTGCTAGGAAGCACTCATAAAAGCAGCTCTTGCTATTTTTACAATTTTCCACAATTTTTCTGATGATGGTACCTGGTAGATAGCATTGTTCTGAACATCAGTTCTAACCATGGCCATGACTTTCTGTTTTTCCCACAGCCAATAGATAAGGTTTGATTCTGGAGGCGAAGTCTGAGCCAACAGGTATTTGGAATCTGGAGAAAAAGCCATGCTAATAAATTTCTGAACAGGGAAGTCAAAATTATTGAGGATTTTGCGTTTCCGGCAAGGAATGGATGACAGTTCATAAATGGTGATGACGGGCTTATCTTGCACAGTCTCGGAGATAGCGAGGTATCGCCGGTTGGGACTGATGGACAGGGCCAACATGCCCTGACTCTTGTCTGAGCCTGCAAACAGAGGGAAAAGGGGATAATGAGGGTAGATCCTGCTTTCACCAAGACTTAATAGGAACAAGGCCTGGGCAGGCATTGCTGATACAACAGGAGAAACGTGCAGAAACAGGTAGTTGGTCATCTCTGTGGTCCCAGGTACGACTATGCCTGGAGTATTATGGAAATGCCTGTGATAAGCATCTCACTGAGGCCCATATGGGAGAAGTCTGGGAATAGCTCCGGAAGGAGGACAAGGTGGAACATGGCAGGTGGCAGGAAGAGCACAGAAAAGGGTGAGTTCTGGGAGAACTGTTAACAGTGGGCTGTAGCGGGAGCCCCACATGGAGTGACTGGAGATGGGTTTAAACGGCGGAAGAGAGTCAGGTCATTGAGGCTGGAAGTCCCTAGGGGCCAGCACTCAATGCCCCTCCTCTACTTTTAAGGCCAAGATGCTGACTGCCTGGTTCCTCAGCCTCCCCCATCTGAAATTGTGCCATGCGATAGAAGCAGAAGCCTGCTGGGTGGGATTTATGGTAAAACTCGTGCTCCCCTGAAAACCAGGGATAGAAGCATTCTACCTCCCTTTTCCTGGAATACAAGGGTGATATCTGGAGACACAGCAGTCATCTTGCAACCCTGAGGTAACAAGACCTGAAGGCAACCTTGGGCCTCTATGAGCCTGAGGCAATGAACGAAGCACAGATATTCTATGTGGGAAGGGCAATGAGGGGCGCATGGGGATTTTCATGGCCCCCTTTCTCCATTCAAAATGTTAAAATTGTATTTTATGACTGCATTGGTATAAAAAGTAAAAAATATAATCCCGGTTAGTCCATTATTATAGATTCAGTTTTATTAGTCACTTTTCTCAATTTAAAAATAAAGATTAAAATACTTTCTTGGGCTCTCCCTGGTGGCGCAACGAGTTAAAGCACTGCATTATAAAGCTCTCTGAAGCCACTGCAGCACAAGTTCGATCCCCTGCCAGGGAGGTGACCCACATGGCATGGCAGACCTCTCCTGACCTGCCCACTGCTCCCCTCAGCAGTGTACTTCAGTACATCTGCCTGTTCTGCTCCTAGCTCTGTCTCTGGCGAATCTTCTCACCCACCACACCTCTGGTCTGTACCTCAGTTCTATAAGCACAAAGTAAATAAATCTTTAAAATATTTTCTTCAGTCCCTAAAAGTATGGTGGGTCCCAGAGTCTGTGTGAACTGTGCCTCATGATACGTGGGGCTGGTACAAGCTCAGGCAGGGAGGCAGGGAGTGGGGAAAGATGTACCGGAAGGGAAGGCCACGGTGTCCAGGCTGCCGCTTCCCCACAAGGGAAGATGCCGCACTTTGCCGCACAGGCAGGACACCAGCACCTGCGACTTAGAACAAGGACTCTGGGGTAACTGTGCCTCAGAAGAGAAGCCAGCTTTGGGCTCACTGAGAGCCTCACATGTGAGTTTGGACTTTCCCAGGAAGCAAGTGGAAAGCCACTTAGAGAGCAGAGAAAGGTCGCATATGTGTTATAAAGATGCTTCTGGAAGACTACTCTGGAGGGAAGGGAACTTGCTAGTGGATCATTTTAAAAAGTAAGATTACTTTTAAAAGTAAGATGGTGGCAACGAGCAAAAAGAAGGCAGTAGGGGCAATGGGGAGAGAGAAGAAGGTGATTAGAGAAATTCTGGGGGGGCTCAGCAGTTGTCTGGGTGAGACGGCGAAGGACAGAAACAAGCAGGAGAGACGCTCACGCTTCTGTGTCTGGTGTCACCTGGGATGGAACTGAGGCGGAGGCAGTGAGGGTCACCGTGACGGTGAGGAGGGCCACTGTTTTCCACCGAAAATAGCCTATAGAGAAATTTCATTTTTATTCATGCTGATTTGCCTTAAGGCTTTATGATTTCAGTTTTTCACACTTTAGTCATTAATCTATCTTGGGTTCATGATGGTGAAGGGCTTAAGTGAGGATTCAACTTGATTCCCATTTCCCAAATACCTGGGTAGTTGCTCCAGTAACTTATGCCCCACTTAAGACATATTAATTTCACCTACACACACAGTACTGGGTTGCTGGGATATTTATACTAGGACTATATTACTTTCTTAAAAAAAGATTTATTTATTTATGCATACAGACTGGGATATAGGCCAGAGGTGCAAAGGCAGTGAGAGGTTTCACCAGAGACAGAGTGGGGAGCAGAACAGGCAGATAAACGAAGTACACTGCTGAGGGGAGCAGCGGGCGGGTCAGGAGAGGTCTGCCATGCCATGTGGTCACCTCCAGGGCAGCAACTGAACTCATGCTGAAGTGACTTTAGCTTCTTAGTGCTGTGCTTTAACCTGCTGCACCACCAGGGAGGGCCCTACTATATTACTTTTATAGTCATATCTTTAGATGCATCAACATACCTGGCAAAGGCACAACAAAAGAAAGTATCATTAAAACAAAAATAGGAGAAAAAATTTGTACATCATATAGGAGCTAAGATCTGCAAAGACTCAAACGACAACAAAAAACAATCAAAAAGTGGGCAGAAGAGCTAAGTAGATACTTCTCCAAAGGAGACATCTAATCATTGACACGCTAATCATTGTCATTATTATTAGGGGAATGCAAATCAAAACCACAATGAAATACCACCTCACTACTGTGAACTGGCCCACATCAAAAGGCCAGACACAGTAAGTGGTGGGCATGGTGTGGAGAAACAGGACCTGTCTTACACTGTTGGTGGGAATGCAGACTGATCTAGTCCCTATAGGAAACATTATGGAAGCTTCTCAAGATATTAAAAATTGATCTACCGTATGTCCTGTAATTCCTCTTGTAGGCATCTATTCAAAGAACGCAAAGTAGGAATTTGAGGGAAATATACAGTTCTATGTTCACTGTGGCACTATTTACAATAGCCAAGTCATAGAAACCATCAAAGTGCCCAATGAGAGAAGAGTAGAAAAATAAGATGTGGTATTTATACACAACTGAATATTATCCAGTCATTAAAAAAGATGAAATATTGCCCTTTGGGACAACATGGAGGGAACTGGAGAGGGTTATGCTAAGCAAAGTAAAGCCCAAGGAGAAAGACAAAAACTCAGATGATTTCACGCAAGCATGAACTACATAGGACAAAACCAAACCAAAACAATGGTTAGAACTCTGACTAGAGCTGAGGCTATGAGAGGCAGAGAGAGGAGCAAAATGGAGAGGAGGCCTAGTGGACTAGGAAGGAAGATGATGGGTGGCTTGGTGGTGGGAATGGTGTGGTACCATGTTTTTTAAAAGGTGTTCTCCGGTTCTTGTATGCATAAATAAATAAATCTTTAAAAAAAGAAAAAGGTGTGAATGTGTATGCCTCTGAATCACATTGAGTATGACAAACCAATGTTATTGTAATAAAAATATTTTTTAAAGTAGAAAATAAAATAGCTGACAAAATAGGGTCTTAAGAAAAGAGAACGGATAAATATATTTGAGACATTAGTTCACAGAGTGGAATACTATCGTGATAAAAAGAACTCAGTTAATAATGTGTCAAAATGCATGAATCTCTCAAACGTGATGTTGAACATAAGCAAATTCCAGAATATATACAGTGTGATTACATTTCTATAAGGTCGGTAAATAGCAAAAACAAAACTACATTTTATACTAGGTCACACATATAGGCGGTAAAACTCTATGGAGAAGTAAGAGAATCCTTACAAAGTCTAGGACAGAGAATGAGCCTGCAAGCGTGGGTGAGGAATGCAAGCAGGCAGCAACACTGCAGTGGGAATAACTCTATTTCCTGTCTCAGGCAGTGGGCCACAGAACTGTATTTTGTTATCTTTGAAATACTACAGATAGGCAGTGTACACTCTTCTGTATGTATATGTAAATACACAACATGTTGAATACACCAGAGTGGTTAAAGATCATACCCTGTGACTCGGGAAAAAATCATCAGTGTGTTTATCACACTTGGATTCAAAATGCACTGAACGAAGGTGGCATACTCTGGAAAATGGTGTTAGACAACTCAAAAGGTGACCACAAACACAATGATATTGAAGGTGCATGAATAGAGACTCTTTAATTTTTTCCCAATAAATTACAGTGAAAAAGTGGACATTTTTACATGAGATTTTTATCTGTTCATGTGTGATTAATGTGCGTGTTAATGCAAAGCAGACATTTCTGTAGTGATAAAACACTGTATATTCAAGTTGGTTCAAAACATCTCATTTTACTGTCACGCTGGGATTATGGGGTTATAGCTGGCATTTATACTCTTCAGACACGGACCCTGGAAGTACAGGCTTGTATTTGGCATTTAAGGTGAATGCATGTATCATGATGGAAAAGGTTTTACCTGGAATGAATTTTTGCCATTTCTGATCCACATTGTACTTCACACAGTGATTTCCTGAAGGGAATATAATGATCTGTTCATCGAAGAAGAAGACATTGTTGGCCACATGGGCTCGAAAACCAAAAACATGCAGCGACTGAGCTACTACGGTGGACATTGTGTCCCACTGAGGAGTTCTGTTAAAGAGCAAGCGCAGAGATGAGAGTGGGGAGGAGCCCCTCCCCGCTCCGGCCCGGCCCGGCCCGCCCCGCCCCCG
>NW_004567109.1:23087745-23100163 GCF_000260355.1 Condylura cristata | reverse complement strand
CCCCGTTGTTCCCGTTTCTCCCCTTTCCTTTGCTCCCTCGCAGCTTCCTGCTCCGCCGGAAGACCCCTAGGTACTCGTTCCCACCTTTCACTTCTCCTCTTTGGGTCACCAGACCGCACTTGTGTATAGGGGAACTACCCCTACTGACCTGAAGCAACCTGGGCACTTTCAAACGCCGGAGCGGTTCCTATAGCAACGACTAACCGGAAGAGTGGGTCTGAAACCGGAAACGGAAGTTCCGATTAAAGACGCTCCTTCGCAGCGGTGAGTAGTTGGAGCTGGTGCACTTCAAGCGCACGTGGGTTCGCGGCCTGAAAGTGGGGGGCTGAAGGAGGGCCGCCCGGGAGGGAGGCGCCCCTTTCCAGCTGCGCGGGTCTCGCGCTGCCCCGCTTCCTCCGACAGGTGGTACGCGAGCGCGCTGCGAGATGGACACCCCTCCGCTCTCTGGTTCGGAGTCGGATTCGGAGGACTCCCTTGTCACTGACCGAGAGGTAGGTGAATGCCGAGCTCGCGGGGCGGCGCGCGGAAGCGGGGCCCCTCCTGCTCCAAGACTGACCGCCGGACGTGTCTTACAGTTGCAGGATGCGTTTTCCCGGGGGCTGCTGAAGCCAGGCCTCAATGTCGTGCTAGAGGGGCCGAAGAAGGCTGTGAACGACGTGGTGAGCTCGGGCGCCAGGTCGGGGCGTGCTCCTTATGGCAAGTCAGCAAGGCACTGTTGTGCTTGGGAGATTGGATGTTCCAAGACGGCGCATTGCCAAGGTCAATTTTCTGTCTGGGTCTCGGCGTTTTGCACTTTGGCTTAGCACTCTGGGCTCTGGAGAGACGGACGTAGGTTCCCGTTTTTGGTGAGCTCATTGTCTGAATTTCCTAGAATGGCCTGAAACACTGTTTGACTGAATTCAAACGGGATCTGGAATGGGTTGAGAGGCTTGATGTCACCCTGGGTCCCGTCGGGGAAATCAGTGGACCCCAGTCAACACCTCAGACTAAGGACCAGAAAGCTGTTGACCCAGAAAATGACTTCCAGCGCGAGATGAGCTTGTATGTATGTTTTAGAATGTGGGGGTTTGTTGTGATTAGGAGAAAAATTTGCTTGTGGAAAGTTGTTACGAACTTTTTAGTAACTGAAGAACTCATAATTGGCATCAGTTTGTAAGTTAACTGGTACTTTCAGTGATCATTCTCTTAAGCTAGTAATTTATTTTTAGCAATGCTGCCCCTCCCACTTTTAAAAATGAATGTTCAATTAAATTGCTTCTAGATACTAAGTTAATGAAGTATTAATCCCATTTTGCATGTTTGTTCTTGATGGAGGTCAGATGGTGAAAGCCCTTTTGACCTTGCATAACTCATGAGAGACAAAAGGAGTCAGGGTCGTGCTCTGTTAGTTTATTTCACACTTCGTCTTCCATCTTCCGCAGCTACCGTCAGGCCCAGGCTGCAGTGCTTACAGTGTTGCCCCGCCTCCATAAACTTAAAGTCCCTACCAAGAGGCCCACTGATTATTTTGCAGAGATGGCCAAGACTGACCAGCAGATGCAGAAGGTAAGAAACAGGAAAGGTTTTCTCTGGAAGGCTGAGACTGTATTTAAGTATATCCTGCTGTTTTAACTCCTGTAATGTTTTTTAAACATTACATAGGTATAAACTCAGTAATAAAGAACAGTTGTTTGCAGGTCATTATTTTTTCCATTGACTATTTCAGACTCATGCTAATCACCACCAATCAGATAAAAACATGAATGATTTGCATCTAATTTATAATTAAGGGGAGGAACGTACTGTAAGAAGTGCTGGCCTTCGTGTTTCCTGACTGACATGGTGTATAGAGACTACAGCTCTTGCCTGGGAACAGTGCTTTGACTTGTAGTTGGTTCCTTTCCTCTGGCCCTCAGTTGTCTGTTCTGTAAAATGAGGGATTCATATCTAAATGGTTCAGATGTAGTAAAACTTGTTAGTTTGAACTAGGTTCTTACTTAACTTTGGGAGGAAGAACATTTCCAACATTTATTCAGGCTTTATTTAAACAATCCCCTTGGCCTCAAGCTGGATCTCAGGGCACTCTGGTCTCAGTGCTACACAGGGAAGCTAAGCTAGCGATGAGCCCACATGTGTATCTGTTCATCTACACGGACACCTGCTTATCCTTTCCCTGAAATGCATATGTTTGATGGAAAGGTTAGGTACCTGATGTCATTTTGGTTTTTTTTGTGTGCATGGTAATTGGAGAAAGGAACTGAGACTTCATACTGGCTTACCTTAGTTTGCAGACATTAGGAATGGGAAGTTATTGTCTCCTGGTAAAATGCAAGCAGGCAGTTTTGTATAATGGAACAAATGGCACACTGGGCGAGAGAAGGTGGCTTTCAGGTTCTAGCTCCATTCTGGTACCCCTGGTATCTTGGGTCAAAGCTCACCTTTGAGCCTCATTGTCGTCAGGTGTACAAGGCAGGGGTTGGAATAGGTGATTTACAAGGTTCCTTTGAGCACTGGTTTGCAGAACTGGGGTTATGTGTTTCCTGCTCCAGTGCACCTTAAACATTAATCCCAGATTCAGATAACATAAGCTGAAAATACTTTGTGTTTTAGATTCGGCAGAAACTTCAGGCTAAACAGGCTGCCATGGAGAAGTCTGAAAAGGCCAAGCAACTGCGGGCACTCAGGAAATACGGAAAGAAGGTGAGGAGGAAGATGCACGGGGAGGAGGATGAGGCCGAGTGCATCTGTCAGACCAGAGTGATGTCTGATTCGGCTCCATGCCCTGTGGTGTTGGGTCTGGTCTGTTATTTCACAGCGTGTGTTGTGCGTGTGTGTGCATGTGTACGCATACATGTGTGCTCGTTCCTGCACGGGTTCATGTGTCAGTGGCCACAGCACCATCTTTTCTCAACACCTGTATGTCACCAGGAGTAGCTGGTAACTACAGGCTAGTCAGTCACCTTTCTGGGCTTCAGTTTGAAGAGTTAAGTGCAAATCTGTGGTTCCCAAAGCTGACCACAACAAATCACCCCGGGAAATTTTTTGACACAGATTTCTAGACTTCTTTCCCCCAAAAGTTCCTCATGTGATTCTTATTTGAGAATCACTGACATAGATGATTATAACATCTTTGAAGAAATCATACTATTGATTGTCATCCAGTCTGAGAGAGAAAGATAGCACCTGTGTTTGAGCTGTGACTAACTGAACTCTAATGTAAAACCAGAGCGGGCATACCATGAAACCTTTGGGTTTTTCTTTTTTATTGCATTGCCACTTAAGGAAGAAGATGAAGGAATTAAAGATAGGGTTATGGAAAGAATTGAGTTGCAGAAGGGCTTCTCTCGAGTCATTGAGTTGATCTGAAGTTAGACGGCTGAGGTCACCTTAAAGATAGGCAGTTTTTTGTGTGTTTTTTTATTACAAAGTTTATTTTTACATCATTTTGCACATTTTTTTTTCCATCTCGATTGTAATCCCCGCGGGTTTCCCATCACCAAATCTCCCCTGTGCCACCACCATAGACCTGTGCATTTCCCTCCCCCTCTGTTTTTGATCCTGTTCCCCACTCCACCCCCACAAAATGTCTCTGGTATACAGCTGTTCATCATTATTATTTTCTCGTCTGTTCCATTATACTCCTGCTATGAGTGAAACCATCCGGTATTTGTCTTTCTCTTTCTGGCTTATCTCACTAAGCATGATCTTTTCCAGCTCCATCCAAGTTGCTGCAAAAGACATGTGTTTCTCTTTTTTGGTTGCTGAGTAATATTCCATTGTATATATGTACCACATCTTTCTAATCCAGTCATCTACTTTTGGGCATTTGGGCTGCTTCCATGTTTGTCCAGTTGTAAATAAAGCAGCAATAAATATGGGGGTACAAGTATCTTTTTCAATCAGTGTTTTTGTCTTTTGGATAGATACCTAGGAGTGGGATTGCTGGGTCGTAGGGAAGCTCCATGTTTAGCAGTTTGAGGAACCTCCAAACAGTTTTCCATAGTGGTTGTACTAGTTTGCATTCCCACCAGCAATGCAGGAGAGTTCCTTTTTCTCCACATCCTCCAGGCAGTTTTTTTTTTTTAACGTAGCTAATATATCAAGGAAAAGGTTGGGCTTGTTATTTCACTGCTGCTGTCAGTATTATGGGGAAACTTTAGGGCAGTTTTTCTCAACTGGAGCTGAATTTGCCTACCAGGGGACACTTGGTGATGTCAGGACACGGCGTTGATTGTCACATCTTAGCAGGGAAGGCACTAAACAGCCTACAATGCCCAGGCCAAGGTGTCTGCTTCCCAGCAAAGAATTACCCTGCCCAGATTTCGATAGTGTTGAGATTGAGAAATCGCACAGTAGAGTGGAAATGTCTCCTTTTGTCCTCAAAGCATTCCTTTTTTGTTTTTTTGGAGGGATTGCTCTTGCCCACCCCCAGCCCCTCTTTTCATATAATCACCTCAGGACTACAGGGGATTTGTTCCAGGATCCCTATGGCTGCCAAAATTCGTGGATGCTCAAGTCCCTTATATAAAATGGCATAGTATTTGCATATAATCTACTGGATCCTCCTGTGTACTTCATATCCTCTCTAGATAGTTCATAATACTTAATACAATGTAAATGCTATCTTAAGTGGCCATTATACTGTGCTTTTAAGGATTAGTAAAGTAAATCTGTTCCTGTTCTAGAGAGCAGACTGTACTTTTCATGCCTGGTGACAATAAATTAGATTTTTAATCTGCCCAGATATAATTAATGGAGTGAATTGGATGTGGACCAAACCATGATTTGCTGTAGTTCTGTAGTAGGATTTCGTAATAGAGTCAGAGTGCCTTTAGAGCCAGACCACCTGGGTGTGAATACCAGCTCTGTACTTTCCTCTCTGACTGGGGAGTTAACTTCTTTCGTGTTTTGTTTGAGGGGATGGTGCTTCACTGGATTGCTGTGAAGATTAAGAATATTCTCAGAGCCTTAGCACAGTTTTGGTAACTAGTGAATACTCAGTGGTACTGGTTTTGTCAGTGTCATTACTGAAGGTAGACACCAGAGGGGATGCTTTGGGGTGGGGTCATTGTCTTGTATCCTTGTTTCAGGTGCAAACAGAAGTTCTTCAAAAGAGGCAGCAGGAGAAAGCTCATATGATGACTGCAATAAAGAAATATCAGAAAGGTCAGTACCTCTCATCTCAAAGAGGTGGGGTGAGGCTAGTGGCTGCCTTAGAGTTAACACAGGACTTGAGGCCTTGGCTGGTTGGGAACTATTGGACCTGAGGCTTGGGAATGGGATGGGGAGCAAGATGTTTCTCTTAAAACTGAGTTGGTACTTGGCAGCCTTACTTAAGTTGAAGCTTGAAAGACAGTGGCACTGATCGTGTAACTTCTTCACTCTTAGGCTTCTCCGATAAACTGGATTTCCTTGAGGGAGATCAGAAACCTGTTGCCCGGGGCCCCAAAGAAGGAGCTAAAGGCCAGAAGATGAAGAAGGGGTATGAAGTGTTTCAGTTTTGTTTTGGGGTGTGTGCTGGGCCAGCAGTGGGGGTACAGTGGGCCCCCCCTGAGAGCAACCTCAGTGTGAAGCGTCTGGCTGTTGCCAGCAGCCAGGGCCCAGCGGCCTCCCTGACAGGCTTTTTGCCATATCGGTCTTTGAACGATGAAGTAAGGTGATTTCAGGATTTGGTACATTTGAAGTGAATTTTCAGTAAAAGTTGATTCCCCACCTCAAGAACATAAATGAGCAAAAACAGTGGTTAGGAGAGCACATTTGTATGTGAGAAACAGCAGTATTTGGTATCACTGGGAGTACAGGGTGAGGAGGTGAGATGTGGCCAAGAAGGACTTAGGCCAGTGCCCGGATTGGCTGTCTGGCTTGTTGACAAGTTTGGATTTTATCCAGCAGGCAGTGGGGAGATATTAGTGGGCTTCACTCAAAATAACTAGTAGGTCATGTTCATGTTTTACAAAATTAAGTGGTTCTTGGGGTAGACTTGAAGGAGGCAGGGAAATTGACTAGGGGCCTGTTGGAGAATTCCAGATGAGTTGTAGGAATGGGGCTAGAGAGGGGAAAATGGATTGAAGAAATGTTCAAGAGGTTAAATCAGGAAGACTGATTGATTGAATGGGGTGTGGAGTGTGAAAGAAGGAAGAGTCGGGGTTGACTCCTGGGTTCCTAGTCTGGCTGGCTGGGAAGATGTCCGTACCACCACCCTCAAAATGAGGGTGTGTAAACAGGAGGTGGAGCCAGATTGGGGGTGGGGGGCAGGATGGGTGATTTGGGGTATACTGAATTTGAGATTCCTGTGAGATAACTAGTTCTAAACTTTGTTACATTTGAATATTTGTTGTATGTAAGCCAGTATACAGGGATAGTGAGATGTAGCTCTCCTTGAGGAGAACTTAGAGATTTAGAGAACTTAGCAAGATTTAGCTGAAAAGATCTTTGTTCCAAGGTAAATGAGGAGCCACATGATACATGTGGATACTCTCCTGATTCTTGCCTTGTTTTCCTGCTCTGGTGATTAAAACTGGAAATAGATATGCTTGTCTGGGTAGCTTGTGGAGAAAGAACGGAGAGGCGAGGGTGACGTTCTGAGCTGCATGGTGCCAAGGGGCAGGTAGCTGGAAATTTGTGGGGCCAGAAGTCCCGCCAGGTTTGCCGTGTGCAGGTAACCTCCAAGACACCTTTATTTCCCTAGTCCCAATGCCAAACGACGCTATAAAAACCAGAAGTTTGGTTTTGGGGGAAAGAAGAAGGGCTCCAAGTGGAACACGCGTGAGAGCTTCAACGATGTGTCCAGCTTCCGGGCCAAGAAGGCGCATGACAAGGGCCTCAAGAGGCCTGGGAAGAAAGGATCAAATGTGAGTGAGCCGGGTCAGCGCCTGCTCCCAGCCATGTCTACCCGCTCGCGCACCCTGACCCTGGGGCAGAAGGCCAAGCTGCTAGGTGACCACATGTGTGTTTCTTTTCCTGCAGAAGAGACCTGGAAAACGGACAAGAGAGAAAATGAAGAGCAGAGCACGTTAAGGAAGCAGCATCTTTGTGTAAAGACACCCAAGAAAAAGGGTGAAGACTTGAGATTTGATAGTATAATTGGATTCCTTCTGTCATTTGGTATATTTTTTTTTTCTGGTTAAAAAAAAATTTTTTTTTAATAAACTAAAGAAAATTTTCCAGTGTATCTTTTTGGTTGAAAACTCAGTATGGACTAAAAGATTGGGATGTTACTTTTACATAGTAAATGGCATTACTACTTAATTGATAAGTAGGCATTGAATCCAAATTGCCTTCCTTTTATGATAGATGGAGATTTAACTTACATTTCCCTCAGTTCTTCCCAGTCCTTCCAAAGAGTTGTACGACAGTCTCAGATAAATCAGTAACTAGTGTTTTCTATTGTTTGATTGTTTAAATACTGATCAGTTTAGTTTGAGGCATACTGTGATAAAACCCTTTTATCTGACTCCGCTTTTATCTGAGTCAGTGACCATCTTGTTTTGCTGTGTGTCTGATTTCCCTTCTGTGTCCTTATTTTTTCTCAATGCCTTGTCTTTCTATCCACCTGAAATTTTCCTGGGACAACCTCTGTCTCTTTACGACTAGATCCTTTCACAAACCTTCTAGAATGGATCCACTGTTTCCTCCCTTAGAGCTTATACCTTTTCTTGCTGTATACCATTTCCAGTATTGTCTAAGAAGGGAATTTAAGAGTCGATGTGGTTCTTCCCCAGGAACAATGCAGGCAGCGTTTCCTTGTCTGAGCCTCAGCTGTCTGCTGCTGCTCTGGTTCTCATTCTCTCTGGAGGCTTTTCCTCCTCTGATCTGAAATTCCACCATGATGCTCCTTGGTGTGGGCCTGTTTTCATTCTTTATTAGGGGATTTAGCAAGATTCATGTTCTTGTGTTCTGGGAGATTGCGTTTGCTAACTTCCTCTCTATTTCCTTTGTACCCTTCCTGCTGATCTTCTAAGTTTGTATTTTTAGCTCTCTTTAAAGATTTCCTAATTATTTTATCTGGTCACTTTACTGCAGCCTTCGTTTTTCACACTTTTCACTAAAAGTTCTTTATTCTTCGGTTACTCTGTTTTCATCACGTTTTACAACTACAGGACAATAGGTGACTCAGAATATGAATTATAGGTTTGGTTTTTTTTCTTAATGCTGCCTTTGTTCCGTCACCCATGCCACCAGCAGTGCTGGGGTTCAACTTTTTGTCATCCTGCCCATGTTCTGGTGTCCCTGAGCCCGGGACTCCCCATTGCTTGATGACAACCCCCAGCCCCCTGTGAGGAGAACTGCTGGTCTGATGTTGGAGAGGGACTCGCTGCTCACGCCCATTTTCAGTCCCCTGACTCACCCCCTGCTGCCTTGGGGTCCTGAACTCTCCACAGCTCTGGGGGGGCAGAGGTCTCCTCCCTCATCTCCCAGCAGAGTTCCATTAAACAGAGTTTCTGTTTCCTTCATAGCTAGTGTTTCTTTCCCATCCCATTGTGGCTTCATACCTTCCATAACCCTGTATTACGCTTTTTTTGGTATTTGGAAAGACAAAATAATAGTAAGCGACCTTTAACTGGAATTCCCCCACTAGTTTCAAGAACTGAACAAGTGGGCTTGGGCAGACGTGAGCAATGTAAGACTCAGGGTAGGTAGTGTCAGGTTGAAGCAGTGAAGTCATTTTTATCTAAGCCAGGACCGGTTTGGTTGTGACAGCCCTTGGGATGCTACTTGTGGCGATCGTCTTCTCCCAGGCTCCATATTTTCGCCTTGTACAGTGTGATGTCATTGTAGACCCGGAAGTGGTTCACCCTGCGGTCACTGCGGTCTGGGTCAATCTACAGAGACAATACAGGTGTCAGAAGCCAGTGGGGGCAAGAGAGAAACGGGTTTGAAAACTGGTAAACCTGGAGGCTTAAGTCACTTCTCACTTTACCCTTCACCTCCAGAATGTATGACCCTTGAGGGCAGGTGCTGTATGTGTTTGTCACTGCCTTAACCCCCAGCACCTAGACCAGGGTCTAGCACATAGTAGGACTCCATCCACATTTATTGACAGAATGCTGTTTTAGTCAAACAGAAGCAGTAGCCCTCTCACAAACATCTTACAGAAGCTACGCTGTACAGTGAATTACCTTTAAGGAAACACTAGGAGCAAATATTACTAGGACACTAGAGGCTGAGAGGTATTCACTGAGTGTGGCTTCCCTAGAACCCCAGTTTTGGAGTTGGGGCTACTCAGTCTATTGGGGTAAAGTCCTGGCAAGGGGCTGGGGTCCCTGAAGTTAAGTCGGAGTGATGAAGCCCCCAGCTACACCACTCTGAAATTCCAGCATAGATACCATTATGATTGCACAATGCCTGGACTGATGTTAGTGGTGACTGCCACCATGGCTTCCGATGGCTCGGCCCAGCTTTATCGTATCGCATAGGCTGGGTGTGTTTGCAGCTTCTTTGCCACCCGGTAGTGATGGCTGATCTGGGGCTCATGAAACCAGCTCTCGGTGAGGCCTAGTAGGGTCTGAGCAGGCAGGGCTGGCCAGGAGCCTTGTCCTGTCCATCAGGGTGTGATACCATAAGATTTGCTTGTTAACTACAATGTTTCCTTTGCTTGTTAAGTACAACATTTCCACACGTACACTGTACCCTCAGGAGCCAGTCCTGCCCTCTAAGAAAATGACAAATAGTTCAGTTATTCATGCTTTGTGATATTTTTCTAAGTGACTTCATTATCTAACTGATGGTTTTGATCTTCAGTTTCCCCTAATACACCTCCTTCACAGCCTTCCTCTCTCCCCTCATTTCCTGTCAGCTTAGACCATCCACCCCACCTGCCTCCCTTTGCACTTCTCTCATCCTTCCCTGCCTCTGTCTTGGACTCAGTCCCTTGTACTAAGTGGCGGGGCCCTCTGGTACCTCCTGCCTGTGCCCCATGCTACAACTAGCGACATCTGCTGAGCCCTTTGCTCCAGCCTTTGCAAAGCAGATGTGTTACAGATCACGGGTTAGAGTCATACGAGGGCATGTGGATGGCCCTGGAAGCAATGTGGGAACCACAGGCGGTGGGCGTTCTTGGGAAGGAAGCACTCAGTGGATGAGGACAGCTGGCTTAGGGCCAGGGAGCAGGGGCAGCAGCTCTGTCCTCGCTTGGGCCACAGGCCCCTTTTCCTCATCTGCACCAAGTTGCTCCACTTAACTAAGGATTGGGCGTGGCCCTACGCCGTCTCTATACACTGTCTTGGCTAATCACAGCAAACCTTCGAGTGTCGTGTCGGTGTTCACCTTACTTTAAGGTGGATGCATGGAGGTTAGCAGACGTTCACATCACACTGTTAGGAAGTGGTGGAACCCGAATCCAGGCTCTTGGCTCCAGAGCCACTAAGTGGGGCACCCAGGTGCCTTCACAGCAGATAGTGTCCTCCCGGTGAAATGGGGTGAGTACTGTTCTAACACTCCCACTTACAGACGAAGGGGCAGGCTGTGGAGCTGGAGGTGACTGCCCAGATCAGCCTACTGATAACTGGTGGAACAAATTCAGGCAGCTTTCATTTAATCAACACAGTATTCATTATGCATCTTCGGGTGCTGTTCTAAGCAGGTGACAAACAGCCCACTTAATCCCCATCACCATCTTAGAAGTACTATAAAATCTCCCTTTTCTAGGGAAACTGAACACAAAAGAGCTCAGTTTCTTAGCCCAGGTCATTCAGCCAGAAGCTTAGCCGAGGCTGACCCTGGGCAGTCTGGCTCAGGGCCCCGGATGCACCTATACTGCTTCCAGGACTCAAGTAAAGAAGCCGCACTTACCAAGGGCTCTGAGTCCCATCCGATTTCTTGGCTTTCCGTCTGGGTCTCCTCGTATTTCTTCCTGGGTCCCTGGGTGGCATGGTGGATGAGACTGAGAAACCTGACTGAGGAAAGAGGCATGTGTTGGAAGGCGTCGGCGCTTCTCTCTGGTCACATTGCCCTTAGGGGGCCACTCAGAGGCTGGCCTAGGTGTCCCAACACCGTGCCCCCTCTCCAGCAAGTATTTAGGCACAAACTATGTCAGGCAGTGCTGTGGGTCCAGGAGGCAGAGCAGGTCAGACGGAGGTGGTCCCTGCTCCCCTGCAGCTCATGGTCTTGGTGGGGGGTGAACCCCACGACGGCAGGCGGTGAGGGCAGCTGTGAAGGAGCAGGTAGGCGAGGACCGCAGCACTGAGGGAGGCTACAAGGGATGGGAATGGAGGCCGCGGCGTGCCGTGAGCACAGACGGAGGCAGGAGCCAGTGTGGTCAAGGTGAGTGGCTGCTTGAGTGAGGAGGAGGGCTGTAAGGAGTGAGGGGAGAAACCCCACCCCCCGTGTTGTGTGTGTGTGGCTACAGACACCAGCTATAACTACACAGCCTAGGACTTCGGATCTCTTGCTAATTTCTACACTAGCTCCCTTTGAGAGAGGCAGTTTGACAGCAGGCGAACCTGGGCTTTACAGTCCCACATTGCTGACCCAAGTACTAGCTTGCCAGGTGTTTTAATGGTCTGGGGCCTCACCTGTAAAATATCTACCTGTTCATCTGTAAAATCCCTACCTCAGCAAGAGGACTGAGAATGGAGTGAAGGGATATGAATTTAGGGCCTAACTTTGGGCCCAATTTATCCTCAAAATAAGGCAGCTAGGAATAAAGTCCCACCTGGTTTTCAAAACACCCTGACCACCAGCTGCTCTCCTTGTTGCTGCAAGTTGCCAGCTCTTCCCACAGATAACTACCTGGTGTGAGTCCGGTCCACTGTGCTATGAGATCCCCCCACGTCCACTTTGTCCTACTCTATAATCCCAAGTCCTTCCTCCAACAAACTCGACTCTAACGAGGTAGAGTGGAAGGAGAGCCGACTGGGGTGGATTGGGCTTCCCATAAAATGCCTCTCCTCCCTCTCTTGACCTTGGCACTGAGGTCATGCCAAACTACTCTAGGTCCCAGGCTGTGTGGTGTCTCCTTTGTGAGCTTTTCCAAAGTGGTCTTCCACATCTTCCACACCTGACATATTCCACACCTCACCCTCTTATCACCTCCTCCAAGAAGACTTCCCAGAACTGCACTGCCTGACATACACTCTTGTGTTCTCTACTGCTGTCATCCAATCTTACTATTTTCTTGTCTTTTTATTTCTGTCTCCTTCACTATGGCATGAGGTCCTTCCTTGCCCACATCCACTCTCCGCATCCCCAGTCTCTTCACCCCATCAAGGTGACATGGTAATAATAAAAGTAACATAATATTTCCTAATCACCATGTATTAGATACTATTCTTGGCACTAACACTAATTGTTAAATCCTCATAATGGCCCTAAGAGAGGCTCAGAGAGGTTAAAAATAAAATTAATAGGGCCCTCCCTGGTGGCGCAGCGGGTTAAAGCGCAGCACTGGGAAGCTTAAGCCACTTCCGCATGAGTTCGACCCCGCCTGCCCCGGAGGAGA
>NW_004567109.1:23084052-23087555 GCF_000260355.1 Condylura cristata | reverse complement strand
AAATAAATAAAATTAATAGCCCAAACCAGAAATTGAACTTGATATGACCCTACAACCTGTGCTATAACAGCTGAATGTCTGATGAATGAATGAATGCCATATAATTCTTTATACATAGGGGTTAACAAATGTAAGCCCTGATATTGTCTTATTTTGCCCCTCGGGGTTATATTTACTACACTAAGGCCTTTAGGAAGATTTCTGTTGGGTTGACAGTTCATAAACTGGCGGTACAGTTGAATATGGTTGAATCACCTCTTGTGAGTCTGGGTCTTGTTGGTATGAGTCCTGTTTTCAGGTGACCAAAGCAGAGGGCTGATGCTTGCCCCAAGGTCCCCCGAGGGGGTCTCCCCTCAGCTACCTCCCTGTGCTCTATCTCAACAGTACTGCCAAATCCAGTACTTACCATCTTCAGCCTCCTCCAGATTATCATGCCAAGACATGGGTTTCCTGGTAATTGTATGAACTAGAGAAAAACAGCATCACAGGTTCATGTTAGAGCTAACTCCTTCCCTCAACGAGACCTGCCTTTGCTGAGTGCCTGCCACATGCCAGGCATTGTGCTGGGCCTTAAGAAACAAACATGGCTCTTGAGGACCTTCCAATGGGTAGTAGCAAGTGTCCAATAGTGTGGTGACCAGCCACATGTGGCTATTGGAATGTAACTGATTAACGTGAGTTACAATCAAAAATCCATTCCTCGGTCACAGCCACATTTAGGTGCTCAACAGCCACTGGCAGCTACTGCCTATCACTTGGGCAGCACGGACACAGGACATTTTCACAGTGTGGGACATGGTCCAGGACAGCTGTACCCTTCAGGGATGCAGACATAACTGTGGCATGGACCAGAAGACCATGTGAACACAGAGGGCAAGGCCCACAGCCACCCGTTCTGCCATACTGTTGCTTCCAAGTGGGGCTTCCATCCGCTGTGGTGACAGACAATATGCAGAGAGATAGCAACAGGCAGTAGAAGTGCAGAAGGATCCAATAGGTAGGTGGGTGGAGCATTGAGGGGTGGGGTGTCTTACAGGGATACATTGGAGCAGAGTCCTGGGTCAGGTGAGGAGGAGTGGAGGTGGGAAGAATCCAAGCATGAGCTTACTGAGTTTGAGAAACATCAAGAAGGTCAAAGGCACACAGGGGAAGGCCCTAGCTGGACAGTGGTAGAGGAACAGAGGCCAGGAGAAGCCAATAGTCCCCAGTGTTTTTTATCTTTAGCTCCGACCAGTGAAATACTTCTGCACATGCATCCAGTGTGTGTACACTTATGTCTTCATAGACTATTAGTGGTATATTAGCACAGCACAATTTCTTCATACATAAAAGTAAACATATATACAAGTTTTAGTATTTCCTCACTTTACCCGGATGAATCATACTAACCACATGCCCAGCGGACGTGAGCTAGGACCCCAGCATTTTTCCTAAAAAGCCTGATGCTCACTGAGTGAGGGATGAAATGGTCAGAATGGAGTCAGTTTAAACTGAATTGGACATTACTTTGCTTTCCTGAAATTAGTAGTTGGGGGTTCCAAAGGAAAAGCAGGTTAGTTATAAGCAGAGTGGAAGTGCTCTCTCTACACACACACTTGCACTCAAATACTATAAATACATAAGGAGGTAGATATGCTAATTAGCTTATCATAATCAATTCCTGTGTACAGGTAAATCAGAGCCACGCTGTTCGTCTTGAATATATGTTTATTTAAAAAGTAAAAGACATTTTCTCCACATAGCTGGGATGCAGAGGACTGTTGCTAGTGACCCAGGAGTCTGGGAAGTTCAGGGGGAAGGAACATTTTATAAAGGGAAAGAGGTGGAAAGGGCGCCAGGTGGCTAGGAAATCCTGATTTGGGACTGGAGGGGGAGAAGGAAGATGGGGGCACTGCAGAGCAGGCACTAAAATATGTTAGAAGTACAGTGAGTGAGCGTGGGAGGACCAGACTGAAGCTGAAGGTGGGTCTCCGGGAAGCCAGACCCACAGGCCCCGCGCACTGATGGGTATCAGTGCCAGCACTGAAGCACTTCCGGAGGGACTGTGATCAAATCTAACTCTTGCCAAGCAGCGTAGGGGAGAGCTTGGAGGGGGCTTGGAGGAAAAAGGGGAGCAGACCTAGATGCCTCCACACGGGTGTGGCTGTCTTCTGCTGAGGTAGGAACGCAGGGGAGAGAAAGTTTAAGGAGTAAGCAGCACTGTGACTGCGGAGGGGTCTGGGGTGAGGGAGACTGAGGATGACTTTCAGCCGGGGAGTGAAAGTGGTTTGGGTACCTTTGCTGGAAGGATATTGTGGAGTAGCAGCTGGGGGAATGGTGCTTGGGTGCACCAGGTGTCAGGAATTCTCAGGGACCTATGGTTGTGTAGGGGCAGGATCTGGGAGGCACTAGGGCACACAGTCTGGGAATCCATTTGAGACTCAGAGGCACTGGGGGGAGTTGGTGTTACAGGACCTGGATGTAACTGCCCATGAAAAAGTGCAAAGTGAGAAGCGTGTAGGACAGAGTCATTTGATCTGGGGCGCTACTGGCTGGGTGTCCATGCTGCCCAGCGCCTTTCCAAAGGTTGAACACAATTTTAGAAAAATGGAACAACAACCCCTCCCCCAAACAGCAGAACATGGGCCTCCCTGGTGGCACAGGGGTTAAAGTCTCAGAGCTAACCACTATCTCCAGCTGCTGTGCTGAGTTCACAGCCCAGGGAGCTGACCCACAGGTGCAGGAGACCTCTCCAGCTCTGCCCGCTGCTCCCCTCAGCAGTGTATTTCAGTCCATCTGCCTGTTCTGCTCCCCACTCTGTCTCTGGTGAATCCTCTCACCTCCATGCCCCTCACATCCCCCCCCACTGGCCTACAACCCAGTTCTTACATGCATAAATAAATCCAATCTTTAAAATAAAAACAAAACACAAAATCCTGCAAAATATAATTTTAAGGTAAAATCAGAAATGCAATATAAGTGTAACTAAAGTAGAATTTTATTGTATGATAGGTGCATTTTGTATTTAATATATTGATCTGATGTGGGGTGAGAGTCACTCCCACCCCCAAAGTCTACAAAGCCTGACACCTACAAAGGGGCCGAGTTCAGGAAGGCCCCCCCATTGCTCTGTCCACTCCCCGACTCCTTCCTCCCCTCTCTGCCCCTCCAGTATCCAGCAGTGCCCTTACCCTTGCGCAGGGGGTTCACATGATACTGCGTGTACAGTTTCTGGGCTCGCAGCTCTTTGAGGTACAATTCCCGCAAGATCTGGTTGTGGTGGACCTCATCTAAGGCCTCCTTCTCTCTGTGGCGTGTGGACATGGCCTTGCAGGAGCTGCCCTCCTTGGAGCTGGCCGCGGCTCCCAACGCTCAGTGCCAGGCCTCCAGCCGTATCCAGGCAACCAGGAGCCACGCTGTCTCCAGGCAACGGTGACCCTAACCTGTCCTCTTCACTAAGACCCAGCTGCTGGGGCATGCTCTCCCCTTAAAGGGATCCCAGACAGGGGGTGGGGGTGGGGGTG
>NW_004567109.1:23083170-23083952 GCF_000260355.1 Condylura cristata | reverse complement strand
GGGGGGACTGAGCAGCCTTTCCTGGCTTCTCAGGACTTAGTGACTAGCACTGTCCACTCCGACACATGCTTTGGCTGTAATGATGTGTTAATTGGACCCCTCCCCACCTTGGCCAGTCAATTCCTTGAGAACACTTTGAAAGTGGTGGGAGGCCACCCCCGCTTGAAAGCTCAAGATCTGGAATGGAGACCTTCTTGTCTCACACAGCAGCAAAGCTTCATAGCTAAGACGACCTTCTGCTGAGACCACCCAAATGGTAATTTAGGAAGAGCCTCCCTTCCTAATGAAAACAACTTGTTGGTTTGTTTATTGGGAGAAAAAATTACATATGTATAACATAAAATTTACCGTTTTAACATTTTTTAGTAATGTATATGAGTGTTAAGGATGTTTCCTAGTGAATCAATATTCACGAGTGAAACCAATCTCCCAAACTTTGTAATGCCCATTAAATAACAAGGTCCCCTTTTCCCTCCTCCCTGGGCTCCAGAAACCATCACTTTACATTCTATGAATTTGACCAGTCTGAATACCTTATAACTGTTTATTTTAACAATACAGTTTAACAATACAGTTTATTTTAAAAGAATACAGAAAAGAATTTGTATAGAAAATGAGGCACCCCTTGTAGGCACCCCTTGTTTTAAGGGGTGCCTTACGAAAGCCAAACACTTGATTGTGGCATTCTTGAAGGCACCCCTAGTTTTTAGGGGTGCCTTCCGAAAGCCAGACACTTGACTTGTGGCATCCTTGAAGGCACCCCTTGTTTTTAGGGGTGCCTT
>NW_004567109.1:23081506-23082950 GCF_000260355.1 Condylura cristata | reverse complement strand
GTTTTTAGGGGTGCCTTGCGAAAGCCAGACACTTGACTTGTGGCATCCTTGAAGGCACCCCTTGTTTTTAGGGGTGCCTTACTAAACCCAAGCAGTTGATTTGAATTACTATGGTCTATCCCACAACGTCATTTGTCCTAAGTCAGTTGTTCACGGCATAGTATGTTCT
Organism: Condylura cristata; assembly: GCF_000260355.1. Classification (NCBI taxonomy): domain Eukaryota; kingdom Metazoa; phylum Chordata; class Mammalia; order Eulipotyphla; family Talpidae; genus Condylura; species Condylura cristata. Next base: position 23,082,781 of record NW_004567109.1, on the reverse strand, counting down.
GTACATGGAGATGCCTCACAGTCTGCCATCTCCTCATTTCAGCCATTGGCTCCTAGGCCCGGAGGCCGGTGTTCATAAGAGTTCATGCAGAATTCGGTAAATGCTGCAGCCCCTGGTCCAGTTTTGCCTTGTGCCATGCTTTAGCCCAAGTCCCTTAAACTTATTTGTTTACACCTGTTACTTAAGAATAAGCATTCTAGCTGGTGCATTTATGTAGAAGAGCCATGGCTGTTTCGAGTGCTGACCTGTTCGATGTAATTTTCTTCAAATCATGTTGTCACATAAACTTTACGTTGTTCAAAAGTAGACCCCTCCCGTGCTGGCTGGGGTAGGAATGCACCATAGCTCAGTTATTATGAATCATATCTAGCTAACTATGGGTATATCTGGCTAGGTTCCTTTTCCTAGCAAGGTTCTAATTAACCTCCAGTTTTCACCCTCCTTATGGGAAGAAAATGAATCACCATGTTGTTACATTTGGTGAACTGGTTCTTCTTCACCGAGACCCAGGTGGTTCAAGAGATCTTGGCCAGGTGGTGACACAGAGACCGAGAGTTGGCAGTTGCAGTGTTCAACTGATTTCTGTGGGCAGCTGCACGATCTATCTCCCAAAGGCTCTGGGTTTGCCCACCTTGGGTCGTATGCAGTCATCAGTTCACTTCTAAAGTGACTGAGACCATGTTTTTAGAATAAGTTGAATTAATTGTGGGAAAACATCCCACAATGCGTCTCTCCAGGCCCAGATGGATTTTTCCAGGAACTCTAGAAATTAAGAAAATATCAATCCTACATGAATTTTCAGAACACAGAAGTGAAGAGAATATTTCCTAACTCATTTTACGAGGCCAGCATTGATATTAAAAGCCCACAAATTATTACAAAAAGGAAAACTAGAGATAAATACCCTTCATGAACATACATGCAAAGTACTAGAAAATAACATCAACCTTATAGAAAAGAATAAAAAATCATGACAATTCACCATATTCAGAAACAGGAAAGGTTCTGATCCGCTTTGTCCCGTTGAGAGATGGAACAGGAACTAAGGAGAGTGTGGCCCGTCCTCCCATTGCTGAAGACCATGTCAGATGAATTGTCCCTTCCACGTTGTTGGGCAGAAGCAGAGGACTGAAAAAGAGGCTCAGCCTTCAGAGTTTGGATTGCACTTCAAGCACAATGAGGGGCCCCCCTCCCTTTTCTTGCAGGAGATCTTTCTCAAGGGTAGAAAGCACCTGGCAAGGTTGTAGAATTGTAAGACACAGGGAAATGGGGTCT
>NW_004567109.1:23073625-23080936 GCF_000260355.1 Condylura cristata | reverse complement strand
GCCCACTAGCTTGGGCTAGTAGATGTCCTGGCCAAGATCTCAAAATGGCCGGAGAGAGCTGTCCTGGCCACGATGTCACAAACTGGCCGGACAGCAGTTCGTAAGGACCGAAGTCCAAGCGATTAGGAGGAGGGGTCGGGGTGGGGGTGGGGGTTGGGGGGAAAGATGGAGGGGAAAGGAGAGGGGATGGTGGGGGATTTGGGACTGCCAGAGGGGCGGTGGGGTTGGTTTTTAGTAGCAGACAAGGACGACGGGCTAGTTTTGTCACCTTGAGAGATGGAACAGGAACTAAAGAGAGTGTGGCCCGTTCTTCCATTGCTGAAGGCCACACCAGATGAATTGTCCCTTCCACATTGTTGGGTGGAAGCAGCGGACTGAAAAAGAGGCTCAGCCTTCAGAGTTTGGATTGTGCTTCAGGGCACAATGTGGGGGCCCCCTCCCTTTTCTTGCAGGAGATCTTTCTCAAGGCTAGAAAGCACCTGGCAAGGTTGTAGAATTGTAAGAACAGGGAAACGGGGTCTTGGAGAAACCAGACCACAACTATCACTAGTCCTGCCATACCTATGGTAGGATCTGTGTCACGTCCTGTTCCTCCTCAAGCAGCTTTAGATTTGTAGCTGGCTTTTCTGTGGGACTTGGTCTGTGACCACAGTAAACCGCAGGGCCCTTGACAGAGAAGGCAGAGAAGAATAAGGAATGGGACCCTGGCCTGACGAGTCCTGCCATACCTATGGCCATACCCAGGCCATAGGACAGAATTATGCTTATAGTCAAGCCAGGGCCCCCCCCCCCCCCCCCCCGCCCATTCCTTATTCTTCTCTGCCTTCTCTGTCAAGGGCCCTGCGGTTTACTCTGGTCACAGACCAAGTCCCACAGACAAGCCAGCTACAAATCTGAAGCTGCTTGAGGAGGAACAGGATGTGACACAGATCCTGTTAAGGAAGGAACCTGTCTCCAGTGTTGGAAGTAGACCCCTCCACCTGAATCTCCAAAACCCAAACAGCCCCCACCTTCCACCCCTCCTTCCTCTTATTCCCGTTATTCAACCCACTTTCCTCTCTTAGCCCCTAAGCCTCGTGGTCCAAGAGGGTGAGGTACAGGGTCAGCTGATGAGGATCTGGTCACCTCTGAAAGCGACAGAGTGGGAAAAGGGAAACCAAACTTACTGTGGAAGGTCCATGCCGGTTGTTCTAACTTCACTGCGTCAACACGCTGGGAGTCCAGTTCTGGTATTTCTGAACTGTGATGGAATGGCACCACTAGTTTGGGCTAGTAGATGTCCTGGCCAAGATCTCTCAAAATGGCCGGAGAGAGCTGTCCTGGCTATGATGTCACAAAGTGGCCTGACAGCTGTTCGTAAGGACCGAAGTCCAAGCGATATGGGGAGGGAGGTTTGGGTGGGGGCTGGGGGGAAAGATGGAGGGGAAAGGAGAGTGAGGGCTAGTGGGGGATTTTGGGACTGCCAGAGGGGCAGTGGGGTGCGTTTTTAGTAGCAGACACAGAGCAACGGGCTAGTTTTGTCCCCTTGAGAGATGGAACAGGAACAAAGGAGTGTGGCTCATCCTTCCATTGCTGAAGGCCACACCAGATGAATTGTCGCTTCCACGTTGTTGGGAGGAAGTAGCTGACTGCAAAAGAGGCTCAGCCTTCAGAGTTTGGATTGTGCTTCAGGGCACAATGTGGGGCCCCCCTCCCTTTTCTTGCAGGAGATCTTTCTCAAGGGTAGAAAGCACCTGGCAAGGTTGTAGAATTGTAAGACACAGGGAAATGGGGTCTTGGAGAAACCAGACCACAACTATCACGAGTCCTGCCATACCTATAGTAGGGGTCACCCATCTGTCCACTCTAACCCAGGCCATAGGACAGAATTATGCTTATAGTCAGGCCAGGGCCCCATTCCTTATTCTTCTCTGCCTTCTCTGTCAAGGACCCTGCAGTTTACTCTGGTCACAGACCAAGTCCCACAGACAAGCCAGCTACAAATCTAAAGCTGCTTGAGGAGGAACAGGGTGTGACACAGATCCTGTTGAGGAAGGAAACTGTGTTAGAAGTAGACCCCTCCACCTGACTCTCCAAAACCCAAACAGCCCCACCTTCTACCCCTCCTTCCTCTTATTCCCGTTATTCAACCCACTTCCCTCCCTTAGCCCCTAAGCCTTGTGGTCCAAGAGGGTGAAGGCAGCCAACAGATGGCAGTGAGGTACAGGGTCAGCTGATGAGGATCTGGTCACCGCTGAAAGCGACAGAGTGGGAAAAGGGAAACCAAACTTACTGTGGAAGATCCGAGCTGGTTGTTCTAACTTCAGACTTAGGTGTCCCTGCGTCAACGCGCTGGGAGTCCAGTTCTGGTATTTCTGAACTGTGATGTAATAGCCCACTAGCTTGGGCTAGTAGATGTCCTGGCCAAGATCTCAAAATGGCCGGAGAGAGCTGTCCTGGCCACGATGTCACAAACTGGCCGGACAGCTCTTCACAAGGACCGAAGTCCAAGTGATTAGGAGGAGGGGTCGGGGTGGGGGTGGTTGGGGGGGAAGATGGAGGGGAAACGAGAGCGGCGGCTCGTGGGGGGTTTGGGACTGCCAGAGGGGCGAGGGGGTGGTTTAGGAGTTATAGTAAGACCAGGAGGTGGATTAGTAGCAGAGAGGCGGTGCTGTGGGGTGGGAGAAGCAGAGAGGCGAGGAGGTGGGTTTTTAGTAGCAGACACACGACGTGCTAGTTTGGGAGAAGCAGAAAGGCGAGGAGCGGGGTTGTTAGTAACAGAGAGGCGGGTGGCGGTCTTGGTCACAGAAGGGCGGGAGGGTGATATGGGAGTAATAGAGAGGTAAGAAGGGGGGTTGTTAGTAACAGAGAGAAGAGGGGTGGGTTTGGAAACAGAGATGAGAGCAGGTGCTTTAGTGTTAGAGGGGCAAGGGGGTGGTTTAGTAGTAGCAGAGCACGAAGTCGGCTGGAGAGTCCTGGCCCCAGAGGGGCAGGAAGGGAAGGCACTGTTCAGAGGAGGGAAGTGGGTTGGGCTACGAGAGGTGGAAGGGGGGTGGGCCTGGGGGTTAGGAGGAGGACCAGGAGGCTTAGGGACTAAGGGAGGGAAGTGGGTTGAATAACGGGAATAAGAGGAAGGAGGGATAGGAGGTGGGGGCTGTTTGGGTTTGGGGGATTGAGGTGGCGGGATCTTGGGTAGTTTCTTAGTCATTTCTTGCCTTTACCACTCTTGTCCCCAGGAGCAACTGAGCAGAAAGTCAGCGAGTTCCGCTATTTATGCCCTAAGCTGCTGCTCGCATCATCTGTGTCATAATGCCCATTGTGAGCTGCACTGACCACACCCTTCTAGACTCCACCAACCAGAGGCCTTGTTACAGGCTCTAGTTTTAGAAGTCGTCAAGGAAAAAAGTAAAGAGATGAAGCAGGGCTTTCACGTTATTCTTTATTTTTGGGGATAACATGTAGTTTTGCTCATCAGCAGGCAAACATTGATGAAAGGATGATAGAGGTAGAGGACTAGGGCCTAGGAGATACCATCTGAAATAAGGAGATTCGGGAGCCCTCAAGGACCCCATCTCCAGTCAATTTCCTACTTTTCCAGAGTCCCTATGTCACATAACACTCTAGGAACATGAAGGTGCCAGAGAAATGATGTCCATTTTACTGATAAGGACACTGATTGCCAGAGGGCATGTAGTCAGGTGGTAGATGACAAGGCAGGTGGGGTTAGAGCCTGAGCCACCAGGAAGGAGGGGTGGGGGCAGGTAGGAGGGCAGAGCACTGACACCCAGCCCGGTCCCTCCTGTGTTTCTACAGGGTCTTATTGTTGTGCTTCGGAGCAGGACTTGTGATCCAGCTCTTGGCTTATTGCCTGATTCTTAGCGGGAACCAGAAACACTAGGATGAATGTCTTTTCATCAAAACCTCGAAATGGTCTTGCTACTTTCTTATTCTGAAAAAGAAGCTAGTAAGACAGCCCCCTCAGCCAAACATTTGCCAGGAACCTCTGATTCTGGGGTGTCCAGGTGGGCCCCACTTGCTCCCTGCTTTCTGGGTTCCCAGCCAGCCTCTTTGCTCAGCTCAGGGTTGTCCATCAGCCTCTTGTCTTTGCTATCCCTGTGAAAAGTAAGCCTCAAAGTGAGACTGCTCTTTTTTTTCTTTTGGGCTTTAAGGGCTTCAAAAATCACTTTTAGCCCCACGCCCTGCTTTCATTTCTATGGAATCAGCATTGCTGTGGGCCTGGCTGTCTCCTGTGGGCAGGAGGGTTGTGGTTGTTTGCTTGTTTGTGCTGATGGAAGGCTTAGACCTCGAGGGGTATCTGCTCCTTTGTACCTCCATGGGGAAGTCTGGTTGTTTGGCAAATTTCTCTGAAATTTGGGGTGTTGGGGTAGCACTTTCTTTCATGTTGAACTCCTGGATAAAGGGGGTTGTGGCAAGAAAAATCAGAAATACTCCTAAAGGTTTGGGGAACAAATTGTCCACTTCTGAAGGCAGCCAAGTAAACCGATGGTGAAGGGGATCATCAGCCCTTTGTTACACACTGGTAGACTATATGGCAGGTCTTGAAATACGAAGACAAGTTTGCAAAATGGGAGATTCTTGGTTTCGTGCCTACCCCCTTGCTCCTCGCAGGTCAGGGGATGGGTGCCCGGGGCGCTTGATCAGAGGCTGTAGGGAGAGAGGGGTACTGAGCATGGTGCCCGAGCCCTCTCCCACCCTTGGCCCATAGGGTTGGACAGGTGCCCCATGAAGGGTGGGACGATAGATATCATCCCCTGGAGCTTCGGGGATGAATAGACTGGCGCCTCCTTTCCACCGTCCTCTATAATACTAAAGGCCGGAGGCTGAGGAAGGCCTGAAGGTGGGAGAGGACAGGGGACCGTCCCCACTCAGTGTCACGAGGAGGAAGCGCACACCATGCTTTGAAATTTGACTTGACGCCTTGGTTGGGTTTTTGGGATTGAGGTGGGGGAATCTGGGGTAGCTTTTTGGTCATTTTTCGTAGTTACCAATCTGGTCCAGATGAACAACTGAACAGAAACTCGGAGCGCTCTGTTATTTATGCCCTGTGCATAAATTAAACTCTGAGAGTTCAAACTCTCTTGTAGGGATTAAATTCTGAGAGAGAGAGGCAGATAGTAATGAAAGAAACCTATAACACACATAAAGCTGATAGAGGTCCTAATGTAGAAAGGTTCATGGTGCTACAGGAACCATAGACTGGTCTAGTTAGGTGTGAGGTCTCCTTGTGGCCGGATGCTTGCCATAGGAAATTGATGGCTTTGAAGACTAGTCCTGGGGGAGAGGAGACATGCAGGAATGTCAGAAGCATGGCATATGCAGGCCACAGAGAGAGGGCCAGTCAGGCAGAAAGGAGGGAGAAACAGGTGGAAGTGCCGGGCTGAGGCATCAGCCCTGTGGGTTCCCTGGAATTGTGACTTTTAGCTGAGTGCACTGGAAAGTTGTTTAATATTTAAAAACTGAGGATGATGTCCCAGGACTTGTACTGTGAATGATTCATTCAAGTGGAGAACAGATTACTAGGTGCTCAAAATCTTACATTAAGACAATGGCTTCTTCCATTAATATATTCCATCATATAGTGGGACATTTTGATCTTTACAGTAGTTGAGATACAGAAGGTTTTCTTATACCATGGGGTGTGGTTTCTGGCCCATGTACTGTTTTTTCTTTAGAAATTACTTAACACTTTTAGATTGGACCTACGGCATCTCACCCTAACGCTTTAATCATTTTCTTTCTGTCCTCCTACATCCCGGGAATATTTAAATTGTTCCTCAAGTTTAATCCTCCCCATATCCAGCCTCCAATTGTGGCTATATTTTGACTAATGTGTTAAATTTTATTTGACTTCATGTATTCTATGTATCCCACTCTATTCTCATCAAGGCCCCTGTTGTTCCTTTGTACCTGACTGAAGTCACAGAAGGGTTATTTAAAACTATTTCTCTTGTCTGCTTTCAAATAGAGGCCATTTCTCTGAAACCTAAGGCCACTGCTTTCTTCTGTGAACTCAGATCTGTATTGTGATGTCATGGGCCGAAGGGAGTCTCTGATGGAGGTGGTAAGGCTGATGGGAGATGATGAGTAATGAGAGAATAATATTGGGAATAAATCAGTAAGGAAAGACCAGTATTTGGGAACTGATGGGAGCTGAAAGTGGTGAAAATACTAATAAGGTGATGAAGTTATGATGAAACATATGATGAAAAGAAAGGGTGATGGTGGTGGTGAAGGTGAAGGTGCCTCGGGTAGAAGTTTTGTAGCTGGAGTACACACTTGGGATAAAAGCAAAAGTTAGAACAAATGTCTTCAGCTGCCTCTGAGGGATACAGGGTCACTTCTGTTCTTCCTCGTGTTGGTTCAGCTGTTTAAGAAACCGAAGTTCTTAATGATATCCCTCCCAGATCCTTAACAAGTCTCACAGGACTTCTTACTCCAGAGCAATTCAATTGTGGCTTAATTGTGCCAGAGCCAGGAAAAGACTCCAGAGACAGAGGGCCCAGGAGTGCCACCCCTCCACCCCCCCACCTTCCCCCACCCCCCGTAACTGGGGAATAAACTTGAAGATTCAGCAGGAGGGGCAAGAGGAAGAGAGACCTAGATATTACTTCTTGCTTAATTGGCATTAGGAGAATGAGCTCCCCGATAACCGACAGTTCTTACATCCTCCTGGGAAGTGTTGCACTAAGGCACAACTGGTCAGGAATTCTCAGCGGGACAAGCCTGGGATTTGTGACTGGGCTTGGGAAACCACACCACAGTTCTAAGGTCACCCCCAAATTCAGGTGGCACATGCTGTCCGAGAAGTTTTTCTCTCTCTTAAACTAGCCTTGGTGAGAATCAGTTATGCAGATTAGAACTCTGAGGAGCCTTACATGTGACGGTCACTTGGTTACATGGAAATCCTAAGTGTCTTTATCGCTATTCCCTGTAATTAAACTTTAATTATAAAGTGAACACTGATATGAAATACTCATTATAAACATTTAAACAATATAAATACGTCAGTCCCTTTTGATACTCTCTGCACCCACACACCAATGCTTCCACATTGAAAAGATATATACATACATATGCACACACACATATATACTCATATATTCAACGTATAGAAATGTAACTTCGTTCTGTTTCTCTTTTCTAAGGTGGTGAGATATAAGGATTTCATAATAATAAGAATTACACACTATTTTTACTGTTGGGTTAAAAGTAGCACATTAGGGGCCCTCCCTGGTGGCGCAGCGGGTTAAAGCACAGCACTGAGAAGCTAAAGCCACTTCCGCATGAGTTCGATCCCCGCCTGCCCCAGAG
>NW_004567109.1:23053225-23073140 GCF_000260355.1 Condylura cristata | reverse complement strand
GGCAGGCGGCAGGCGGGAATCGAACTCATGCGGAAGTGGCTTCAGATTCTCAGTGCTGCGCTTTAACCCGCTGCGCCACCAGGGAGGGCCGTATACATATTTTTTTAAAAAATCTATTGAAGTAATTGGCATACAAAATTGTAAGACTTTAAAGTGTACAAGTGGTGACTCCAAACATATATATATATATTACATTAGGGTGTCTCCCATCTAGTTAATTAACACATTCAGCACCTCACATCCTTGTTTTGAAACAATATTTAAGTTTTACTCATATAGCCAATTTCAATCCTATAACAGTGTTATCTACTATAGCCACCTAATTTTACATTTGCTCCTTACAGGTGAAAGTTTATACTCTTTTGGTGATTTCTCCCTATTCCCCCTATTCCTTGATGATCACTTTTCTCTGCTCCTATGTTTGACCTTTTTTTCTTTGAAAAAAAAAAAAATTGTTCCACATTTAAGTGATACTATGCGTTATTTGCCTATTTTACTTAACATAATGCTCTCAAGTTTCATCTATGTTTTACAAATGGCTGAATTGTCTTCTTTTTTCATGGTTGAATACTATAAAACATATAGTATTATATCTATAGAGAAGTGTGTGCGTGTGTGTGTGTGTACACCTCTCTGAGGTACCCATAGTTCTCTCTCACTCTTTCTCATCAATCTAGGCCTCACATCCTCGTATCCATTTATCCACCAATGGTCAGTTAGGTGCGTGGGGGGCTTTGACGACTGGAGACTGGCCAGATCACAGCATGGATGCCCTTTGGGGAGTGGTCAGGACTCAGAGTGGGAGGACAGGGCTGTGGCTGTACGCAGCCTTGAGTACTCAGAGGTGAAGTTCAAACTTGATGTTCAGACCTTGGAGATTTCAAAAACACAGCTAGCTCATTAGGCAATCATTGGCTCTGTCCTCCTGGGAATCAGAGCAGAGTTTCAAAGGAGGGCTCCGCAGACTCCTGACCTGTCCCTTACTCAAAGCCCAACAGCAGGTAAGGAGGGGCGGGGGGCAGAGGGAAAAGGCCCGAGGCTTGGGCATCTTCTCGTCAGCCCTGCCCTGCTCTCTGTACTGTCTACAGATCTCCTCTGTGGGTCCCTTCGTGCCTATGCTTCTCGCTCTTTCCCTCCTCTTCCAACTTTGCCCCCGTCTCTCTGACTTGCTTCTTGTTTACTTCTCTCTATCCAACTGCCCATCTTTGCCCTCTCTGTCTTTGTTAGACTTAGTATGTGGGCTCTCTCAAGCATCTGGCCTTCGGTGGCCAATAAAGACAAAGAAACAGAGGAGGGGCTGTTGGGGAAGCTGAGGCAGGCAACTGAGTCAGGTGGGATCGGTGGGGTGGGCAAAACAAGGAGGTAGCCGGTGGCAGGCAGGGAAGTTGTTAGGGCTGCGGTGAGATATGTGTGTGGAAGAGGGAGACCGTGAGATCTCAGGGAAGGCAGGGATTTGAGGGAGCACTTTGACACTGGGTGTTGCTTGAACGCTCTCTTACTGAAGGAGGAGCAAGGCAGATGCCTTCCACCAAGATATCTGCAGGCTGGTGGGTCATTGTTAGGGTTGCTGGGGAGTAGTGTGCTTTTGGGGGCTGCTCCCCGATTCCCCGCTCCCATTCCCTCCTGAGTACCCCATGCTCTTTCCCACAGACATTCTGCACCATGTATGGGACTTGAATAGAGAGAGGTCGCAGTGGGAAAGCTCTTTTATGAACACTGTTCCTAGCAAATGCCTCTGCTCGAAGGTAGGATGCACGGGGGGCCGGAAGCCGCAGTGAGGGGTTGCTCAGTGCTCCAGCCCTGCATTAAGCATTGGAAAAAGGTGAAGTTAGAGAATAAAGAAGACGGAGATGAAGGGAAAGTTTTTAGCGCTTCCAGATGGCACAGAGCTCACCAATCCTCCTGCTTCCATCTCTCTCTAATTCCAGGTTGACCCCAATGCATCCCTGATGTAAGAGCAGCTAGAGTCAGCCTGGCTTGAAGCTCTCAACAGAAACAGAGAGCTTTGCTGTCCAACACAATCCTCTCTACACGGCTCTGAATGTCAGAGCATTTTCTCAAACTGAAGTTTGTCGTCTGGTCCAGTTTATACTTAAACCCAAATTTGGGATTATGAGGGCAATTATTACCCATTCTCCTGATCGCAGTCCTTAAGATATTCTATAGACAGACCTCAGCATCCTTACATTTCTGCAAAGAAAAATCACTATTTTTCTTAGTTATTTCCTTTACCTTACGATGTATTTTCCTACATACTGCAGCTTGTCTGTACTCCTCTCGTAGAAGCTCACAGATGTCAAGTCTACTTTCCACATGTGTTTACTGCAGGAGAGAGGACCAGTGTCAGTCATCTCGCTCCTTGCTCTGGCAACGTAGCTTCTAGAATGGAGTCCAAGACTGACCTTCTTGCTTTAATGATTATGTATCTTGTGTTAGAGGGAGATAACTGCAAAATCCCTGCTTTACCAAAGCTGCACTATGAAAACACCCACAATTGTACTGTCTGTTCTTTTCTGGTATTAAAACATGATTCCTTTACTTATAGAATTCCTTCATACTATTTATTAGTTAAAAAAAAAAAAACTAGTGTGGTAATCTTTATCTTTCAGTCTGACTTGCTTATTCCATTTACATTTAACATAGTTACTGTTTTAATTAGTTTTATCATCTTACTATTTGCTTTCTATTTGTTCCATGTATTTTTTATGTCCACTTTTTCTGTTTCTTTGGGATTTCTGAGATTCTTTATATCCTGTATTACATTTTAAGCTTTATTATTTTTCTATTATTTCTTTGTTATTTGAGAACAAGTATTGGTAAACCCTATATTTTTTAATGACTTAAAGATGAATAAAAATAGCCTTCAGTAACTGTAAGCTACTTACAAAACCTAAAATACTGATTGTTTGGCCCCTCCATGGAAAGTGTGCTAACACTTGATCCACAGGCTAAACTATGCAAATGTGACTTATGATGGTCTCATTTACATCAGTATTTTAGCATTTCCTACGCAATGCAAAATCTTTTTTGTGACATAGTCTACTTCTATGTAGATAGTAAAGTTCCCCATGACTTTCAATTGTTACTTTGTTGCTTTAAGCAACCAATATTTTATCTTATTTACTCACACTTTTACTATTTAGAATATTCATCTTTCTTTCAATTATGTGCTCTCATTGAGGCCATTTTCCTTTAGTCTAAGGAAGTTCTCTAACATCTCCTTACTGTGAATCTCTAGACAGTGAATCGTCTGTCTTTTTGGTGGGAACAAATGACTTTCGTTTCTTAAGGGTGTATTCATTGGCTATGGTACCCTATCGTGATAATTTTATTTCTTCTCTTTTCCTTTTTTCTCTCTCTTCCTCTTTTTCTCTCCCTTCCCCTACCTTCTCTTTCACGTTCATGGAAATATATAACTTTGACTTGGGGCATAATTTAGAGGCATATCTCAGGGACATTGTGGGTTGGGTTTAGACCACACAATAAAGTGAGCATTACAATAAAACAGATAGTTACCTGCAGCTTTTTTGCTAGTTTTGCAGTGCATATGTCAGTTGTCTGTATTAAAATATAAGTCAATAGGCTGATTCAAAGCAGGATTGCCACAAACTTTCAATTTGTAAAAATTAAAATGAGCTGTGTCTGTATTTCCAAAAAAAAAAAGCTTTTCTGGCTTGACCCAGCCAGCTAGTAATTTTGGCTTTAAATTTCCAGAGTACCCCTCAAGCTCCTCACTCAGTCCCAGGGAAGCCCATTTGGGGAGACGCCTCAGTGGTGAGGCAGACATGTCCATTTGGTTCGAAGCTCTCAGCAGATGTCATTTACTCAAACATCCAATTCTTTCCTTGACCACTTCGAAGTCTTTTATAAGCTACATAGACTATTCAAGTCATGATGTGAAAGATACCATTTTGGACCCTCCTTTTGCAAGGTCTACATTTTGAAATGTGCTGTTTATGCTTTAAGATTTCAGAACTGGGACTAAATAGTACACTATTAAGATGTTTTTGTATAGCAAATGAATGCTTTTAAAAAGCTAGGTATCCAGTTTTGTGGGAATCCTAACTAATAAGCATGTACTTTCCTGCTGGTGTTGGGCACTTTTAGGATATGAGTGACAGCAAGGTTTGAATCTGATGCTTTCAGCTCTGAGTGATGACTCTGTTCTTTCCTTATACCAGGAGAAGGATGCAGAACTTCCTCTGGGGAAATCGTAGCTCTATTACTGAATTTATTCTTCTAGGATTCTCTCACAGCACAAAGATAAATCTTATTCTATTCATTGTTTTCCTCTTCCTCTATCTCATCACCCTCCTGGGTAATGGGCTCATTATCACCTTGATACGCATGGACTCTCGCCTCCACACACCCATGTACTTTTTCCTCAATATCCTATCCATTCTGGATATGGGCTATGTTACCACCACAGTACCCCAGATGTTGGTGCATCTAGTTTGCAAAAGGAAGAGCATCTCCTATAACAGATGTGTGGCCCAGATGTACATCTTCCTGATGCTAGGGATCACTGAGTCTTGGCTTTTCGCGGTTATGGCTTATGACAGGTATGTGGCCATTTGCCACCCCTTGAGGTATAAAGTCATCATGAGTCCTTTGCTGTGTGGGTCAATGGTAGCCTTCTGTGGATTCTGGGGGATTAGCTGTGCCCTGATATACACAGTCTCTGCTATGATTCTTCCCTATTGTGGCCCCAATGAGATCAATCATTTCTTCTGTGAAGTACCTGCAGTCCTGAAGTTGGCCTGTGCAGACACGACTCTCAACGACCAGGTGGACTTCATCTTGGGTTTTATCCTTTTGATAGTCCCACTCTCCCTTATCATCATTGTCTACATCAATATCTTTGCTGCCATCTTGAAGATTCGCTCAGCCCAAGGGCGAATCAAGGCCTTTTCTACCTGTGCTTCTCATATCACTGTAGTCACTATGTTCTCTATTCCATGTATGGTCATGTACATGAGACCTGGTGCTGAGGCCTCCCCAGAAGAAGACAAGAAGTTGGCTCTATTCTATAATGTCATCTCTGCCTTCCTCAACCCCATCATCTACAGCCTTAGGAACAAAGATGTGAAGAGGGCTTTCCTCAAAGTGACAGGATGGGGGAAAGCATCAGAATGAAGTCACAGAAGCTTGGGTTCCAGCAAAGAAAAATCCTGGGACATAATCTACATGACTTCCATCGAAATTCTTTCCAATATTCAGTGGGTACACATCCTATATTAGTGGGCTAGATTCAGTGAGGTTAGATACGAAGCACCCCAGAAGGCTTTGAAAGTGGATATTCCTCAAGTATGAAAACATCAGACAGAGGACTCCATGAAGACAAGTCCCACATTTGATTCATCTCTTTATCGCCAGTTTGTAAGGCCTGGCATCAATATTTATCTTTTCTGTTACTGAATGAACATGATATTGGGTGTTTGAGGTCTGAACTCATGAAATAAGTTCAAACTGATGGATACAAGATGACTTCAGATGAGTTGATTATAGCTCAAGCAGGGATTTGACAAGACCTGAAGAAAGAACAGTTAAAGAAAAATCAATGGTGGTCACTAAAAAGAGTTCAGGAAAGTAATATAAGTCAGTGGTACTATTAAAAGAGTATGTGCTTAGGACACATAAACCCTCACGTCACTAAAGAAAGGAGCTCTGTTTCTTTAAAGCAATACTCATAGGCAAGAATAGACTCTCCTCGTAAATGGATGATAATCTCCTACTCTATAAATGCTAGATATTGTTGCTTGAAGTTGTTTATTTCATCTATAAATATTTGTAATGACATTTTTGTCTACTAGTTCTAGTTTCTGAAATTTCTAAATATAATTGTGGATTTGCTTATTTCTTCTTTCAGTTCTATACATTTTCTTTTTTGAAGGACAGAGCTCCCTTTAAAAAAAATTATTTATTTCTGCATACAGAACTGGGGTACGGGTCAGAGGTGCAGAGGCAGTGAGAGGATTCGTCAGAGACAGAGTGGGGAGCAGAACAGGCAGATCGACGAAGTCCGCTGCTGAGGGGAGCCGCGGGAGGGTCAGGAGAGGTCTGCCGCGCCAGGTGGGTCAGCTCTGGGGCCGGGGATTGAACTTGTACTGACGTGGCTGCAGCCAGCTTGCAGTGCTGCGTCCTTACCCACTGTGCCACCAGGGAGGGCCTCAATAAATTTTCATTTCATGTGTTTTGAAGCTCTGTTGTTTGTTGTACGCACCTTTAGGTTGACAGGTCTTGGTGAATTCACCCTTTATCATCAAGCAGCGTCACCCTGTCCTTGATTATACACTTTTTGTTGTTGCCCTGAAGTATATTTTGACGAATATTAGTATAGCTAATGTAGTTAGTACTCCAACTGTTTTTGATTAGTGTTTGTATAGATATTTTCCCATTTGTTTAGTCTATATCATTATTTTATATGCACTGTTGATGGGATATAAATTGATCAAACCACTGTGGAAAACGATATTGAGGCTCCTCCAAAAAGTAAAATAGAACTTCCATCTGATGAAGCAGCCCCACTCCTGGGTACTTCAGTATTGGAATCAGAAGTTATATACTCCTGACCAGAAGGCCCACATCCTGTATTTCTCTTCAAAAACTGCTGCCTTACACTTTTGGGCTGAATTGTGTCTCCCCTTGCCCACAAATTTCATATGTTGAGCCCCTAGCTCCAGTATTCAGACTGCTAGTGTATTTGGAACTAGGACTCGACAGAGGGGATGAAGGTCCATGAATGCGTCCTAATCCAATCTGACTGGTGTCCTTGGAAGATGAAGTTTGGGGACATGAGAGAGACACTCGGGGTGTGTGTGCACAGAAACCATGAGAGGGTACAGAAGACAGCCCTCTGCAAGCCAAGTACAGAGACCCCAGAGGAAAGGAAACTGGCCAATACCTCTGTCTTGGACTTCCAGCCTCGGTTCCTGTGTGAAAATAAAAATCTGTTGTTTACGTTGCTCGGTGATGTTTTCTTAATGACAGCCCTGGCAAGCCAACACACCATTTGTAATCCAGGGCACTCAAAGAGTTGTTCCATAAATTTTGTCTCATTTTATAGTGGTGTAGAGTGAGAAAATAGTTCTGATACCTATTCCCCAATCATGTCCAGAAACAGAAGGCCTCCATACATCTTAAAACTACTGCTTGGGCCCTCCCTGGTGGCACAACAGGTTGGAGTGCAGCACTATGAAGCTGGCTGAGGCTGCTTCAGCATGAGTTCATTCCCCAGCCAGGGAGGTGACCCACATCACTCAGCAGACCTCTTCTGTTTCCCTGCTGCTCCCCTCAGCAGTATAGTTCACCAACCTGCCTGTCCTGCTCCCCACTCTGTCTCTGATGAGTCCTCTCACTGCCCCTGCACCTCTGGCCTGTACCCCAGCTCTGTTTGCATCAATCAATAAATCTTAAAAAAAAAGAGGTTCCTTTCAAAGTGCACTGAACATACTGCACATAGACCCGGCTCCTGGTCACCGAGTCCTGATGGAGCTGTGCAGATGATGCTTTCCTCTCTTCTGCAGCTCCCAACTCAGCAGCTCGTTACATAAGAAATACATCTCTGATGGCTACAGCTGCCAGAGACAGTAGTTCCTCCCAGGGTCTCTGATGGACAGAGGTCACTGGAACCACTCATCAATGTGGGCACCATGGAGAACATGCAGGATTCATGGGATGAGATCCCAATGCCAGCACTGAAGGGCGCTTGGAGGAAGTGGACTCCTCATGATGACTTTGAGGGGCTCAAGGCCTCAGAGGAGGAAGTCACTGCATATGTAGGGGAAACAGCAAGAGAGCCAGGACTCGAGGTGGAGCCTGGAGATGTGAAGCTTGAACACGAGGAGCTGCACTTATGGGAAACTCATCCAAGACCCCACCCCTCAGGCAGGGACCACCCCAGTAAAGGGTGACCTCACGTACGATGGTGCTCCCCGTCAGATCTCGCCAACTTCCATTCGCTTTGACGCCATGTTTACACTGACTTGTGACAGTTGGGATGTGACGTGGCTGGCTGTATAGAAAAAGACATTTTGCCCCACAGTGCTGTGACCATAGTTTGGGCTTTAGCAATGTTCTGTTTGCCACAAATCAGGACCTAGACTGAGTTTTATTATTTAATAGTGTGAAACATGAATGTACTGGGGGAAAATGTGTAGGAACCAGTGCATGATGACTTTATTATCCTATAAAGTTGATTTGAGCTAATTCTAGTCATGGGGATATGTAGTGTAGCTGAACGTCATTCGAGCTGATGAAAACACAACCAGTGCACACCAGAGCTTCGCAGGAGCTCCCGAGGCAGCAAGCAGAAGAAGAAGTTGATATGGATGGTGCCCAGTAACATGACCTGAGAGTGGTGAAGCCTGAGAAAAGATTCACGAGGAATAAGCAGAATTCCAGGAAAGGTCCCTCCAAGCAAGAGGGGGAAGAGCAAATGCTCTCCATTGAGTTTTTTTTAACCCCTTTCTGGGCTTACTTCATTTTGTATCTGGGGTTGCCACTATACGCCCCCCTCTAATTTCCCTCACTCTTATGTGAACCAAGTCCCCTTTCCTTGAGATCATCCAAGATAGGCTGTATTTTCCCCAAGTGGACTTTATTAGAAACAAGGGGAAAAGAAAATAAAAGTTATAAAAATACAAAAGCACAGAAACGTGGCTACAAAAAGGTTCTCCCTCTTCCTACCGTGTATCTAGGAATCCCATTCTCTCACCCCGGTGCCTGGCACAGAAGTCCAGGCTCTTGACCACTGGGCCGTATCTTAACAATCAGCCTCGATCACATCCTCCCCATGAAACCACAGTGTCCAGGCAGCCTGCCACTGTTGGGCGAGGGTGAAGAATTAGCTTCAGTGTGTCCAGCTCTTCCGGGTCTCATGGAAGCTCCTTGGGGGGTTCTGAGTATGAGTCCTGTGATCTGCTCCCCGGGCTCAAGCCTTAAAGCCTCAGTCTGAGGCCCTGGCCCATCCCATCAACTTGAAGAAGGCCTTTTTCACATCCTTGTTCCTCAGGCTGTAGATGACAGGGTTGAGGAAGGCTGTGGCGACATTATAGAAAAGGGCCATTTTCTTGCCACTGTTTGACAGGTAGCCAGAGCCAGGGCTCATGTACATGATGATGCAGGGGATGGCAAACATGGTGACCACAGTGATGTGGGAGGCACAGGTGGAGAAGGCCTTGATCCGCCCCTGGGCTGAGCGGATCTTCATGATGGTGGCAAAGATGTTGGCATAGACGATGACAACCAGGGTGAGTGGGACCACGATGACGTTGAAACCCGTGATGAAATCCACCAAGTCATTGAGTGCTGTGTCTGCACAGGCCAGCTTCAGGACGGCAGGGACCTCACAGAAGTAGTGGTCAATCTCATTGGGGCCACAGTAGGGCAGGCGCATAGCAAAGAAAGTATAGCACAGGCCCCCCACCACCCCATAGGCTGCACAGATGCCCACCATCAGGAGGCACACCCAGCGTGTCATGATGACCTTGTACCTGAGAGGGTGGCAAATGGCCATGTACCTGTCCACGGACATGATGGAGAAAAGCCAGGACTCGGTGACCCCAAAGAGGAGGAAGATGTACATCTGAGCCACACACCTAGCAAAGGAGATCGCCCTCTTCTTGCTGAGGATGTGCACGAGCATCTGAGGCACGGTGGTGGTTGTGTAGCACACGTCCAGCATGGAGAGAACCCCGATGAAAAAGTACATGGGTGTGTGGAGGCGCGAGTCCTGGTGGATGAGGGTGATGAGGAGGCTGTTGCTCACAAGGATCAGCAAGTAAAAGACTAGAAAGAAGGTGAAGAGCAGAGGATTGGTCCTGGGGTTGGGGGCAAAGCCCAACAGAATGAATTCTGTCACAGCAGACTGGTTGAGATCCTGCATTGTGATCCCCCTGTTCAAAGAGTTTTGGGGACATGTAATTTATTGAGTGTCCTTGCTGAGGGTGTGTAGGAGTCTACACACTCTGCTGCATTTACATTTCCTAACAGGAAGTTTGGGTTGGCAGACAGGACTCCCCAGATATGTCCCGAGAGTTGTCTGAGGGGTATTGGGTCTGGCTCAAGATTTAGTTGAGGATCTCGTGAAGAAGTAGTGGCAGGGAAGTGCTGCAAGCTGTGGTTTGCTATGGACTACAGGGATCTGTGTTCCTGTCCCTGAGACAGTCTTGCTTTTCTCTGCTGGCCATTGGATTTTCTGCTTTCTTTTTGACCACAGAGGTTGATAAACTTGTAACTCTAGGGTCAGGGTGAAGACAACCATCCACACTGTCTGGATGAAGGTTTTCATCAATGGTGGGACTAGAACAAAGGTTACAATTGGGTACTAAAGTCAAGGCTATGTAGGATAAAGGTTAGAATTAATAGTTAAATTTTAGCTTTTTTTTCCTATTCTGCTGAATGAGACCCCAATGGTATTCATTAATTTATTCATTTAGTCAGCAAAGTTTTACCAAATGCTCCCTATTCATGATAAATCAGAGAGACAAGGAAGGATCAATAATCTGGGCAGAAAATGTGACTTCATGCTATTTACTAAGATCAATGCTAAAGGTGTTAAAGCATTAAATACAACCCCCCCTGCAATACTATAAAGCAACCTAGGAAAAAAATATGCGGGTGAATGTTTATGGTGGAATAGAGAAAGGTCTTTTAAACGTAACCTGGAAGTCGGCAAGTCCTTCAGCTTCATGGTGATACTCTTTTCCCTTTACTATGCAAACAAAGCAACATAACTATCTGATCTGCTCTAAGAAATCCAGCATTTTCTCCAGTATCTGGGAGTTCCTCCTATTATCATGGGAGTATCTTCTGAAACTCCCTACTCTTGTTAAATTTTTGATCCCTCCTCGTGCTGTTGCGAGGATACTGCCCTCCTCGCTCATCCCTAGTTCCTTTCTCCTTCCCCCTCCCGACCTCACGAGCCCAGGGCTGCGGTGGAGAGTTGTCCTCAAGGTGTGTTGCGCCAAACAAGGCAGCTTGCCATAAAGCACAGGATGCTGAGTTTTGAAACTGAGTATTTACTACTGAAAGTCCCTCCGGCGCCTCTAGCAGGGTCTCTTCCGTCAGCTGTTAGGCCACGAGCTTCCTGGAACCTGCTCCCATCGCCTGTGTCTCCATGTTCCAGGAGCCTTTTCTCCCCTGGGCCGGGAGCCACAGCCCACGTTCTCTATTTAATGCTTTCAAACTTAGCGGTCAGAATGACCTGGAGGATTGTTACGACTCTGCTGATGCCTCCATATCCAGAATCCCACTTTTAGTCCCTCTGGGTTGGAGCCTGAGAATCTGCTATTTTACAAGTTCCCTGTTGATGCTGATGCTGCCTGCCAGGTGGGGTCCGCACTTTGGGAACCACTGATTTATTTAATTGTACAGAGCAAGTTCCCTCTCCTGCTCAACATCCCTGTGCCCTTAATAAGCCCCAGCTGTTCCATTTCCCCCACCTAAATGCCAATTTTTCTGCCTTTTCATAAGATAAAAACAAAGGAAGAAACAGCAAGGAAAAAGGTGATTGCTTGGCTATATTTTAAAAAATTACTGTAGATGAGTAGCATTCTGACATATTTGGAAAACTAGTGATTAATGTCGTTAGAATAAGTTCTCTTCTAAAACAAAGAAAACTAATAATCACTAATGAGATATGAATAATCAATTCACTGGAGATTCACATGGCCAGTGAACCCACAGAAAGCATGAACCCTAATACTAGAGATTACAAGTTAAAGTATTAACAAAACATTAGTTTTTAGCCTGCAAAATTGGCAAAAAATAATCTTGAAAATTGAGGAAGCCCATCATTGGCCAATGAGCGGTAGAACAGGGATTTTTCCTATGTTGCTAGGAGAAATAAATTACTATAATCTTTCTGCAGGAAAATCTGGCAGTATATAATTTCATTTTTAAGAGTTCTGGGTAGGGGAAAAATTAAATATGTGGGGAAAGATTTTTATCAGAGAAATTGGTTGCATATTGTTCCTGGTAGGGAAAACTGGAGATAACCTAACTCTCATAAAAATAGGGATTGTTGGTAAAATAAATTATGCTCTATTGAAGAGACTGAATGCATGGAGCTTTTAAAATCTCATTTTGAAGACAATTTCATGTTACAGGAAAATGGTCTAATAGATTTTTAAGTTAAAAAAGCAGAATATGAACTGGTATGACTACCTAATCTTAATAGTGTACAGATCTATCTGCACAGACAAAAAAAAAAAATTGGAAAAGAATATACCAAAATGTTATCAGTGACCCCTTTTGGTGATTAGATTTGTTTGTTAATGTCTCTGAACTACCCAAATTTTCCACAATCATTCTGCATTTCATGGACTACTTTTGTATTAAGAAAGAACATTCACATGATACTTTGAAGATGAAATAAACAGGGTTTGGTTTCTTCATTCAGACTAGTGAAGGAGATGAAGAGGCTGGCTGTGGAGGGGGCGGGGGGAGGGGGAGGCCTGCGGCTGGGAGCCCAGAGGACTGCACTGCTTCCACCATCACCTGAGGGGCGAATGCCTAGATTGACTCAGGTCAGGCGAAGTTTCGGCTGGGAGACAGAAAGGTAATCCAAGTGAGGAAGACTGAGTCCAGGGTGGGAGTGAGCGGCTCCCAGAGGGGCAGAATGTCAGGAACCAGACGGGAAGATAACTGCGAGTTTGGATGCTGGAGGCTGGGAGGCAGCTTGGACTGGGAAACCGGGAAGAACCGACCGCCTGGCCCAGGGCAGCCGCGAGGATGCCCGCGAGGGGTCAGAGCAGCGAGCCCGCGCTGCTGCTGGGGCTTAGCCCCCCAGTCACTGGGCCTCCTGAGACCTGCAGCCCGTGGCAGGGCGGGGAATCCTACCACGTGGCCGGACCTAGTACTGACTCGTGCCAGAGAACAGCGCCAAGGCCACACACGGCCTCGTGGGGTTCTCTGCCGGAGCCAGCACGGGAGGTGGGGTGCAAAGGCAGACATCTTTCTGTCTCCTCAACTGCCTAGGAGCCCAGAGGGTGCTCAAGCCCCCGGAGGGAGGGAGGCGATGCCCGGGCGGGGCACACCGCACACCCTTACAGAGGTGTGGGCTGCTGAAGGTGCCCAGCGGGAGCGCACAGTCCAGAAAGACACGGCTAATATCCTGCCCTGCCAGGGCCCGCCAGCCAGTGGGGGCAGGAAGGTCATGATCATCACGTGTCATTATCAAATCACCGTAATAAAATAAACTAGGACTCAACAGCTGGACACAGCCAGCTTGCCCACCTCACCCAGGTGGCCCCATCAGAGCCCGGAGCCTCTGGTGTCCCACCCCCACCCCCACCCCAGCACTCGTTGGCTGCCTGTCTTGGAAGCCGCCTTGCTTCCCTGACCCTTAGGGCCTCATCTGTAAGAGGGGAGGTGACCACTCCCCTGAGGCGCCTTTCTATTTATGCCTAGGTCGTGAGGTGACTGGGGCCAGGGAGAGGGGCTACTGAGCTACTGCTGGCCACGGGGCTCACAGCCCCACCTGTCCCCAGGTGCTAGGTTAACATGTGGTTAAAACAGCCTCCAAGAAGGACAGTCCAGGCAGAAATGGGGGTGAGGCATGCTTGGTTGAGACAGAACCCTCCTTCCCACTGTCCACTCTGAGGACAACTTGGAAACAGGCGTCGGGCTGCGTGGGCACTGGCAAGCAGGACTTGGGGTCTCGTGATTTCAGAATTAGACATTTTCCAGGTTTTTTCAAATCCTTGAATCTTTTTGTCAAAGGCAAATTTCTGCAAGTGCTCAAAATCCACTCTCCTCACACCCTCCTCAATCAGACGCATGTGGCTCCCTGTGCTCGACTTAAAGCCTCCTTGAAACTCAATTTGGTCACCACCAACACAGCCCCCTCATTTTCCCAAAGCCCAGAGAGGGAAAGCAGCAGGTCACAGGTCACACAGCTGCAGCATCTGAAGTAAATGAGCACCCAAGTTGTCTTATGCCTAGTCCAGTCTCTGACCCTGCCAAGTCCTGGTGATCCGTGAGCCACAGTACAGGACTCGGGGACAGAGAGAGCCTGCAAGCTACATCTAGCTCTTGGGACAGAGAAACGCAGCAATGAGAGGTTACCCAGTTCTTACCTCCAGCTTGTGCCTGCAGGCAGAAAACAGAGGAGATGGAGGAAATACGTGTGCCGGGCGTCTACTTTCCAGGACTCCTTGTCTTTGTCTGGAACGGAGCCTGGGGGCTGATTTCCAGTCTCACTTGTCTTGACTGGTTTGCTGTGTGTCTTGGAATCAGTTGCTTGGCCTCTCTGAGCCTCAGATTCCTATTCTGTCACAGCCAGGCTTGACAACCTGTTACCAGTGCGAAGACAAAAATGAATCATGAGTGGCCAGGTCCCGGTAGGGGAAGTCTCTAGTCCCCAGGTTGACTGGGGCTTGGGATGGGGGTGCCAGTCGTGGCTCCGTGGCAGGATGTAGTGGAAATCAGAGAAGGCTTGTTGGCCTTTTCTCTCTGGACCCTCATATTTAACTTCCCCTCCCACATCTACTCTCCTGCAGCAAGGCCAGGAGAGGAACAACTCAAGGCAGTTTTGAATGTTTTCTTTTGCTATTTACTGGCATGATCGAGCAAGTAATTGCTTTTTATCTGTGGAAAGGGGAGCTGTATTGCAATTATGTCTATTAAGTCAGGTTCTTAAGCTCTATGGTTTCTCTTCCCTTCCCCTTTGCAGCTTTTCTGTCCCCTCCTGCTCTGTTTCCTCTCCCCTACTCCCCGCCCCCTCCCCCTGTATCTGCACAGACATGCAGGGGCTAAGAATGAGCCAGAGAAACAGGTAAAACTAGAAAGCAACACAAGTGGAGAGACTTAGGAAAGAAGTTCGGCAGGCCTCAGAAGGAGAGGATGAACCCAAGTGCCTAGAAAACCAGAATCTGGGGGCCAGCCAAGGAGAGAGAAAAGCTGCAGCGAGAGCTCAGCTCAGGAGGACATGGAAGAGGGTTTATTCTTCTTTGTCTAAGAAGAGGAACAGAGGTGAAGGGAAAGAGCCAGAGAAATGGGCAGTCCCTCTGGGCACAGCCAGAGGGGCAAGAGCAGGCACAAGAGGAGAAAAAGACGGGGACAAAGGAGAAGGCTGAAGAGTGTCTGTGCTGCCGGGCAGGTGGTGTGAGCGAGGACTGAGACAGGGACAGCGGGGAAAAGGCAGCTGGACCCGCGGAGACAGAGGCAGGACAGAGGGATGTGGAGGGAGGCAGTCACCCAGAGAGAAGAAAGACAGGGAGCGAGGCCAGGAGCAAGGGGGTGGGTGACTGGGAAAACGCGAGAGCTGGACAGATGGTATAGGCAGAGGGTAGAGTGATTCCTGGCAGTGGCTGAGGGTTAGACTGAGGAACAAGATCAAGGGGGAGGCCCAGAGAAGCTGTCAGGGAAACCCCTGTGAATCCAAGGCAGCTACAGGCCGAGGCGACAGGTGAGGCTCAGGGATGGGGACAGGTGAGGCTCAGGGATGGAGATGGGTGAGACCCCGGGATGGGGACAGGTGAGACTCTGGGGAGGGGACAAAGTGAGGCTCAGGGATGGAGACGGGTGAGACTCCGGGATGGGGACAGGTGAGGCTCAGGGATGGAGATGGGTGAGGCTCAGGGATGGAGACGGGTGAGACTCGGGATGGGGACAGGTGAGGCTCAGGGATAGAGATGGGTGAGACTCGGGATGGGGATGGGTGAGGTTCAGGGATGGAGACGGGTGAGACTCTGGGGTGGGGACAGGTGAGACTCCAGGATGGGGACGAATGAGACTCCAGGAGCTAGAGAGATACCGTGCTGCCGGAAATCCAGAGGCAGTGAGCAATAAAGAGATGTCAGAGAGAAAGGCAGATGAGGGGACAGCCCCGTCAAGAACAGCAGAGGTAAGGATACAGTACAGAAGGGGCGGGACAGAAAACAGACAAAAACTGAGGGAGAAAGAGATGGAAGCAAGAAGGCAGAGACAGACAATGAACTGAAGAAAGAGATAGGAACGGCACGCACACAGGCAGAAACAGCAGGTGCACACGTTTACACAGACTTGGGGAAGAGTCAGGCAGCTGGAGCAGGAACTGCAGACCGGGCTGAGCTCCTACCCGGACCCCCCAGAGGCTGGGGTGGCGGACAGCTGGTAGCCTCGTTTCCCCTCCAGAATGGGGGCACAGTGGTCCTGGGCTTATAAGTACAGGGAAAGGTGTTGTGGGCAGGGTTCCCTGAGACTCCAGCCACTGCTGAGTGACATGGGGCCCCAGGGACATAGCGAGGCTAGTTTCTGCAGCGCCGCCTGGTCCAGCGGGGAGGCCTGGGGTCCCCTGCGACTCCTCACTCCCCAAGGATGCTCAGGCCCCGGCCTTGCCCTTCTGGAAGCCTGGGCTGGCTTGGAGCCGCTAAGGCTCAGCTGGGGACCGCAGGGCAGATGCGAGGGACTGTGTGTGCTGGGGCTCAGGCGGGCCCTGAGGGCGGCCTTTCCTCCTTCCCCAGAAAAAAAAATGAGGCACCCTGGGACGTCAAGGGTGACGAAGCCAGGAAACTGTCCTCTCCTCCTGCCAGGTGGCATCCCTGGGGCTGCGCCACCCGCTACACTGAAGGCAGTGTCTAGGGTCCCTGAGCTTCATCGTCTACACTCTTGCTGGAGAACCCAAAGATAAGATTATTGACTGAAAAGTAGCGGTCCTGGAAAACACAAACAAGGTTTACGAGTAAAGGTTTCCGGTTTCCGTGACTGTGAAATACACAGTCCAGTTAATCAGCTGCAACTCACTGAGCTGTCAGAGTGAGAGGGAGTATTCTGTTCTATTTCAGTGGACAAAGGTCCGTGCACTGTGTACTCTACAGAGCCCAGGGAAGCTTAAGCTGCCCAGGGGTCTCTCAGGGCACAGCCAGGGTGCTGCATGCTTGCGCTTTGCATTCACTCGTTAAGAGGCCTTTCTCGAGCAGAAGAGGCCAGACCTGCAGCCTGTGGGGCTTGAGACGCTAAAAGAGCTGCTGCCTGCCAGTCTGAGGCACAGCTGCAGGGAGCACCCAGAGGAGAGAGACCCCTGGCTGTCCCGTCAAAGGGCAGGGACAGTGTGGTCCTCCCCTTTCCCAGCCTGACAAGGCTGGTTGCTCGCAGACTGCCCAGGGAGACTGGAGTTACTCCTGGAACTTGGCCCAATATGCGCCCCTGAAGGAGCCGGGCTGGGGCTTGGGCAGGAAGAGGAAGCCACACGGGGGAGAGGAGATGATGAGATGGTGCTGTTGAGCGCAGAGCCCAAGGGCCTGAGCTTCTGGGACTGGAGGGCTCCTTAGGCTGGGACATTGTGGTGACACCAGCCTGCCTCCTGCGTGCAGTAGGTAGTGGAAGGAGAGCCCAAGCCTCTCTGCACCCTGCACCCCCAGATGCAGTGTATCAGTTTAGCTCTTGTGCATGCATGACTTAGAAAACAAAGGTCATTGTATCAACCAGGGGTCTTGTGAGAAAGAAATCTTAGAGGTCAAGGAGCATGTGCCTCCCCTGGGAGAGCTCATCTAATCATCTGGCTTCACCCACCCAAGTGTGTTGATGATCACCAGGGTGGCATTACCTGTCTGATCCCCATTCATGCACCTCCTGGCCAGGCAACATTCTAGCTGGCCCTGGGTGACCCCTACCTGCCGGTGCTCACCCAGTGGTGTGAGCGCCTCCCATGGCCAGACCTGATGTTTGTCCTTTAATAGACAGAGTAAAAGTGATAGCACTTAGGAGATTTGATTAGAAGAGACCATGATTTCCATTTTAGTTGAAATCGCTCTCTCTCTCTCTCTCTCTCTCTCTGGCTCTTCTCAGTTACTTAATCTTAACAAGGAACCTTGTTAAGTTGCCCTGTGGAGAGGCCCATGGGGCAAGAAACAGGATGGCCACCAGCCAACAACAGTCCAGGGAATGCAAAATGGTGCCAACAGCTTTGAGACTCATGGGAGTCTCCTGAATAGTTACTGCCTTCCCAAGACTCAGCAGAGCAAGTTCAGCTATAGTCAGTAAGAATTCAATTTCTTTGATTTATTTATTTATGCACACAGAACTGGGGTACAGGCTAGAGGTGCAGGGACTATGGGAGGATTCACTAGAGACAGAGCCGGGAGCAGAACAGGCAAATGAATGAAGTACACTGCCGAGGGGAGCAGCGGGCGGGTCAGGAGAGGTCTGCCGCGCCGTGTGGGTCACCTCCGGGGTGGGGATCGAACTCACACTGAAGCCGCTGCAGCTAGCTTGCGGTGCTGCATCCTAGCCCACCACCAGGGAGGGCCCAGAATTCAGTTTCTTTTAATCCAGGATGTAATCCAAACTGATTGCATTATGAGGGTCGAGGATCGTCTTTGAGAATTATTGCCTTTTAATCAGGCACAGCAGGCTACTGTTGACCAGCAAGGGTTGGCTTTACAAGAAAAGTCAATCTCCACAGCCCTCCCAGAAAAATCCTCCTGACATCTATTTGGTTTACAAGATCCCAACCTCACAGTGGTTGAGAAACAGCACTCTCTGGCCAGCAGGAACCTTAGCAAATTCGAGGGCCTTTGTAGCCAAGGATTTCACCCACGCTAGTATGGGTAAAACATGATGGAAGTTCTTGGGTTCTGTTTCCCAGCCTCTGTCTAGTGAGTTGTAGAGGAACTTAAAGTACAACTGGAGATTCCTCGTGAAAGCTCCAGGTAGAAGTTCGTTCTGTGACCCTCGCGGTGGCTGAACACTGCCCTGGGTTTGCAAAGCAGACTGGGGAGAACCACATGGGTGATGTTCTTGTTTTACCCTGTAGACCGTGAGGCCAAACGTGACAGCCATTTTGTTTTATCATCAGGAATCATCTCTGAGCATTATTTAAAATCACAACGGC
Organism: Condylura cristata; assembly: GCF_000260355.1. Lineage (NCBI taxonomy): Eukaryota > Metazoa > Chordata > Mammalia > Eulipotyphla > Talpidae > Condylura > Condylura cristata. Next base: position 23,054,323 of record NW_004567109.1, on the reverse strand, counting down.
AGATACTGTCAAGAACAAAACGCAAACAGAATTTCTTGGTGCCTTTTCAGTATATTTTCTGTGTATTGTTCAGTTCCTCTGGAGATTATCTGGCTTTATAGAGGTAGAGTCCTTTAATGGACTGTCTATGGATTAGGATTTTTCCAACTCTGTGGGGGTAATTGTTAAATTATAGAAAATGGTTAACAAAGTGAATGCTCTTTGTCCATATTAATGCACATTATTTCAATTTATAGCAATACAACTGAAATTTGCCAAGTAGAGAATGTGAATTTCTGTAAGGGAAACTCTGTTTTGAACCAGTCCTATCCTCTTACTGGTTCATGAATTAATGAGCTCAGTGAAACCTGACATATATTCATTTAAGAAAAATCATAAGGAAAAAATTCATTCATTTTAAAGAATTCTATTCATTAGAAACCATTATGCTACTCATCAAAGGAAGATGAAAAGAATACTCTTCTGAATGAGAATGAATCAACATGAATAAGTGTTAAAATCTACTGCTAAATGATTTGATCAAGTTTTAAAAGAATATATACTGTAGAATTAATTTTTAATCATGTAAATAGTAAATTCAGAATTATACTATATTTCTTAAAAATATTAATAAGGGTGGGACCTCCCTGGTGGCACAGCGGTTTAAAGCAAAGCACTAAGAAGCTCAAGCCACTTCAGCATGAGTTTGATCCCCACCCCGGAGGTGACCACATGGCGCGGCAGACCTCTCCTGTCCCGCCTGCTGCTCCCCTCAGCAGAGTACTTCGTCGATCTGCCTGTTCTGCTCCCCACTCTGTCTCTGGTGAATCCTCTCACTACCCCTGCACCTCTGGCCTGTACCTCATCTCTGTATGCATAAATAAATCTTAAAAAAATATCAATAAAGGCAATATAAACTCACAACACCTAAGAAGAGAAGTCCGGTGTTCATCCCTCTGATCTTCAGTGTCTGTTTGAGTGCAAAGACTGCTTCTCTTACAGAGTTGTTGGAGAATGAAATAGAATGAGCACCTATGCACTAGAAGGTGCTGGTCACTGCTGACCACTGCCCACTTTCCTCCCTTACAACCCCACAATGTGTGCAAAGCAGGAGCCCGC
>NW_004567109.1:23046266-23053125 GCF_000260355.1 Condylura cristata | reverse complement strand
AGACCGCTCCTGACCCACCCGCTGCTCCCCTCAGCAGTGTACTTCGTCGATCTGCCTGTTCTGCTCCTCACTCTGTCTCTGGTGAATCCTCTCACTACACCTGCACCTCTGGCCTGTACCTCAGCTCTGTATGCATAAATAAATCTTAAAAAATATCAATAAAGGCAATATAAACTCACAACACCTAAGAAGAGAAGTCAGGTGTTCATCCCTCTGATCTTCAGTGTCTGTTTGAGTGCAAAGACTGCTTCTCTTACAGAGTTGTTGGAGAATGAAATAGAGTGAGCACCTATGCACTAGAAGGTGCTGGTCACTGCTGACCACTGCCCACTTTCCTCCCTTACAACCCCACAATGTGTGCAAAGCAGGAGCCCGCCACCCTCGGAAGTCTCTGCTCTCGGTAGAGTGCTCAGCAAGCACCTCTCGCTTCATATCAATCATGGACTGTCTTTCCCAGCAGAAAGGTCTCCTGGCTCCCTGCCTCAGGTTGGCCTGCCAGTCTCAAGTCATGACACTGGGTGCAGGATGGGTTAGGACGACATCCGGTTGGGTCCGTCATGGTCAGCAGCCCAGCTCTGCACAGCCCCCTTCATGCCCTGACTTTCCACTTCTGTTGCCTGCCAAATGCGGACAACAATGTGCAAGCATCCTGTGCCGTGTGTGTACCATGTAGGGACAGAAATCTTAGACACCAGCCCCGTGCCTTCTCCTGCCCATAAGGGCTGCCCAGCAAAGCCCAGACCAACCACTATCAAGGACTTTTATGATAGAGGGGAAAGTCCCATTTTGCAGACAGGAAGCAGAGGCTCTGGCTCTGGGAAGCGCAGTGACGTGGCCAGGTCTCAGTGACCAAGCATGTCTGATGACAAATCCCTGGGTGGTCTGTGCCCCAGTGACTTCCCCAGAGGCTGTTCTTTGGGGCCCTCAGACACTGAGCGGAGGGGCGGGGCCACCCTGTGCTGTCGGTGGCAAGTGTCTGCAGGGGCTGCTGCCTGGCATGACACACTGGGTGTGGGCAGGGAGCCAAGTGGGGAAATGGGAGGGGCCAGGGCTCGAGGGCTTATCAAGAGAAGGTGACCCAGACAGCCTGGCATACCTGCAAAGAAAAGGCAGGGCAGGTAAGCGCTAGTCGTGGGACGGTGAATTATGGGAGAGCCAGGAGGGTGTGGTGAGAGATGGGAGAACACATCGCTGATCTCAGAAGGGACAGGTATTTGCTCTCAGCGTAGTGTGAGAAGGGTGGTGGAGGACAGAGCCAGGGCCACTGTGCCGCCGTGAAGCTGTGGGCTCTCCCGCCTCCGGCGGAGCGTCACAGGAGTTGGTGCTTCCAAGGAACAGCAGGGTGGTGTGCTCAGCCCTGTCAAGGACAGGGTTCTCCAGGAGTGCCTCCGGGCCAGGGTTTGTTGACCCTCTGCTTCCCCAAGCCACCTGGGCTGCAGCTGAGGGCTCAGGGAGCGACCTCCACCCGGAGGATGTCAGAGCAGGACCCAGCGCTCACTCGGGGCTCGGCCCAAGCCCACCTGCAGTGCAGCTGCCCACTACGGGCACAGACTCTGGCAGGTGTGGGCTCTGGCCAGGGCTGGGCTGCCCAGAGGGCACAGGGTCTTCCTTGGAAGGCAGTGTCTCCCCAGAGTGCCTAGGGAGCTGCAAGGTCAGGGCACCCATGCAAGGTGCGCTCTGGAGGAGCTGGTGAATGAATGGCGGCCACCCCATTTCAGCCTCCAGGGTCCCGAGAGCCACAGCCTGCTCCCGGCCTGTCTCCAGCTTCTCTCTCACCACCAGCTTCTGCCTTCAGTTTCACCCCTTTGCAGTTCCAGACGCTCCTCCCTGCCTCTGTGGTTCTCTGACAGCCCCCCACCCCCCCCTGTCGGAACCCCCTAGGGGCCCTGGCCCCTCCTGGTGGTGCTGTCTCTGCCCTTCTCATTTGGGTCGCTGGTCTGTGCCCAGGTCAGTCCTTGCACCCTTAGATGGGGAGCTGCCAGTTCTGATGCCTCTTGTACATTTGCTTTCTCTTCCATCTCCCAGGATACTCCAAGTCCCACCTGGTTCCCATGACTCACCCCCTCTCCCCCCTGCCACAGCACATCCCAGGCCCTCGGAGAAGGCTAGGCGCTCAATATCCCTGTGCCCACAGCCAGGCCACTCTCCCTTCCCCAGATAGCACTGAGGATTCCAGGGGCTGCTGGACACGGCCGGAGGGGGCGTGTGGAGAGGCTGGTTCTGGCATGACCACTCTGGGACCTCACCTCCCAGCAGGATGCCCACCCCTTGGAGCAGCTCTCTGGCAGAGGGGCACCTGGGTCCCCAGGGGGACCAGCACGAGGCTGTGTCACCGTGTGCAGGGTGGGGTGCCTGCAGCCTGGGGTTGCTGCCTTCCTGGGCCTGGTTGAGCTGAGCAGCTAGCCACTCCCCAGCCTCGCTTGGCCTGCTTGGGGGCCATTATTTCTGCTCCTCCTGCCTTCCTCATTTCAGCTGCCTCCCCAGGAGATGGGAAATGACAGAGCAAGGGAATGAGTACATGGTGGGGGTGAGAGAGGTCCCCACATTCTTGTCTCGGACATGAGAGAGGCTGGTGGTCACGAGCACAGGCTCAAGCTGGCTATGACCGTGACCTGGGCACTTCTTTCCTTACATATAAATGGGTACAGTCAGAATGCCCATCCCACAGACTGGGTGCTGGATGCGTGTTCAGCTTGTGGGCATGCTGGTGCAGGTCTGCTTGTTTCTCCTGCAGGTATATGCTGATTGGAGGGTGCCCATATTTAATGTTAAATCTTGCAGCTGTCCCTCCTGTTTTGGGGACAAAATAAAGGAATGCATGAAATGTGCCTGGCTCATGTGACATTATAGTAACATAGCATATTCTTATTACTATTACTATAATAATAATAATTTTAATGACTGGAATAGGAGTGTGAGAAGTGGTAGAAAGATTGGTAGTATTTGGTGCCAATTCTCTCAATTTCCCCCCTCAACCAACTTGTGCCTTGATTTCCCTGGGGGACTCATGACCTCCAGACACAGGTAATTTTCTCTGGATCGCTAAGGATTGGATAGAAAAGGTATAGGGAGAGAGAGAATGCCTATAATATTTTTTAATAGATTTATTTATTTGTGCATACAGAACTGGGGTACAGGCTAGAGGTGCAGGTGCAGGGTTGGTGAGGATTCACCAGAGACAGAGTGAGGAGCAGAACAGGCCAACTGATGAAGTACACTGCTGAGGGGAGCAGTAGGTGTGTCAGGAGAGGTCTGCCCCGCCTTGTGGGTCACCTCCGGGGAGGGGATCGAACTCATGCTGAAGTGGCTTTTACTTCTTAGTGCTGCACTTTAACCCCTGCACCACCAGGGAGGGCCCCTATAATATTTTTTCCAGTTTCTCAATTCTCCCAATCTATAGATCATTTAGTAAACACTTATTGGGTCTTACTAGTGCCATGCACTGTGTTAGGAAATGAGATTACAGAGAAAAACAATACAACTATGCAAGAGGAAACTGATGGGATGTATCTGACCTGCAGAATTTCCCAGTTAGGTTGGATTTGCCTGAAGCTGGGAATGAGTCCAAGGAGCTGACCAGTTGGTACCGAGCAGCTCTGGTCCTAGTGTCAACTCTTGACAAACCCCCACTGTGACCTGGGACATGGCTTGGGGACGTTTGGGCCACAATGGGGGATGATTTCTGTCTCAGCCCTTGTGGCAGATCTCTCGAAACTGTCTGCACCCACCCAGCATTGGAGGCTCATGACCAAAGTTGGTGTGAGTTTAAAGAGTAAAAACCAGAGTATTGGTCTAACTCCCTTAGGGGGGATGAAGGGGCCATGGGCATCATTAAAGGGTCAGAGGGAATAGCCTAGCTAGGTTTTTGCTTTAGTAAGAGTACAGAAAGTGTGCTGGGCCAAGATCCAGTCAGAAGGCCCGGCCTTTCCTTCCTGCCACCCCCTGAGAATCAAGGAAAGAAAGCGTTTCAGTGAGTTAGGACTCAGGTTTGTGGAGTTCTGGCTAGCTGATGTTAGGTTGCTCATGGGAATCTCACCTGCTGCTGAGGGATGTTTAGATTCAATGTTTCCCATATAATCCTTCTCTGAGCCTCAGTTTCCCCAATGGTTATATGCAGATAAAGATCCCTGCCACAGTATACAGGACCACGTTGTTTCTCTCACTGTAACTAGCCAAGTTTCACAGTGTCTGTATACAAAATTCATCTCTAAACATCTGTCAAGCTTACTAAGCAGAGGTAGATGTTAGGGGGAAGTAGGGATTTGCATAAAGTAGTTTGCATAATGCTTCTGTTTCACAGTGGAGGAAACTGAGGCTGAAATGGGTAATTGCTATAGCTCTGAGGCAGTCTGGGTCTGCGTGGCAGGGCTTTCTGCCTCATCCTTGTCCTGGGCATGGTGCCAATGGACAAGAGCAGGCAAAGTGGGCTGTCATGCTGGGTATCCTTGTGTTTCAACATAGCAGGGCACTGACTGCTACCCCAAACCCTTACCTTGGTGCCTGGTAGTCTTCTGCCTGAATTGGTGTCTTTCTTTTTCATTGAGAGTTAGGTAGAACAAAATGCAAGAGCTGAACCAGTCCTCTGTGACTGAATTCATCCTTCTGGGCTTCTCCTTTAACCCCAGGAAGACTCCTCTGCTCTTCTCTGCCTTTCTGATAATCTATGCATTGATTATTCTGGGCAACAGTTTGATCTCTGCCCTCATCTGCCTGGATGCACGCCTTCACACACCCATGTATTTCTTTATTGGCATCCTTTCCATGTTAGATCTGGGCTACACCACTACAACTGTGCCCCAGATGTTGGCACATTTGGCTAGCCAGAAGAAGACCATCTCTTTTGCCAGCTGTGTCACACAAATGTACATTTTCTTGGTGCTAGGCATCACTGAGTCCTGGCTCTTTGCCATCATGTCTATAGACAGATATGTGGCCATCTGCCACCCACTGCGGTACAAGGTCATCATGAAACCATGGGTCTGTGGGGCGATGGCCACTTTCTGTGGACTCTGGGGCATCTTCTCTGCTGTTGTCTACACTTATTTTGCCATGCGTCTGCCCTACTGTGGCCCCAACAAGATCAACCACTTCTTCTGTGAAATCCCTGCCGTCTTAAAGCTGGCTTGTGCAGACACCTCCATCAATGACCGAGTAGATTTCATTCTCGGTTTTTGTGTCATCCTGGTACCACTTTCCCTCATCCTTGTCATTTACATCAACATCTTCATCGCCATCTTGAGGATCCGTTCAACACAAGGGCGAATCAAGGCCTTTTCCACCTGTGCCTCCCACATCACTGTGGTCACCATGTTCTGCGTGCCAGCCATGGTCATGTACATGAGACCTGGCTCTGAGTCCTCTCCAGAGGAGGACAAGAAATTGGCTCTGTTCTACAATGTCATCTCTGCTTTCCTTAATCCCATCATCTACAGTCTCCGGAATAAGGATGTGAAGAGGGCTTTCGTCAAGGTGACAGGCTGGGGCAAGGCCCCAGAATAAGGCACTAGAAAGGTAGCTGAGGAGAGAAACAGACTCATGGTGTCCTAAGCACTCATTTATGGGACCCAGCAGCACTGGATGCTTCTGAGTCTCACCTATGCACAGGCCAGGGGGTCACAGCACGGGATTGATGAACAGATCTGTTGCTTTGAAATATCTCCAAGTACAACCTTCCTGGGTTGGTGAGCAGAGAGCGCCCCAAGGAAGATGGCCTCAGTGGGGTCCCCAGCCCACCAGGTGTGTTCATTTGCATATAACCTGCTTTCTTAAGGGTTCTCACATATCCACATATACTATAACAAGTAGACCATGGAAAGGAGGCAAAGCCTCATCAGTAAGGCTGTTGTGAATTCTGCAAGATTCAATACATGGGCTTCATGTATTTCTTGAGAAAAATAAAATGTGTTTTAGAGAATGGAATCAGGATGTTGAGGGGCAGAGTGTGGGTACAGGTCAAGCCAGAAGTTTCAGCCCCTGTCTTATACAGTTCCCATGACTTAAGTCAATAATGTTGAATGCAACAGAAATGATACCTAAGCTAAAAACAAGAACACAAAAATAAGAGGCAGTGCAGTATAAAAGAAAATGTTAATTGCATTCCAATACAGAGATTTTTTTAAAATCTCTGTAAAAAAAGATATCTGAAATATCTGAAAAAAAAGATATTTTTAAATGAACATGGACTATCATAAATTACTTAAGTTATGGATCCTGTTTATCCTCTATGCGAACATATTTCAGATCAATGTTTGATAAGATTTTAATTACACATAATGTTCACCTTTTAAGTTAACAAAGTAAAATATGAAACTAAAAAAAAATGCTTCCAAGCACATCTGTCTTTAATTATCCTTTTGTTCTAGTCTCAGTGGTTAACAAAAGAGATGTCTGAGGAGTTGAACTCTCCTTTGCAACACTGGAAATGGGCTAAGGTGCAGTCCCTGTGGGTAAATCTTGAGAAAGGTCGTTACCTCTGGAAACCACACACCTGGTATTATTAGATTAGCTGAAGAGAGGGGTAAGGGCACTGACCTTGGAGTATCCTGGCTGGACGAGCAGAACTGAGGACGTGGTATTGCCATGAGTTGCAAGGCTTTGTAAGCTTGTGTGCTTGTTTAGAGAGACTATTTCCTAAAAACAAAATCATATTAATATACAAAATTTAATATACAAATGTTGTTCACCAAATAATATTGGAAATAGCTATAAATATGATATATCAACTTTTGAAATACTATACAACCAATACTACGTTTTAAAGTCATGTTTATTTACATTAAAAAGTGTAATATAATGTAGGTAGGAAAAATCAAGCTAAAAAAAAAGTATAAAACAGTATCTATAGGCCCTCCCTGGTGGC
>NW_004567109.1:22988877-23045991 GCF_000260355.1 Condylura cristata | reverse complement strand
AAAAAAAAAAAAACAGTATCTATAAAGTCAATACAAGTTTTGTTAAAATATGTGTACACTCATCTTTAAAATGAATAAAAGATTTATGTTAACATGTTAAGACTATAAATTTTAGTAAGCTAGTAGATGATTTTTGTATTTGGTCATATTTTACTCTAAAATTTCTACAACCATTATATATTGTGTTCAGGGCAAAAGTAATAAAGATTATTTGGAATATATTTGTTGTCCTGTCAGAGAAAAGAAAATCACAGTGCTATCACCATTCATTTAACCAGCACTCATGGGTGCCCACGGGTGGCCAGCCTGAGCGAGGCCCTCTGGACACAGGCCTGAGCCTCAAAGTCCCAGTCTAGGGCGGAAGAGATGGGGATTCAGCCAGGACCTACTCAGGGCTGCCAGCGCACCTGCAGCTCTGAGGGGTGACGTGGAAGTGACCCAGGCTTCACGGATGAAGCCAGAATTCTGCTGAGTGTTGGAAACATGAGTTAAAAATCGATACTTGGAGAAAAGGGCAGGGCCTTGGGGTGAGATGGGATGCTGAGAGCCTGGAGACTTGGAAACTTTGGGGCCTGGGCAGGATGTCTGGGCCCGGGCCCAGGTGGGAGGAAGGAGCTGGCAGACAGGGCTGGTGTACTGTGGGAGTGGACAAGGGTGTTTTCTTCCTCTAGACAAGGATTCGCCAAGGACCATACCACAGAACTCTGGTCCTAAGAGACGTTCTGTGAGGAAAAGACTTCTTGCCGCGTTCTGGATTTAGGATTCAAATATGCTTTTGTTGGAGGCTCACAACATACAGTCAAGAGAGACATCGTCTCACTGCCTGTGGACACACAGGGATGGTAAGGTGAAAAGCGATTCATTTTATGCTTATGAAGTTCATTGATGCACTTGGAGGTACAGGAAGAAAAGAGACCAATTAAAAGACCATTTTTTGAGTTCAAACAAGAGATGTCGGTGTGATGGAACAGGACAGTGTCAGTAGGGCTGGGAAAGAAAACAGACTTCAGAGATAAGCCAGGGGCAGGGCAGGCTGGCACTTGCTGAGTTTAACTCAATAGGAGATTGAGTTAAACTCAGAGCTCAGCAGAATTCCCACATCAGATTTAATAAATGATGCTTTCCCTTAGAAAGGTTTCACTAAGGCCGCCTGTGCTGCTCAGCTGTGAATTTGGGTCCATTTTCAACAGAGCAGTCACAGCCTCACAGGAACCCCAGCACTGTACCCCACTGCAGCTGGCCCATATCACCTAAGTCTCAATACTTAGGGGCCATCACTCCCAGTCACTTTCCAGATCTATTCAGTGATAATTATGATAGCTATCATAGTAATAACTAACATTTATGGAGCTTTAGAGTAAATTAACTCATAACTCACTTAATTACCACAATCACGAAGAAGATTCTATTAGGCAGTTAGGGCAAGGAAATGAATACCTAAAGAAAATTAATGGCCAATATATCCAGGAGCCCCAGGAAACATTTGTCAGAGCTGATTAAGCCAAGAAGTACCCAGAGAAGGGAAGGCAGTCCCCCACCCCTACCCACTGCACAGGCTGATAAAACCACACCCCAGGAGTGCAGTAGAGGGGGAATGATTTAGAAACTCCTGCCCAGACCAATAAGCCAACACCCAGGGAATTCCTGCACAGAAACCACAGATAAGGAGTGGGTGAACAGCCCCCTGCATCCCATTTCAGCAAGGAACACCCCACCATTCTGAGAGCTGTTTTTCCATGGACTCTGTCACAGTAGAATCACTTGCAGGTGTATTTTCCTGGCCACAGTCAAGAACCAAGGAACCCTCAAATCCAATAACAATCCTGTTATTAGTTTATAAGCAAAAGGAGGTTCTGAGCAATAAAGGACTTATTTAAGAGTGCAAGGGAAGAACATGAAAATTATGTATGGGAATTCTTTCTTATTCTGCCCATTAATCTTTTGTCATATTTTTGAACTTTTATCCATTTTCATTTTTTAAAAAATAAAGTCTAGCTGTGTTGAATGACAATTGTTGAAGGAATCTATATTGCATTTTATTTATTTTTTTTTAAGATTTATTTATTTATTCATACAGAACTGGGGTACAGGCCAGAGATGCGGAGGATGAGAGGATTCACCAGAGACAGAGTGGGGAGCAGAACAGGCAGATAGATGAAGTACACTGCTGAGGGGAGCAGTGGGCGGGTCAGGAGAGGTCTGCCGCGCCATGTGATCACCTCCCAGGCAGGCAGGAATCGAACTCATGGGGAAGTGGCTTAACCTTCTTAGTGCTGTGCTTTAACCCGCTGCACCACCAGGGAGGGCCTCTATATTGCATTTATTCCCCTTCCCCACTTACTCTTTTGGCTCTTTCTCCTTCACCCCCCGCTTAGCCTCAGAAACCCCACTTTGGTTATCAATGTCTGCAAGTTTGTCATTATTTTACTTTGTCCTTTCAGCTGCTTTGATTCCTTACTTTGCTCGTACATGTGAAATCATCCAATATTTGTCTTTATGTTTCTGACTTACTTGTCTCCGTAGTTGCCTTGAATTCCTCCCATTTTTGCTGTAAATCCTTATCCCTGAGTAGTACTCCATTGTATGTCTGTACCACATCTTGATCCAATACGCTATCCTTGGGCACTTAGGTTGTTTCCAAATTCTAGCTATGTAAACAATGTAATAAACTTTGTGGAGCTTGTAAATTTTTAGTTGATGAGTTCATATTCTTCATATAGATACCTGAAAGTGGGAATGCTGGGTTACATGGTATTACCATCTTTTGTCTTTTTAAGCTTTCCAAAATGGCTGGACCATTTTATTTGCCCACCAACAATGTATTAGGACCCACCAACAATGTATTAGGACTCCTTTTTCAAGAGAAGGTAGAGTGACTATTATACAAAGTCTCTCTGCTATTGTTGAATGAAAGACTCATACCCATTTCTGGAACTTTAGAACCTGGTATGGTAGAGAGGGGGGCTCACAGAGTCTGTGTGCAGGACAGGGTCTGCCTCGGGAGGGCTGTAGGGAGAAGGGTAAAGAGACCCTTGGTAGAACTCCGGAACAGTAGATTCATGACTACAAATGCAGCTGCTATACTGCTGGAGAGCAACCAGACATCCCTGAGGAGGGGAGCTCAAGGGCAGTGGAAGGTCTTGGTGTCTGCCAGCATGGGGTCTTACAAGGTGGCAAATGTCAGCTGAAGTTGGGTTAACTACTTGATATGAATAGCTAGAATATGAACTAATGGATATGAAAATGGATAAAAGTTCAAAAATATGACCAAAGATTAATGGGCAGAATAAGAAAGAATTCATGTTCTTCCCTTGCGCTCTTAAATAAGTCCTTTATTGCTCAGAACCTCCTTTTGCTTATAAACTAATAACAGGATTGTTACTGGATTTGGGGGTTCCTTGGTTCTTGACTGTGGCCAGGAAAATACACCTGGCAAGTGATTCTACTAAATTGACTCACCTGTGCCTCCAATCTCTGGTTCCCTGCTGCCCTGGCTCTTATCTCTTACCTTCTGCTGGGGCCAGTGCTCTGGTCATCTAGACAAGGACAGAGGCTCTGCTCTGTGAAGTAACAAATACCTAAGGATCCTGGGTAAATAAACTATGATTATATCTTGCAGTTGTGTACATAATATATAGCCAGTTCATCAAGACAAGAAAAGAAAGTGAATCCCTAACTCCTAAAAACTTAAAGAAGAGACAGAGGAACATACTACAAATGATGGAACAAAGACCCCTGGAAGAATTCTCCATCTAGCAGAATTGCACAACCTGCCTGATGGAGGCTTGAAGGTAACAATTGTAGACAATCTTGTCAAAATAAGGAAAACAATGGGTGAGCAAAAGCAGGAATACCCCAGGAACAACTATACTTATATTAAATACAATAGTTCCCAGTTTAAAAAGGTAGTAAGAGGACCCTCCTTGGTAGTGCAATGGGTCAAAGCACAGCACTACGAAGCCAGCCGCTGCCACTTCATGAGTTTGATCCCCAGCCAAGGAGGTGACCCACATGGTGTGACAGACTTCTCCTGATCACCAGCTGCTCCCCTCAAGAGTGTACTTCATCAATTGGCCTGTTCTGTTGCCCCACTCTGTCTTTGGTAAATCCTCTCACCACCCCTGCACCTCTGGCCTGTTTCCCAGTTCTGTATGCATAAATAAATAAATCTTTTTTTAAAAAAAATGAAATGGTAGTAATGTTACAGGGTAGCCCAGAGTGGACTTGGGCTGCCTGTATGTGGGACCTCACTCACGTGCTCAAAATGCAGAAATGCAGGCACACACAAAAAGGGTAATGGGTTTATTTACAAAAAGGGAAAGGAAAAGGAAACAACCTAGGGAAAGAGAGAGGGATACAAAGTAACAGGAATATCTTACCACTGGGCTAACTTGGAGCTCTAGTCCCAAACTAACAGCTGCTAGCCTCAGTCACATGGTCTGAGAGCAGTTGCTCCAGAGAGAGAGAACAGTTACCTCTCCAGAGTGACAGTTGGAAAACCGCTTCTATTTATCCCCCAAGTCCCAGAATGCCTGCTTAGCTCTGCCCTTAGGTCCTCACAGTTCTCTCCTTGGTACTGCTGGGAGTTGTAGTTTCTCATCACTGGAGTAGGGGGTGGAATCCAGAAAGCTGGAGTAGGGATGGAATCCACCAAACTCTGCAGAGTTCTTTTAGGACATCCTTCCCCTTAACAGTAAAAGACAGAGAAGGACATTAAGTTATGACTGTGGGAGAGTGGCAGGGGATATTGCAAGAAAAGATGATGATTTGAACCAGAGAAGTACTGGAAGAGAACTCAATCTTTTGGGGAGAACCCATTTTTAAAGGGAACCAACAGTATTTGCTATAACCCTAAGTTTCCTTTGGGATACATACAGCTCTTCTCTCATCCTGATTGTTTCCTCGTTGCTGAGACTTCTCTGGAGTAATGGGATCCCTCAGGAAAGGAAAGAATAGTCCTGAAGTGATACTGGGATCTCTTTGATCCATGACACCCAGGGGCCTCATTAAAGCACCAAACTGTTCTCCCAGGGAGCTGCTGAAATGCAGTGGCTGCTGGGGAATAGCTGAAATAGGACCTTCTTAGAGACCATTCTATGTTTGCAGGAGCTGCCCAAGCCAACTGTGAGACATGGGTGTGGAGGAGGGGTGAGTACTGGACATTGGATCAGAGTGGAAGGATCGGTAAGGGGCATGAAGGGTGGTCCAGGCGCCTGGGAAGTCTCCCTTCACCACATTGCTGTTAGTACAACTCTGGAATGTTGCTGTCTAAGGATGGTGCAGAAGCAGCAAGTCCAGTAAGAGAGGTCCCTGGAGAAAAACAGATTTGGATTGTATCCTTTAATACTGTGCGACATCAGGTATTCTCTCTATATCTCAATTTCTTTTTTTTAGAAATTCAGAATTTTTGAAAAAGGACTATGAAGACAAAATAATTTAGCAATAATAGTTGCTGTTTGAGGGCTGACTGCTCTGAAGTCTCAGTGTTAAGTCACTACATGTAGTCTCAATTAATCATCAGCATAAATTACTTCCATTATCACTGGTTTCTAGGAAAACTTTCTAGAAGAAAACATAGATCAGTTTAGACAACTGTCTCAAGGTTACTTTTGTTTAGAGATGGAATGAGGGCTAGAACCCAGGTCTGATTCTAGTTGCCACACTCTTAGCATCTGTGCTCTTACATCAATCCTGTCTTGGATGTAAAGTTGCTGGTTCATGGTAAGCTACAGGAAAATGCCTTCTATCCCTTACCTATTCCTCACCTTAATGACATTTCAAGGGCACAGACTAGAACAGACATGTTCCTTCTTTGAGGAAGGCAATATACAGACTTTCCACTTGTACTTGGTTTCATTTCTCCTGCTTTCTAGTTGGCTTTGAATATTTCAGTTAAAAAATTGCCAAGGAGGCCCTCCCTGGTGGCGCAGCGGGTTAAAGCACAGCACTAAGAAGCTAAAGCCACTCCTGCATGAGTTCAATTCCCGCCTGCCCCGGAGGTGACCACATGGCGTGGCAGACCTCTCCTGACCCGCCCGCGGCTCCCCTCAGCAGTGTACTTCGTGGATCTGCCTGTTCTGCTCCCCACTCTGTCTCTGGTGAAGCCTCTCGCCACCCCTGAGCCTCTGGCCTGTACCCCAGTTCTGTATGTACAAATAAATAAATCTTTAAAAAAAAATTGCCAAGGAAAGAATTTTGTTTATTCAGGGAGTGGAAAACCTGGGTAGTTGTTTTGAAAGAGGAAGTAATAGAGGAACTATTGGATCAGGAATCCATTTTTTTTTTGTAACAAACTTTTTAAACCATTGTAATAATTTCATAAAGGCGTTAATTCAATATGTGTTAACCAATACTCATAACTTGTGCTAAATTTGTAGATAGAGAGGTAAGACATTTATTCTTCATCCTTAAGAAACTCCACCAAACAGTGTCTGTACCAGCATAGGTGTGGAGAGTAATGATATTAAATGTGTTATCAGAGCCCAGAGGAATGAGAAATATAATGGAAATCACAGAAGACTTTCATTATTATGATTTTAATAATATAAGAAAGCAAAGAAGGGCATTTCAACTAAGAAGGGCATTTAATAATACTGGTAATAATAGCATCTGATGAAATATCGCAGTGTCCCAGATTGAACACCACACAATGCTTACTCGAAGTTCAGCACCAAGGATAGCTCCATCACGGTAAAAGCGGTGGCGTGTCCCTCAGTGGTACAGCTCAGAATCACTTCACTCATACATCCAACATTTATAATGCCTACTACATGGCAGACACTGTTCTATAATCAGATGATATACAATGAATCAAGGAGATAAACACCCTGCATTCTTGTCAAGGAAAGAAACTGACAATTAAAAATTACATAGTATATTAGAAAATGTTAACTACTAAGAAAGTTTGATCTGGAGAGGGGAGTGAGGGTCTGGGATATTTCATTTTAAACAGGGTGATCAGAAAAGACTGAACTATTCCTAGAGGGTATGACATTTGAACACATCCTTGAAGGAGGTGAGGGCATGGACCACAAAGATCTGAAAAGAGAATTTGTAGCTGTGGGAACAATAAACACAAAAGCTTTGAAAATGTCTTGAATGAAAGACAGCAGAAGGCTGTGAGACTGGAGAAGACAGAATGAGAAGTGCGTAGGTTTTCAAAATAAGGCTTTTTTACACACAACTCCTACCACAGAGTCCTTGAATTTTATCAGAACTAGTTTGTTAGGCAGACAAGTATTAATGAATCTAAACTAACTGCCTGGAGCCTGGAGCAATGGTAAGCTCATTTACATAGAATGTTTCTCTGGGTGTGGAGGCAGATGTCTTGGCTTGATTGTTTAACTCTGGGATGCCTTTGTTGCCTGCAACTGTAGACCTCACTAGGCAGTCTCTCCTTGAGCCTGCAAAGGATTTCAGAATACTATGTCCTCTTCTTTCCCTCAGAAGGAAGGCCATGCATAGTCAAGGCTGGAGAAATGACAGCTCGGTAACTGAATTTATCCTCTTGGGCTTCTCCAGAAACCCCAGGACCAACTGGATCCTTTTCTTTCTCTTCTTCTTCCTCTACTTATTTACAGTCCTAGGCAATGGGCTCATAGTCACCCTGATCAGAATAGACGCTCGCCTCCACTCTCCCATGTACTTCTTCCTCAGCATCCTCTCTCTACTGGACCTCAGCTATGCCACCACCACAGTGCCCCAGATGTTGGTCCATCTAGTAAGCAAGAACAAGTCTATCTCCTATGTTGGGTGTGTGGTTCAGATGTACATTTTCCTGACTTTAGGCATCACTGAGACCTGGATTTTCGCAGCCATGGCCTATGACAGATATGTTGCTATATGCTTTCCACTCCACTATGGGGTCCAGATGAGCCAAATCCTGTGTGTACTCCTGGCAGTCAGTTCGGCCCTCTGTGGTCTCACCTGTGCCCTCGTCTATACAGTCTTTGCAATGAAGCTGCCCTACTGTGGGCCCAATGAGATCAACCACTTCTTTTGTGAAATTCCTGCTGTCCTGAAGTTGGCCTGTGCAGACACATCCCTCAATGATCAAGTGGACTTTATCTTGGGCTTCATCTTGCTCCTGATCCCATTATCCCTCATCTTAGCGTCGTATGTCCGCATCTTTGTGGCCATTCTAAGGATTCGCTCCACACAGGGACGGATCAAGGCCTTCTCCACCTGCGCCTCCCACATCACTGTGGTCACCATGTTCTGTATCCCATGCATGATCATGTACATGAGGCCTGGCTCTGAGGCCTCGCCTGAGGAGGACAAGAAGTTGGCATTGTTCTACAATGTCATCTCTGCCTTTCTCAACCCCATCATTTACAGTCTTCGGAACAAGGAAGTGAAGAGAGCTTTCCTTAAGTTAATTGGAAAGAGTGAGGATACTCAATAGCCAAGGATTACGACTGGCTACAGGCTCTTGTTCCTGTCTATCTCCCCACACTTTCACTGAAGCCTTTGGACTTAATAGGACCCCAGGATGAAGATGATATCTAAAACAAACCACTTCTGCATTAATTTGGCCACTGGAAATATTAGTAAAGGATGCAGAGAGAACCATGTTCTAAGCTTTGTAACAGTGTAATCCCCATGGAAAGGGGAGGTTCCTGGTTCCTTGCCCCCTCCAAAGGAGGGAGGGAGCTGATCAGGGAGGAGAAGCTAAAAGGGACTTGAGAGAAGGCTGGAGGGAGAAATATTAGAGGAGACACTGGAACAGAGACACGTGAAATAAGAGCCACACTTGCTTCTCAGCCTTGGACTTGCACCAGGGACTTGGGAGACATGAAAGGAGACACTTGGAAGAGACAGAGACGTGGGAGAGAGACCCAAGGGGAGGCTGACAATAGTAATTGTTACCTTAACTTGGACTGAATAAATTGCCAAATGCCCCTTGGCTAGAAAGTCACACAACTAACATTTGAACTCAGAGCCAGTTCCAGAGCACAGACCATCTCACATAGTCAGTAGAGACTTTTGAAGCTCAGTTGAGGCAATGGATGGGGATATGGAGGAATGTCGAAAGCACTTCATATTATTATTTTAAGTCACAACAGTAAGGTCAGATCCAGGAGATCTGGAGCTTTTTGGAGACTTCAGCCCCTCATCACCATCTCTACATTGACTAAGCAGATCACATTGTACAGTGGAATATTAATTTCTCAGTAAATGTTTGTTATTTGAGTTTCCCAAGATCCATCCCTAACCCTAGCCTATAGTTACCCCAACTTTCCCCTGGACTCCTTTCCTTTTCCATTGGATCTTGCCCAACTATTGTTACAATAATTCAAACTTTTACTTCCCAGGAGAGTACCCTGGTGTCCACAACTGGTTTACTCATTAATTCTCTCTCCCACCAGAGAGACCAAGTGATATGGGAAAGAACTCTGGGTGTTCACCTTGATTTAATTTTTTGATATCTTGGAAGAACAGCCTAATAGCTCTAGAAATCTTACTTTTAAAATAGAGATAATGGCCATATCTGATTCTGGTTATACCAAAAATCTATTTTTAAGTTTTTAAATGGGAATGTAGTTTAAATGAGAATGAGGTTTAAACCTAATAATTATATATATTATCATTAGTTATTGCCTTCAAAATTAGATAGAAAATGTTGCTTAAGCTATTAATGGTGGCTTGTATTTGTCAGCTACAGATGTCTGATCATGTAGTCAGTCATACCTTCAACATACACACACTCCCAAATCAGTGAGACGAAGTCACAGCATCTCTGACACTAACCAGGAATGATTGCTAGTGTTATCAAAGCAAATCAAATTGCTATCACTCTGTATTCAAATATTCAAAGTCTTTGCAACAGGTGACACAAGATGAATCTTTTAAATCAGTCACTTACCACATGTCTTTAAATTAACAAAATATTCCAATTGCTCTTAGCTTTTTAGCAGCAAGTTTCATGTGTTAACAAGGATTGTCTGAATGCTACCATAAAAGATTATTAAATATTAGAGTATGCTTTGATTGTTAACAACTTTCTTCAGAAAATAAATTTAGGGAGCTGCCAGCCTTCGTTCTTAGCCTCCTCCAAGTACTGAAAGAGAATGAGTGTCAGTGATGTGGGGCTGTGAGGAGAACCTGACCACCAGGCCACAGACTCTGAGCAGCACTCAGAGACCGCTGGGGAGAAAGAGAACCCTTGATTTTTCCAGAGGAAAAATGAGTTGTCAGCAAGAAGTGTTGATTATTTCTTGGGGGCTTGTTAGGAAAATTGCTCTGGGGTCATTAGAGGGCTTTTGTGAGGATCATCTGCTGGAACAAATGGGTGTCTCCTTAGAGCTCTCAGTGCAGTAGAGACTCACAGAGGTGGGGGACAGTAGGCAGGTGAGTGCAGGGCTCTCTGGGTGGGTAGCACCTGCAAGGGCCTGAGGAGGCCTCACACAGATCTCTTCTTCAGGAGGTTCCCCAGTTCGTTCAGCCTGGATGAGTTTCTCTCCTCGTGGAACTCTTATCACCACAAACTGAGCCTTGATTGTGGCCTCAGAAGCACATACATGGGAAGAGCTCTTGAGCTTGAGTGCCTCTGACACTCAGAGCAACTCACATGTCATTTCAACTATATTTGTGTACTGCACAAACACATGTGGCTTGAAATGTCCTTTCTCTCATTCATGATTTGAGAAAAAAATATCAGCACACTAGGAATAAAAGAAAATTTCTTCACTCTGACCAAACACATTAACAACAACAAAAATCTCCAGCTGAAATCACACAGAGTGGTTCCCCTAAAATAGGACCAAAATAAGGATGCTTTTTCCATACTCCTATTGAGAACAGTACTGGAGGTTCTAGTCAGTGCTGAGGCAAGAAATGAGAAGATAGGGGAAAATAAGGATTGAAACTGTTCTATTATCAGGTAACTTAATTGTGTATGTTAAAAAATAAAATAAAGCAAAACATGGGCCTCCCTGATGGCACAGGAGTTAAAAGTCTCAGCTATCAAGGTGTCTCCACTGTGGTATGAGGTGACCCACATGGTAGACCTCGCCTGACCCGCCCGCTGCTCCCCTCAGCAGTGTATTTCAGTGGATCTGCCTGTTCTGCTCCCTACTCTGTCTCTGGTGAATCCTCCCTCACATATACCCCCATAACTCTGGCCTATACACCAGAGGTATTTTCTACACACACACACACACACACACACACACACACACAAAAGTTAATATTATCCATAATATTATTTGCAATAACTCCATTAAAAACGAAACCCTTTGCCCTCCTGGTGACACACTGATTAGAGCACAGCACTACGAGGTGATCCGTAGCCACTGCAGCACTGGTAAGCAGCAGAGCTGGGACTTGATGTCAGGTTTCCTGCTGGCTCGGGGCTTGATTCCAGCTGGAGGTTTATCAGCTGCTTCCTCCTGAGCCAGGTTCTGTGAAGGCTCTTACAGTTGTTTGCAGGAAGTCATAGTTTTTGGGGGTCACAAGATGTCAGGACCCATGCAAGTGAGAACCCAGCACAGTATGATGAAGAGACTGGGGTAGAGCTGGGTGCTGAGATGGGAGGGCAGCCTCTCCCTGCCACTAACTCCCCCAAACCCCTGTCCACTCTTTATGGTCTGCAGACCCTTCCCTGACATGCCCACCCAGTCTCATCCCTTTCACTTCCCAGTCTACACCTTTGCTTAGTTGATGTCTGCACATTTGTGCCCTTAGCCTGGGAGGGCGCAGGGAGAGGTCTGTGGGGGAGGGGTGGTGGCAGGGAGGGAGGGCAGCTGGGTGTGTAGGCACAGGGAGGCAGCCTGGATGTGAAATGTGTGCTCAGGGGCTGGAGAAGGCGCGACGCAGACGCTCATTAGGAGACTGTCTGATTTCTGCCCCCTGAGAATCCGGAGCAGAATATTAAAGCAGGACCCAGTGGACTGCTGGTTTACCCCTCACTGAGCCCCATACCAGGTAAGGAGAGGACGGGCGGAGGCATGCCTCCGGGCACCGCTGCTGGGCACCCCTGCTGAAGGTTCCCCACCTGTCCCGGCTGGCTGCTGGGCACCTGCCTGCCCCGCCTCCTCCTCTTCCCCCAAGGCCCGGCACCCCTGGGCACCTGCTCTGCTCTCAGACTGCTGTCCTCTGTCGCTGGTTTTGCTCTGCTTAGTGACAGACCTGCCTCTCTGCTCTCTGTCTCCCTCCTTGTCCTTGTGTGTGCTCCACGCTCAGGCGGCACAACAGTGGATGGAGAAACTCAAGTTGCCATGGCTATGAGCTGAGGCAGTTGTCTCTTCTGCAGCCCCCGCAGGTACAGGGCAAGGCCCTGGTAGGAGAGACAAGGGAGGGTGACAAGTTATAAGGGAGGAGAGGCTTGAAGGTTCAAGGGACTTGGAGACCTGGACAGAGAGGTTAGAACCGGGGACCGCTGTGACCCCTCATCGGGGAAGTGGCCACCTCCACTCAGGTCCCGGCCTTCCTTTCTAGCTCAGCCCTCGGCCCTGCCCTGAGTGACTGGAGAGCACACTCTTAGTGGACCTGGAGTATGGACTTCTAATGAGTCCAAGACCTGGGACGTGGCAGTGAAGGAAATCAGACACGGGGCTGCTATGTCCAGCCTGCAGTGAAACTTTATTTTGTATTTATTGTTTATTTATTTATTAAGATTTATTTATTTATGCATACAGAACTGGGGTACAGGTCAGAGGTGCAGGAGTGGTGAGAGGATTCACCAGAGACAGAGTGGGGACTGATGAAGTCCACTGCTGCGGGGAGCAGCGGGCGGGTCAGGAGAGGTCTGCCTCGCCATGTGGATCTCCTCCAGGGCAGGCAGGAATCGAACTCATGCGGAAGTGCTTTAGCTTCTTAATGCTGTGCTTTAACCCGCTGCGCCACCAGGGAGGGCCCAGCCCTGCATACATTTTACTTTTTCCCAGGAGATCTTCCTCACAACAGTACTGGGCAGCTTCCTCACACACAATCAGGATTTCTTTCCTCAACTGACACTTTATCTTTACTGAAATGCCGGGCTGCACCGGCATGACCTTTGTCTGTGTTCTTGGCCCACAGTCCTGGTTCCCAAGGGGTTTCCCTTAGACGCTCGTGTTTTCACATGCACCAGGTAGACTGTCGCCAGACATTGAGCAAGATCAGGCAGGTACCACACCAACGCTGAGTTCCCATTCATCAGCCTCTCCCATCCCTCTTCCCTCTGTATATTCCTCCTCCCCTCAACTCTACACCATGTGCTGGTGGCTGAGCGGGGGCTGGGAGTCAGGTATCTACTAAGAAACTACAGCCACAGCCTGGGCATCAGCCCAGGTGAAGCTAGAACACAGGGGGATGGTGAAGTCCTCAACTCTTCTAGAAAGAGTAGGTCAGTGGCCCTCTGCCCCAACAGTACTGGGCACGACACAGCATTGACATTTTGTTTCACTCTTTCAGGGAGTCAACAAGTTCCTTACCTCCCAGGCCAGCTGTCCCCACCTGTGGGCTGCTTTATTGATGTAAGTTGGTTCTATTGTGCTGGAAACTCCCTCTCTGGTGTAACTTCCAAATGTACCTCTTGGGACCACTCAGAATAAATCTTGTCAGTCTTGCTGTAAGGTTTTCCTTGACCCTCAGCTTCCAGAGAGCCCCCAACGTTTCTTAACTCATTTCAGCCTCCTTGTTTCACTCCTATTAAAATGTGGCTCCCACACTGAGAAAGACACCCCACGTTGTTCTGGCTATGGCAGACACAGTTCCATGTAACCCTCGCAGCACCCCTATGACCTGCTTTCTCAATGATGCTGCCTCGGCCTCTCTGCAGTGTGTGACCCACTGGCATGACTCCCCTGTGCTGCCTGGACTGGCTACCTACCCTCTTTGGTCTCTGGGGTGGTGTTGTTCAAGCCCCATCTCTCCCCACTAATATTGCTGAGATGCATCTTTGGAGGATCTGTTTGCTTCCTGCATCATCCCTGAGAGCTCTCCTCTATTTGGTGCCTTAATTACCCTCCAAATGTTTATTTTCCTGAGCTCTCTAGCTGTATGTCTGACTCTCTGATGGTCAGCTCTTCGTGGAGAAGCCATATTTTAGGCTCTGTGTGCTTACCACAGATGAGTCATCACCTAGCAGCCATTTCCTGACGCCCCCATCTCTCCCTCCTCCACCTTTGCCTGGTCGTCTCAAAACGCTTCTGTTCACCTTTGGTTCCTCAGCCTGAGACTGCAAGCCCATTCTGTTTCCTCCCTCCCTCACCTCTTCCTTCTGTTACCAAGTCCCGTTGACTCTGTTTCCTACACCTTTTTCTAATCTCTCTTCACTGTCTTCCACTAGCCTACCTTTTCTCCATGCTCTTCAATAGGCTTTCTTTCCTCCAATGCCTTCTTCTAATTTCCACCAAAGTATTGATGTTTCCAAAACCTAAGCCTGAACAAGTTATTTCTTAGTTTACAATTCCTCCGAGATTTGCCATGACCTAAGCAATCAATTCCATGCTCCTTATCAAGCTACACCATAGCTTTTATAATTGTTTCCTTCCTTCTCTACACAAATTAACTTGCACTCAGACTTTGTGTGTGGGCTCCCTGGTTACAATAAGCTTTCCCTGTGATGCTCCTTTGCACTGCTGCAAAATTCATCCTTGGGTCTTTTTCTTGCTCATTCCTGCTCATCTTTTCATATCACATATCCTCTTGGAGAAATCTAGCTCCTCTAGGCTGGACCAAGTGCTCCTTTAATGAGCTCCCGTGACACCCTGCTCTGCTCCTGCCACAGTTCTTGTCACGTGCCTATCATTCATTATTATCTGTGTGTGCTGCTTGGAGGCAGATATTTCTTTCTGGATCCCTAGTGCTTGACCCAGAGTTTTGACAGCCCAGTGTATCATAGTACATCATAGTACATCATCATAGTACATCATTGTAAATACATTGAAATGCCATTTATGTATCTCTCTGTTTCCCCAACTGGACTGTATGGCCCTTGACAACTAGGAGTACACCATGTCTGTCCTTGTATCTCCAGGCCCTGGAACACCGGCTGTCCTAGAACACCGGCTCTAGAACAGAGGTGACAGGTGCTCAACCATTGTTTGTTGACCATGTGATGAGTGACTGAGGGGGACTGATGTGGCACTCCTGCTCTCTGTTCACTCACTCACTTGTTCACAGTGCCACACACTTCACTCACACCACAGGTTACTTCTCACAGGATCTCTTCCTGGTAGGTTTATGCCCGATTTGCAGAGAATACTGAGACTCAGCAAGATTAAAGTACTTGAACCAGACCCAGTAGAAATACCACGATTTGGACTCAGGTCTTCTGATTCCAAATCCTGTGCTCCTCCACCAGAACACACCACCTCTCAGAGCACCGTGAAGAGTCAGTCCCATAAAAATGTCAATTCCAGCAGAGAAAGAGACTCCATGGGACAAGTGAGTGTTGGTAAGGATAATCCTGCCAACTGGTGGGACCCACAGATGCCAACCTTGCTTTTAAACGACCACCAAAAAGGTTATTTCTTGTCTCAATTATACTTTAGGCTCACCCTGGAAGCGCCTTCCCTGCAGGGACCTGAAAAAGGCAGTGACGAGGAGCCCCATCTAAAATAGAATCAGATGTGAGGATGCTTCTTGACAATTCAAGAAGTTCAGACTTGGATAAAGGTTTCTAAAACTGTTTGTCATTTCTGGGGAGGTATGTCCTCCCCACACGTGTGCCTTGCCTCATACATGAGTATAATGTATATAT
Source organism: Condylura cristata (assembly GCF_000260355.1). Classification (NCBI taxonomy): domain Eukaryota; kingdom Metazoa; phylum Chordata; class Mammalia; order Eulipotyphla; family Talpidae; genus Condylura; species Condylura cristata. The sequence continues at coordinate 23,030,303 of NW_004567109.1, read as the reverse complement.
AAGCCTCAGAAGTATAAAGGAAAGGGTTTGAGTGATTGTTCTGGGGGTAATGGGAGGGGAGAGCTTCAAATTTCCACCAACCACACTCCAGCCAGGGCTAGCGGAGAAAAGTCCCAGCAACAGGCCATGTGTAATAGCCCCGGAGGAGCGGAAAGCAGGGGCTGTGAGAAGAATGAAGTGAGACCCTGGAGGTGTCGAGAAAGACCTGGGCCTCAGAGACAGAAAATTCCATGAAGATTTTCCTCCCTTTCCCCAAATTTAGCCTCATTCCAAGGAGATCTCAATCTCCAACCTGTTAGCTCCAAATAGTTTCCAAATAACCACTGGCTTTTCTAGCCTCTGAATGGCCATTGGTATGGGGACAGGCAGCCCACACCGGGCCACTGATGGATCAATTTCTGTCTCTGCAGCTGACGGAGGATGCCGGATGTCCCCTGGAAGAACCACAGCTCCGTGTCTGAATTCATCCTTCTGGGTTTCTCCAGAGATTCCCAAATGAATGTCCTCCTCTTTAATGTCTTCCTCCTTCTCTACCTCTCCACACTTGCAGGCAATGGGCTCATTGTTACCTTGATATTCCTGGACTCCCGCCTCCACACACCCATGTACTTCTTCCTCAGTGTCCTCTCCATGCTGGACATGAGCTATGTTACTACCACGGTACCGCAGATGTTGGTGCATCTGGTATCCCAGAAGAAGACCATCTCTTATGCTGGGTGCGTGGCCCAGATGTACATCTTCCTGGTGTTGGGCATCACTGAGGGCTGGCTGTTCTCCATCATGGCCTATGATAGATATGTGGCCATCTGTCACCCACTCAGGTACAAGGTCATCATGAGCCCATGGCTGTGTGGGGCAATGGTGATATTTTGTGGATTATGGGGTATCAGCTGTTCCCTTGTCTACACTGTCTTCACCATGCGTCTGCCCTACTGTGGCCCCAATGAGATCAACCACTTCTTCTGTGAGGTCCCTGCTGTTCTGAAGTTAGCCTGTGCAGACACATCGCTCAATGACAGAGTAGATTTCATCCTGGGTTTCATCCTTCTCCTGGTACCCCTGTCCTTCATCCTGGCCTCTTACGTCTGCATCTTTGCCACCATCTTGAAAATTCGCTCAGCCCAGGGTCGACTCAAAGCCTTTTCCACTTGTGCCTCCCATATCACTGTTGTCACCATGTTCTGTGGACCTGCCATGTTTATGTACATGAACCCAGGGGCCAATGCCTCTCCCGAGCGGGACAAGAAGCTGGCCCTGTTCTACAACGTCATCTCGGCCTTTCTCAATCCTATCATCTACAGCCTCAGAAACAAAGATGTGAAGAGGGCTTTCCTTAAGTTAACAGGCTGGGGCAAGGCCCCTGAGTGAAGTCAACAGAGCCTAGAAAGCCACAACCAGACCCACAACTATAGGTTCTGTGGTCCTTCTACTTTATGTCCTAACACCCAATGACAAGACAAGAGCTACTGACTGATAGTGAAGGAGGGTGATGTGTGAAGACTGGTACCTAGGTGCACTTGTTAATGATTCCAGCAGCTGGCCCATGTTCAAACACTTAAAGACCCACCTGCAGACAGAATACCAAGGCAGGGACCTCTGTGGGATTAAATTTTGTTGCCCAAGGTGCAGCAAAGGGTCTGACACAAACAAATCTTCATTACCCTTTGCTAGTTGAGGGATTAAATGCAAGAGGATTCAAGATTAAATCAACTCAGGAGGGTTGAGACAAGAAGACTCACAACACCCAGATCGATGACTTTATTTCATCTCAGTCAAGAATGTGAACAAATCTAAAGAAATACAGCCTGGGGAGAAAGGAAGGGTGACTTTAGGAATAGGGTTCAGGCACTGGTCAGTGTCCATCCTGCAGGCACAGCCCAGGCAGTGTGGATCCCACGGTACACAGTTCATCTTGTCCTGGGGAGGTGAGTCCCTGTGATAAGCCATAGTGGGTCAAAGGTTGCACTTTGCAGCAAATGATCTTGCAGGGTTGTTATGGGAGGTGTGAAGTAGGTAAAGTTCTCAAAGCCGTCTGACACTTTGCATGTTATTGCTAAACACCTCTTATTACATTCTATTTCTCTTTCCTACTACCACAATTAACAAGCAAACAACTGAGATCACTTCCACTTAGAGAACTTTGCTCTCTGAACATGGCCATGAAAAAGCAGAGTTTGGGTCTGTCACCCAGAAGCTCATGAACTCTAAGTTGGCAAAATATAAGAAAATTATGACTCTTGTCAAGTTACCAAAGGAATACATTCTAATTACAATCAGCCAACACTCTTTAAAGATATTTTTATCAATAACCCCCCATACAGGAATGTCTAATATACAAATCTCAACTGAGGAATAATGGTGTCAATACAGCAGTTAGTTCAAGAGGATACGGGCAGGCCTTGCAGGTTCAGCTGGTCTTGCTGGTGCTGGCTCTTGTCACCATGCTCAAAACCCTTTGCCCCTGGGTATCAGGTCTCCAGGACCTTGGAAAAGGCGCAGACAAGCTGCTCCAAGATCACATGGACTGTCGTGGCTTCAGAGAACCTATCATGCTAAGAAAGGCAGTAACACTCAGAGAGACAATGTTCTGCCAGAAGCACCTACCTGCCTTCAGAGAGAAATACTTCCATGTTTTGCCTTCACTCTCTCATCATTAAGGAAAAAAGAGGCAGGAGATGCTGGCATTCCTTTTATCCTTATCATCATTCTGACAACCCTCAGTCCACAGACCCATCCCAGATCTTCCTGCTTCACACTTGACTTTGAATTTTGAAATCAAAGTCTCATTGATCTGTTACAAAGTCACATGACAGGTTACTCAAGGAAATGTCAACAGTGGCAGGTTCTGGCTTTGAACATAATGGTCATTTAAATCTAATAAGCTTCCTGTGATTTGTGTTAGCCTACTTAGCATCAAAATTACAAAATTTTCAATAACTAAAAGTCCTCAATGAGGTGGTGATGGCTCCAATGAATCATCAAATGGATATCATTGATTCTACACAGAGGCCAACAGCTGGGAAGACCACCCCACACTACCCAGGCAGCCCCTTCCCCAAAAATCAGAAGCAAGAGGTGCTCATCAGCTGGCAAGACCCCTCCACCAGCCACATTTTCCTACCCTCGCACAGATGAGGAAGGGAACACCCCAGTAGTCATGGGACCCTTCACTTTCCCCCTAAAATCCTCGGGAATGGCTGCCTGGAATTAGAGCCCCTTGTGAGCTTGTCCCAGTCACCATATGCCCTGCCTTCCCCAGCTCTGTTCCAGGACTCTGTAAATGCCTTAAGACAAAACCAATACTGAACTTTGTACCTAAGTGGTAGGGATAAAATATCCACCCCACCAAGTTTACATATTCCTGTGGTATAGAATGTCAGAGACAGAGGTCTTCAGAGGCCATTAAACTTAAGGTGGTCATTTTATAGATGAGTAATGCTCAGAGTAAGACAACAAGTTGCCCAGAGTCACACAAGAAGGTATAAGAGGGGAGCTAGAAATCACCACTAAGCTGTGTGTCCTGCTAAACCACAGTGCAGAGTATCCACATGTTAACCCCATGACCCACACGGGTTCCAAGCATGAACTCAGGTCTGAGGGCTACGCTGGTTCTGGCCACCATTGGCTTAATGTTCAATGTTGGCTACAATAGTGTTTACTTTGTAAACACCACCTTGGTCTTCTGCTGATTCCATGCACTGGGTCACAGTTACAATTTCATGCTGGTCACAGGCGTTCTTTTCACTCCAGAGCCATTATTGGAGATTCCATCACCATCCACATTACGTGCTGTTCTCTTGTGTGTGTATGGACTCTGGTAACCCACTCTGGTTACCATGTGATCTGTGTTACTTTTATACTAGAGGGAAGGAGCTCCTGCTCCTTTGCCATCAGGGTTGACAATATTTCCTTTGATCAACAGGATTAGAAGAAAGAGATCTGTGTCATGATAAGCATATATATTTTTTAAGAGTCATCATGTGTTTTGGCCATTGTTCTTTTACTATGGTCAGAAAAAATGTCATGTTCTAGATAAGACTTATTCCTCCACGTGGAATCTGAGACTCCAGTGGCAGAAACCATAACCCACCTACAACTGACGTGGAACACAACAGTAAATGAAGTTGGCTCTTGTGAGCCATTGATAATATGAAGTTGTTTGCCACTCCCAAAGCAACAACAAGTTGGTCAAGACAGTCCTGTTGTTTTCATGGTCCACATTGGTGGCAATGGCCAAGCACTGGTTTAAATGTAAAATGTTGGTTGCACGCAAGAAAGAAGCTGTCCCTTTCCTTGACATTGGATCTTCGATCCAAGATCCTCCCAGTTTCCAGTTTACAAGGCTAACCTATCCCTCCCCATCACTTTAAGAAAAGCCCCCTTGATGTCTTTGTTCCGCAGACTATAGACCACAGGGTTGAGCAGGGCCGTGAAAACATTATAAAAGAGTGCCACCAGCTTGTCCTGCTCAGGGGAATAGCTGGAGTTGGGCCTCAAGTAGATGTAGATGGCTGGAACATAGAAGAACATGACCATGGTCAGGTGGGAAGCACAAGTGGAGAAAGCCTTGCAGCGTCCTCGTGTGGACTTGATCTTGAGGATGGCCAGGGCAATACGGATGTAGGAGGCCACAATGAGGGAGACTGGGACAACGTTCACAAAGAAGCTAATGACCAGGTCCACCAATTCAATGAAGTGGGTATCCATGCAAGCCAAGCATCGAACTGCCGGGCCATCACAGAAATAGTGGTTGACAATGTTGGGGCCGCAGTATGGCAGCCTCATGGTGAGGTAGGTGTGGATCAAAGAGAAGGAAAAACCACAAACCAGGCAACCAGATGCCATCTTGGTGCACAGGCTCCAGCTGAGGATGACGGTATAGCGCAGTGGGTAACAAATGGCCACATAGCGATCATAAGCCATGACTATAAAAAATACGCATTCGGTCAGGCCCAGGGCACTGAACACATACATCTGCAGCCAACAGCAAGCAAAAGAGATGGCCTGAGAGTGAGAAAGAAGATGCACCAACATCTGGGGTGTGGTGGTGGTGACGTACCCCATATCCAGCAGGGAGAGGATACAGAGGAAGAAATACATGGGAGTGTGGAGATGCGTGTCGAGGCAGATCAGAGTGACGATGAGCCCATTGCCCAGGACTGAGCCCACGTAGAGGGCGAGAAAGACAATAAAGAAGATCCAGCTGGACATGGGATCACCAGAGAAGCCAACCAGGATGAACTCAGACACCCAGCTTTGATTCTGCCCTGGGGACCTCCACATGGCAGGACCTATAAGACAATCACACTTATTGGGCCTCCCTGGCGGCACAGCAGGTTAGAGCACAGCACAATGAAGCTGACGATGGCTGCTTCAGTGCCAGTCCGATCTTCAGCTAGGGAGCTGACCCACATGGTGCAGCAGACATCGCCTGTCTCGCCCACTGCTCCCCTCAGCAGTGTATTTCAGTAGATCTGCTTGTTCTGCTCCCCACTCTGTCTCTGGTGAATCCTCTCACTGCTCCCATACCTCTGGCCTATACCCCAATTCTGTATGCATAAGTAAATAAATCTTAAAAAGAAAGAGAATCACACTTATTGAATGTCATCTAAAGCAAGACAGTCTACCCCAGAGGCCAACAGCCCAGAATTTTAATTCTGGCCCACTACTTGGCTGTGTAATCTTGAACAAGTCACATAACCATTCTGGGCTTCAGTCTCCTCATCTGGAAATGTGACTAATACTCACACTTCAGGTTTTATGAGGATTAGTGGCACTGTACCACTATCACTTAACTAGGGGGACTCTTGCAGAAAACCATCCAGTAAGTGACCTTTTCATTCTGTGAACATGTCAGTAATGGATTTTATATTTAAGACCTTCAACGGGTAAAGCTCTATAAGATTAAAGCAGAAAAAAAAATATGTAATTAAGAGACTACATAAGCAGGGCCCTCCCTGATGGTGCAGCGGGTTAAAGCACAGTACTAAGAAGCTAAAGCCACTTCAGCATGAGTTTAATCCCCGCCCCACAGGTGACCTGCATGGCGCGGCAGACCTCTCCTGACCCACCCATTGCTCCCCCAACAGTGTACTGCGTCCATCTGCCTGTTCTGCTCCCCACTCTGTCTCTGATGAATCCTCTCACTGCCCCTGCACCTCTGGCTTGTACCCCAGCTCTCCATGCATTCATAAATAAATCTTTTTAAAAAAAAAGAGAGAGAGAGAGACTAAGTAAACAAGTGATATATGTTTACTTAGAGACCATTTTGATTTTTATTTATATATATTTATATATTCTTATAAACATAAGTTATATATTATAATAAGATATCTATAATAAGTTACATATTATAATGTACACAGTTATGTGTATATATATTACATCATTGCTCCTTTTTGTACAAGGCATGCTTCTATGCTTTCTCCTTTCATGTATATACTCGTAAATTCTCAACACCAATCACCGGTGAACCATCACTATAATCCCCTGTTCTCTTCTCTCCCCTGTTTTGACTCCTCTACCTCCCCCTCCTTTGCAGAATGTTTCTGATTTATAGTTGCCTGCTAATTTTGTTTGTCTTATCCTTATTAGAGACCATTTTCCCGATGTCTTTCCTCACCCCATAAAGATTTCCCTCCGGCAAGCTGGCAATACGCGGTCTGTCAGTAGGGGGCGCCAGAGGCGCGCCGTGGCTTGACTGCAGCAGAGGTGACCGCCTAAATGCTTAGTCCCTGCTTTGTGCTCTCCTCAGCCCGGAGATAGGAGTTGCTTTTTTCGCTCTTTCTACTGAAATTGAAATTAATAAGTAGAACCTCCCTGGTGGCGCAACAGGTTAAAGTGCAGCACCACAAGCTAACCTCAGCTGCTTCAGTGCGTGCTCCCTCCCCACCCCAGAGGTGGCCCACATGGCACAGCAGACCTCTCCCGTCTCACCCTCTGCCCCCTCAGCAGTGAACTCCTTGGATCTGCCTGTTCAGCGCCCCACTCTGTCTCTGGTGAATCCTCTTGCTGCCGGTGCACCTCTGGCATGTACCCCAGATCTGTATGCAAAAACTTTTAAAAAATTAATAAGCAAGTATCCAAAAATCACATTTTCTACACCAACACCAGAAAAACCAAATCTTAAGGGCAGTCCTCAAAGTCAAATATTTAGTGATAAAGCAAATGAAAAACATTGAGATAAACTAAGGAAGATTAGTTAGGGAAAAAGAGAAATTGAGGAAACCAAGAAAATGGGTGGACATGCCACATTTATGGGTGAGATCATCAGAATTATAAAGATGTGAAATTGCCTATTATATTCTACTAAGTACCAGTCAAATTCCCAGCGGTGTTTTTTTTTCCTTCTTGCAGATATTGAAACTAGATATGATTTTACATGGAAATTTTGAAGAATCTTGAAGGGAAAAAAAAACCCATAGTCTGGCCAATTAGGGTTTATGCAACCAAAAAATTAAGCAAGTATGAAATTGGCAAAAAGATAAATAAATACATGTAACAGAAAAAAGCACTGCAGAGACCCATAAATATTTTACCAACTGACACATTTGCAAAGTTGGTCCTACAATTAAATGGGGAAAGGATGGTCTTTTCCATATCTTCTGATGAATCATATATATCCACATAGGCAGAAATCTTGAACGCTACCACACTTGGTACAAAAGATCCATTCCATTTGCCGTCTCAGATGGCAAATTGTAAAGGTGAAATGATCACTATTTTTAGGCTCAAATAGAAGAATATCTACATCACCGTGGGGTGGGTAGTGATCTCTTAAATAGGCAACAAACTTGAAATCCATGTGATGTGGACATCGCTTTTATTTAAAATATCTGTCTTCTTGGTGACTTGGAATGATAAATACAGTTCCCTAATCATCTTACAGCTACCGGAAGTGCATAAAAAGGATAAAAAGAAAATCTGTCTTCTAAGAGTCTCTCAGCCTACCAGTTTCTAATTTACAAGTCCTGTGTCCCTAGAGAGCATGACAACCGTCATGGCAGCATCATTGAGGATCCACTGTCCTCTCGTGGGTACATCTCCACTGGACTTGGACATCCTTAAATTTAGGAAATTAAATTTCTCAGTTTCTACCACCTCGAACACAGCTTGACACAGAGAAACTAACAATAACTATTACTAAAGGAATAAGCGAAAGAGGGAAGGCAACCTAGAGAGAAGGTAGGAAGGGAAGGGATCAAGATGTGGGGGCCCTGGTGAGGGAAGGACCCCAAGAAGTGAGGAAAGGGAGTGCTGGGTGTAGGCACAGAGGACCCAGGGGCTGGTGGACCTGGCTTCTTATGACCACTGACCTCCACAGAAGCCCAAGTTCCACCCTCAGCCCAAGTCCCAGACCAACTCACCTCGGGTAGCCACAGAAACCAGTGTCAGAGAAGCAGTTACTCGCTCTTGAGGGAAAAGAACTCAACAAGATGCCCTCTGCGAAACAGAAGTCAGCAAGGCAGGACTCTGAGGATTCTGAGCAGAGGAAGGCAGGAGCCCCTGCCTTGTCTGCACTGTGCAGCCCTCTGCAGCCAGGCCAGCCCTGGTTCCTAGAGGCCCTCCTTGGAGGGTCCTGGGGTGCAGATGGAGGGAGCCTCAGTCATCGCAAGCTCCTCGTATGGGCCAACATGAGGCCTTATAGTGCTGCCTCTCATCCAGAACTCCTGGGAGCCATGGGGAGGGGCCGCCTCAGCCTCTGCCCCCTGCATCCCTGATTCTAGTAGGGATGCCCAGTGAAGTCCCTAAGCATGTAAACAAGAACCCCACGGGAAGATAACCTTCGGGACAGAGCAGGAGCAAACACACCTATGTAGGGCGGGAGTGGGGTGTCCTTTACCTGCCTTCTAGGGAACATGACCAGCCCAGCAGGGAAAGTGTTGGCATCTGGACACCCCATGGATGTGTCAAGAACTGAAAGCCCATTCTGACTCCCCTCTGACCTCCCAAGTCCCTGTTTTCCAACTTGTCAATCACGCCATGAGTCAAGGTCCTTATTGAATGACCTTGAGGAAGGAAAACTCACTTCAATTCCCCACAGGACAATACCTTGCACAAGTCACTCAGCCTCTTTGATGATACATAGAGTTGGCCAAGGAACCCAGACTCCAGACGCTCTGCTCTGCTCTTGGCAGGAGTGGCAGGACCCCTGGTGAGCAGCTCTGGCCCCAACAGCCTGGTACAAGCCTGGCAGGTTCCCCTTTCCCCTGGGCCTCTGCTAGCCCCTCACAGCCTCAGCACGGCCCACTCAGGTGAGGCTCTGATCAGACCTGACTCTGCTGCTTGGCTCTGCAGGGAGCAGCCCACCTTCCAGGCCCACCGGCTCTCAGCTTAGAGACAAGGCCCAGCACCTGTGCCAGCCACCAGCCCTTGGGAGGAAAGGCTGTGCGAGGTGGGACAACAGTGTTAGAAAGTGTGGAGCCTGTCCAAGGTCACATGACTGAAAAGTGGGGTGTCCAGACTCCCATTAAGTCTACTGCTCCCATATCCATGTGTCTTTGGAAACAAACGTCAGCTTCACCACTCTAAAATGGGGGAGAAGGGGCCGATTTCTCCCAGCGTTAGAGGGAGGCTGAGCTAGAGATGACATATATGGCAGTTAAAGCTCAGCACAGTATAAGGGCTTCATGCCTGTCCTCCCCATCCCCATATTTACTTCCTGACCTTCCCTCTCCCATGGCCTGTTTCTAGTCACACCTGACAAGAAGAGGCTGCATTCCAGGTGTACCAGAGGATCCACCTCATACTCCATGGTTCCTTGTAACAGACACGTGGGGGTGGGGGGAGAGCCGTGTCTCCAAGACTCCCTGGACTCTCAGCTGTTACTCAGATTCAACTACAGTCTTAGGGGAATACCCTGTGAGAGTCTTCCTCTGTACCCCAACTCCTCCCCTCCTTCACACCCACAGCTGATGGGCCAGAGATTCAGGGGGAGGTGGGAGGTTGTCCTGAGTTGGGCCCTGAACTCAGGACAGGTGAACTCTCTCATCAATCCTCTTTGCAAAAACTTAACACAAACAACACCTCTCTTGCCCTGAATGCAGTCCTAACTCCTCTCAGATGTGTCCTTGACCTTCACTCAGCAGTGAAGAGCTAGTCCAAAGCAGGATACATTTTCCACTGGGTAGATGAGGAAACTGAGGCCCAGGGAGGTGCAGCATTTTGTCCAAGGTCAGGAGCACTCTGGGCTCATAGGCGAGATAATAGTCAAGCCATCCTAACTTTGCCATAACAAAATTACTTAAAAGCTGCCGACCATCATTCCAATCTCTGTCTCTCAGGTAAATGAAAAGTGGCTGGGAAGAGCTGAGGGATTTGGCCAGTTGGACAACGGTGGGGCGAGCAGAGACCCTGCACTTGCCTCTTGGGCTGGGGCTGCACATCTGTATGTGTTCCAGTCTAAATGGAGGAGTGTACGTGAACGCTACCTGAATCCCTCCTGCCGCCCCTAGACCAGTGGGACTGAAGCCACACCGAGGGCTGGCTCGAGGAAGACTGGCTCTGGATGCTTCTCTCTCAGCTGCGTGGACCTCAAGGTGAGGAGACCCATGAGGAGAGGAGAGCCGGGAGGCAGCCCTCACAACCTGGGACTCTCTAATTGGCCCCGGCTCAAAACACCTTTGTGCCCCGTGGGGATGGGCTCCTGTTTGTTTATATAGGTGCTCAAGAAAGTTTTCTGGGTTTGTGTCTGGGGAGGGAACTGAAGGGAATAGCAAGAGGTGGTGATGTTACTAATGATCAAGTTCATCTTAATGGTCCTTTGGGGCTTCATCATAGAACTTGATGGTTTACCAAGCACTTTCATGTGCATTTTCTCACCAGGTCCTCCCAAAACTCCTGGGAGGGATGTGATAAGGACCCATTTTAGAGTTGATGTCAATAGTGATGACAGATTCTTACTGAGCATTTCCAAGAGCCAGTATCAGTGACTGCTGATACTGAGTCAGAAGGGACCTTCAGGACCAACAGGCCCAGCTCACTACTCCTCTTTGACAGCCATGAAAAATAAGTTGCAAAGAAGAAAAACCGCTGGCCTCCATGAGTCAACGTGGGGGACTAGAACTTATATATTGTGTCTCCCAGCCACTGGCCATTCCCACTGTCCACAGAGTCCCTCTGCTTTGTTCTCAAGAAATTAAAGAAAAAGCTGCTCATCTGCTCAGCATTGATTAGTCACTAACAAAGATTTTACCACACACATCCTCAACATGATGAATCCCAAGGGTCTGTATCTCCCAGGCCATGAGAGCTATGTGAGTCAATGAGGGAGACGTAGACCAGACAAGCTACTAGGATAGTAATAATGATGTTCACGACAACAACAATAATGATGGTGGTAACAATGGATTGTCAGAAAATCATGGAGCAGTTTTGCATAGCAAAAATACATCATGACTTTTCCAACAACCCAATAAAAGCCTTATGGGGCCTTGTTTTCTTATCCCTGATATTTATCTAAGGGCTTACAATAACCCCTTTGATAGTCAAACAAATCCCTATGAAATAGATGGTTTTATCCTTGCAGATGTAGAAACTGAGTCAGATGTCAACGGTCCTATAGTCCTAACTGGCAGCCTAAGAGTTAACAAATGATTTGATGTTAAAAATTTAACAACCCACTGTCAAGAAGGAAGGAAGGAAGAATGAATAAATCAAGACTTATTTGCAGCCAGGCCAGGTTCAGTGAGTCCTAGTCCAAGTTTCTGAGCTCACATAGAGCCTCTCCCTCTGCTACCACAGCTGCCTTGTTCACAAGCCCTTAGATGGTGGCAGGGATGGCTGGGGAAAGACTGGAGAGGACTTACCCTGCATCATACAGAAAACAAGCCATAAATAGCACCCAAGTTTCCTGATTCCAAATCAACCTACCGTCCCAGCTGAATCACAGTGTCTCTCAGGAGACAGAGTAGAAGAAAGCCCACATTTATTGAAGGTTCCGTTTCATGCATCAGGACACAGAATGTCAGAGAAGAAGTGATGTGACTTTCCCTCCAACACAGCTCCTGAGAGGCAGACACAGATTTAACCCGAATGCGCGGTTGCTGTGTCCCTGTTGCAGCAGGCTGGATGTATGTAAAGCATCCAGTAAAGCCACTGCCTGCTAGTGACAGTCAGGAGCACATGCTTATATTGCCTATGTTGAGACTCAAGAGGTAACACTAAAATGAACAATGGACAGGAGCACTTGAAGTTGGCTGTGACTGGGTTTGAGGAAGTTCTCTGATGCTCGGGACTGTGCTACCTGAAAAATAGTCACAAACATTGTGGCATGAAACAACACAAATGTATCACTAGTTATTCCAGAGTTCAGACATCCAAAATGAGTCTTAAAGAGTTGAAAGTCAAGGCGTTGGTAGGCCTGGGTCTGTCTGGAGTCTTGGGGGGAAGGTCTGTTTTCTTGCATCTTCCAGCATCTAGAGGCTGCTGTAGCTTCCCTTGGCTTGTAGCCACATCACTTCAATCTCTCCTTCTATGTTCACATCACTTTCTCCCCCTTGATTGGCTTGCTTCTCTCTTAGAAGAACACTTGTGACTATATTTAGAGCCTACCTGAATAATGCATGGTTCACATCCCCATCTCAAGATGCTTAGCTTAATCACTTCTGCAAAATCTTTTTGTCATGTAAGGTAACATTTATAGATTCAAGGAATGAGGGTGTAGAGATATTTGGGAAGTCAATTTTCAGTCAGAGACCCCCAAGTAGCCTCCTCCCTAAGGCCTTTTCTGGTCTGTTAGGGTCCCGGTTAAGCGTACTGGCATAAACTGAATTCAACCACTGATTGTGTTATGAAGAAAGTTTACGAAGCAGGTACAGGAGACCCAGAGTAACCTACCCAGGCTCTACCCAGGGTCCTTACCTGGACCTGGTCAGACCATGGGGACTCCTCTTCTCCTTGTCAGTAACCAATGCAACTGCAAGAATCACAAACCTCCCAGGAATGCAAGAGTAGGTTATCATTTGAAAATCATTTCATATATTGCACTATACTAACAAAGAACAAAAACCACATGATTGTCTCAACAGGTGGAGTAAAAGCATTTTACTAAAGCAAACACCCCTTTGTGATAAAAACACAACTGTAAATTTGAAGTAAATGGGCATTTCTTTACTCTGATAACAGCATCTCTGAAAACCTCACAGCTAGCATCCTTAGTGGTGAAAGACTAAATGTTTCCCCACAAGTCAAAGCCGTGTATTCTAACCACTACTATTCAACTAAGACATTCTATCTACAGGAATGAGGCAAAAACAATGAAATAAAGACAATCAAAGTACAAAGAAAATAAAATGATTTCTATTTGCAGCTCATGATCTTGCATGTAGCAAACCCTATTCTATCTGATCTGTGATAGCGGAGCTACTGTTTTCAGATTATTAGAGTTGTGATTGATGTCTCAACCCAGACTATCTCCACAAGGAAAGAAAATGTAGCTGAGGTGGCTACCAAGTGAAGATGCCATCAGGCTCTTACACACAGCATCTCAGATACCCCTGAGATACCCTAGGAAGAAAGTACTATTGACCCACTTGACAGATAAGCCAGTCAGGCCCAGAGAGGCAGAAGCCCCATGTCCACAGCTATGACATGACATGGCAGGATTCGAATCCAGTTCTGTTGGGTTCCAGCGCTGGTGCCCTTTCCCTATACCACCCTGGTACCCAGAATCTGAGTCCTGTGTCCCCACAGCTGAGTGCCCCAGCCTGTTCCCACTCCTGCCCCCTCCACAGCCCCATGAGCAAGCTCAGAGCGCACATCCTGTTCACCTCTCTCCCCAGCCGGCCAGCCTCTGCCTGCACTGCACACAGAGAACAAAAAGCTGATCTTGGCACACAACCAGCTGGCCTGTGCCCCCAGGGAAGGGGTTTCCAGAGAAGCCTGCCTGGGCCCAAGGCAGTCAGCCCCAGGGGTCCCAGCGGAAAGAGGAAAATCCCTCCCCTCTAAAAATGACCAAAGACCACTACCCAATCTGCTCAGTGAACCCCTAAGGGGATGGAGAGGGCGAAGTCCCCCTGGGAGCTCCTGGACAAAATGCCCAGCGTGGACAGACTCACAGTGGAGCGGGAGGCTGCCACTGGACAGCAGTAGAGCAGGCTGTGCCCTGGGGGGCAGGCAGGAGCGCCACTCCTGGGAGGCCAGACCCTGAGATGCACACCTGGCCAGGAGCTTGGTCCTGCTCCTCACCCTTTCCTGGGAGATGGTCACAGCTGGCTTGGGACAACCCACCTGGTTCCCATAACCCTCTTCCTCATTGGCCCCAGAGCCCAGATTCTCAGCTGAGCGGAAGATCTCACGAGGAGGAGAGACGGTCAGGGGAAGGTGAGGATGCAGAGGGTGAGGCTGTGGGTGGGACCAAGTCCCAGCGGCCATCTCACCTGACAGCCACCCTAGAGGGCAGGGCTTCTCTGCCAGGCTCCTGTGCAGGGCCCTGGGGCAGGCTCCACCCCGCTGGTCCTCATAAAATGGGAGCCGCACCCAGGCTCAGCTGAGCTACAGTCCATCCATGATGAGGGGTAAGTGGGGCCCATCTATCAGGTCTGAGCGGACCTGAGGTTAGACCCTAAAACAGGAAGAAGAGCTAGACTGGGGGGTGGGATTGCCAAGAAGGCTGGGGTGTGTATGAGGGGGCAGGGAGCTGGGACTGAGGGGGCTGCAGACAGGTAGAGGTTGAGAGTGAGTCAGGAAAACAGATGCGGTCTGGAGAATGAGTCTGTGGATTGAGGGCCATAAAGGAAGGAAGAGGGGCTTGGGGTGACTGAGATGGGAGAGGCAGGGCTGGAGAATGGACGAGGGCGCTGAGGGATTCCCTGGGGACAGGCCATGGGTGTGGTTTGGGGCTCACTCCCATTGGCACGTTCCCCCCTGGTCTTTTCTGAGAAGCCAACCCTGCAGAAGGGTCCCTGAGAGTGAGAAGGGTCTGCACAGGGAGCCAGCTGGGCCTCCTCACTGGGTGGCCCCCAAACACCCCCAGCCTTCTGCCTCTCTTCTGTCCCTGTAGAACCAGCCAGGTGGCGAACGTACAGCTTTGGGTCTCAGACCGCTAATGGTGGGGAAGAAAACCGAGTCGCGCAGAGGTCACTCTTGTATATTAACTGTGGCCCAACCCTGGCTGTGCATGCGAGAGCCTGGAGACTTGAAAAAATGCCATGAGGCTAGAGAAGAGTCATAGGAAGGCCAAGTTTCACAGGGCACGAGGAAAGCCCCAGAGAAGCCCTTCGCCAACCCCCCTCCCCCAGGGACGCTCTTGCTTCTCTCTCTCTCACACACAAAGGCACACATTCGCGAGGTGTACAGCACCCTCAGGCCCTGGCTCCACGGCTTACAGGCTCAGCAGCCAGCGTCTCTGTCACTCAGGCGCACACATCCCCTTCACTCTCCCGAAACCCACACCCACACACCCCGTTCTGCGCCCTTCTCGCCCTCCTGTACAGATTCACGCTCACATTCCCTCGGGCACCCAGCTCTGCGCCCAAGCGTCCCCTCACACGCAGCCACCACAGATGCACAGGCCTACACGACAGCTTACACACAGCAAGCGCACACTCCAGCAGAAGCAGCATGCTGGCAGTGAACCCAAGCCTGTCGCTCACCACACGCACGCGAACTTGCTGACCCAGCCCCGTTCGACTCCAGCACGGCTCACCCGTGACCCCCAGCCCAGCACAGACAAGGCCCTAGGGGTGCATGTTGGCAGCCTCAGCTTCAATACCCCCTGAGCGGAGTGCCCAGCGGGCTCGTGTGGCCACGCTCGCTGGAGTCAGGGGTGCGCAGGCCCCGAGGCCCCAGACGGGCAGTTCCCAGAGCTTGCTCTTCCTCAGGGATCCTGATCTTGGGGCTGCTCTTGGCTACCCCCAGTTGTCTTGGCTACTATGAGGACCTGGCCAAGTGCTTTCAGGACCCCGAATACGAGTCCATCCTTGTTACGGCCCAGGAGGGGCTCCACACCTCCCCGCTGTCCAAGCGTGTGGTGGTGGTGGGAGCCGGCATGTCCGGCCTGGCGGCGGCCAAGACCCTCCAGGATGCTGGCCACCAGGTAAGCAGGCCCAGAGGGGCTTCCGTCACTTGCTTCCAGTTTGACTCTCCCCCACTTTTCAGACACTTACTTGGGGGCATTCCAGGTGAGAGGCTGGGGAGGGGGTGGTGGCAGTGGAGTGGAGAGTGGGAGACGGCAGAGCAGAGCCCTGGGAATAACAGCGGCTTCTCTGGATCCCAGGTGACCATCCTGGAAGCCAGCGACCACATCGGGGGGAGAGTGTTTACATTCAGGAACGAGGAGGAGGGCTGGTACTATGATCTGGGCCCCATGCGGATCCCCAAGTCCCACAGGTAAGTCCTGGTGAGGGTTGGAGAGAGGACTGAGGGAGCCCTGGGAGGGGCCCAAGGCTATCACAGTCTTCAGGACACTGTCCTGGGAGGCGCCTTCCTGCAGGTCAGGACTTGCACACTTGGCCCACCTGATACAGAAGACAAAGGTTCAGGGCCCAGGTCACACAGAAAGCGGGAGATCCCGAATCAATAAAAATAACAGTTCATCAAATACCACGCAGTAGGCTCGGGCACTGAAAGGTTAACGAAAAGGAGTGGTGAGGGAAAGTCCGGCAAGAAATAAGGTGTGAGACAAGGAAGAGCAAAAGCAAGAAAAGTTCATTGCACTCTTGGGCAGCACCTCCGGACCAAGCCAGAGGTGTTGCGCCGGTTGAGGGTTTTTGGGTTTCTTAAGTAGGGTTAGGATGGCAGAGGGCTGACGTGGCAGGGAGTCAGGGTGCCAGGTGGCCGCATCCGTAGTTTTTTGTTTTTTTTTTTCCTCTCTCTCTTTTGGTGTACAGTTTCCTGGAACTAGGGGCAGTGGGTTTTCCTGAAACACCCTGGGCAGTGGTCTCCCGGGGTGCTTAACCTAACAGGCACCTTCTTACACCATATTAAGCCATCAATAATAACAGTTAGTAATAGGAGTAGCTGAACCGTACATCCACTGTTTCATTCAGTCCTCCCAGACCTGTCATCTGGTGCTCTGATGTTTCCCACTTACACATCCAGAAACTGGGCTCAGAGCTATGAAGCAACCCATCCAAGATTCTTCTAAGAGAAAGTGACAAAGTTTCTCCTCAAAACCAAGCAGGCACCTGGCACAAAATCACATACTTCTTCCTCCTTAAACCAGAGTTGACTCCAGAAAGAGATTCCAAGGTTTCCAAGACAAAAAGAGCCCTTGCCTGGAGTTCACGTACTCCAAAACTCTGACTTCTTTTTGTCTCAGTGTAAATGGAGCCCAATATTCCCTTCAACCACCCCCAAAACTGAAACAAAACCCAAAGAACCCTCTCCTCAAACTCAGTTAGAAATGGACAATGGACTCGCAGGTACCCTGCAAACAAAACAGCTCTGTCTCTACACTTGAGTCCTACCTGCTGGGGCTTCCTAAGGACGTCACATGGTGGGGGTGGGGGATGGGGGTTGGGGGGGAGCGCCCAACCTCCTCTCTCCCCTGGGGCAAGAACAGAAGGAAAAGAACTAGCTGCAGGGAGAAGGCAGGATCCGAGGCAGCAGCCCATCCAAGCCCCTCGGGCACACGAAGAAACTGGCTTTCTTGGAAGTGGTTTCCCTGTAAAGAACAGGAACAGGGGCAGCAGGCCCCTCGGTCAGGTGCCATGTTACGCCTGTGTCTGCTCCAGGCTGGTCCACACCTTTGTCAAGAAGCTGGGCCTGAAGCTGAACAAGTTCATCCAGTACGACGGCAACACCTGGTTTCTCATCAGAGGACAGCGCCACCGTGCCAGGGAGGTCAAGGCCAACCCACAGCTCCTGGGCTACTCCCTGAACTCCAGGGAGATGGGCAAGAGTGCCACGAATCTCTTCTACCAGGCCATTGCCAAGGTGCCTCATGCCTCACCCCTCTCTGGGCTGGGAAAGAGTAAGGTCTGCCCTAAGCCCACCTGGCAAGTTAGCGGATGGGCTCAGATCACCTGGCCCCTAGTGAGTCCCCTTGTGATTAGTCTGCTTCCATCTAACGTCCCCCAGTAATGCTGCCACCTGGTCCTAATAACCAGCCCCTTCTCCTCCCCCCTCCCTGCCGGGCCAGTGGCTTGAACAGCGAAGCACTGGGGGGCCCCTTACCCTGGACTCCCATCCCTCCCCTCCTCAGCAGGTCAGCAGAGAACCCAAGAGTTCTGTCCCTGGCTCTCTGGTTTTCATCTAAAGCTTCTCCTCCTTCCTCCCCTTCTGCAGCTCAAGCAAAGTCTGAAAAACGTCAACTGCAGCCACCTGATATCCTTATATGATTCTTACTCCACCAAGGTGCGTGAGACAAAGAAGCCCCAGGTGGGAGGGTCTCTGCTCAGCTCAGCGCCCTGGGGCGGCTTCCCCTGCCTACCAGGACCCTCTCTTCCCACTGACAAAGCCTCCACCTGCCTGGAGAGTCCCATCCCTTGACTGGGGAAGCCCTTCCTACAAGCTGGGCCCCTCCACCTGGCTTTCCCTTTTCCCTACAGGCTTACCTGCTGAAGGAAGGGCAGCTGAGCCAGGGAGCAGTGGACATGATTGGGGATGTGATGAACGAGGATGCTGGGTACTACAAGTCCCTCCTGGAGTCCCTGCGGATGGACATCATCTTCTCCAAAAGTGACAGGTACAGACGTCCTGGGCAGGCCTCTGTCCACCCCTCCTCCAACATTGGGGCTGAGAAAAGGAAGTGGTTGTGGGGTAGTTCCTGTGTGCCAAGCACCGTGCTGAGCACTTTCCAAGAAATGTTTCACTTCATCCTCCACCCGGGGAAGGCAGGGGCTGTCATTCAGAGCCATCTTCCGGATGAAACTGCCATTCAGACGCATTTCCAAGAATGTATCACTTACCCACGAGCACACCATGTGGCAAGGGCTGGAGCCTGAATCCCAGTTCTGTCTGTACACTCCTCCAGGAGATAGCCAGAATCCCTGCTCGGCAGCTGTCTGTGCAGAGCCTCCTGGGCTGGTCACTTTCCTCCTGGTGCCGATTTTCCAAACTGTAACATCAGGCTGTCCCTCCCTCAGAGATTGGTTAAGGTGAATAGGAAGCAGCTTGCACAGGCTGCAGGTCTCTGGCGTCCTCCTTCTTCAGGCCAGGAGCAAGCTGGCCTGGTGCTTCCCCCCCCCCCCTCACCCTCTCCTGCCTTCACCCTGCAGCTTCTCAGAGATCACCGGCGGCTTTGACCAGCTCCCCCAAGCCCTCAGTGCCAGCCTAAAGCCTGGCACCATCCGTCTGGGCGCCAAGGTAGAGGTGGTAGACAGGGATGGGCCTGAGGTCCAGATTTCCTACCGGAGGGACGAGCCCAACCCAAGCCTGCACACCCTCACCGCGGACTTTGTGGTCATCTCCGCCTCCGCCAAGGCCACGCGCCTCATCACCTTCAAGCCTCCGCTCTCCCAGCCCAAGATGCACGGGCTGCGCTCGGTGCATTACACCAGCGCTACCAAGGTGGTCCTGGCCTGTAACGAGTCCTTCTGGGAGCGGGATGGCATCCAGGGCGGCTTCTCCATCACCGACCGGCCCTCGCGCTACATCTACTATCCCAGCCACCGCGACCCCAGCGGCAAGGGCGTCCTGCTGGCCTCCTACACGGTGGACGACGACTCCCTCTTCTTCCTGTCCATGAAGCACGAGCAGGTGGTGGACGTAATCCTGGAGGACCTGGCGGCGGTGCACCAGATACCCAAGGAGGAGCTGCGAGGCATGTGTCCGTCCGCGGTGATCAAGCACTGGGTCCTGGACCCCCACACCATGGGCGCCTTCGCTGAGTTCACCCCCTATCAGTTTGCTGACTATTCCAGGCAGCTCTTCCAGCCAGAGGGCCGTGTCCACTTTGCCGGCGAGCACACCTGCCTGCCTCATGCCTGGCTAGACACCGCCATCAAATCTGGCCTGCGGGCAGCCATAAGCATCCAGGCGGCTGTGGACCAGGAGGCTGTGGGGAGACAGAGACCTACACCAACACCCACAATCCTTTCTAAAGCCCTGGAGCAAAACCCCTGAGGGATTATGGCAGCAAGCAGGCTGGGGAGGGGGAGCAGGAAGAGGGAGGTCACTATGAGTGTCCCTGGCCCACCGTCAGGAACCCCAAAATGCCAAAGAATCCAGATAGCAAGTCCACAAGAAACAAGCCCCCCTTTCCGGCCTCTCTCCCCTGCCTGCCCTTGAGGAAGGAAGCAGCAGGGTGGGCATATGGCGGGACACCAAAGACAGAGAAGGCTAGAATCACTTCTTAGCATGGCAGAAACTGTCTCCTGCTCGGTTGTCGCAAGGCTCTCTCTCTCGTCCTGTCTAAGAGTGAGGCAAAGAGAAAAGTTTCTACACTCCCTAACTTCTACCATCTACAACCAGAAGCTCCCAAAGACACAGACACCCCCAAACCACACCAACATCAAACCACAGACTGGCAGGAAGCCACAGTGCACAGACCCACTGCCCACCGGGCCAGGGACCTCACCGCTTGGCCTCAAGTGGAGTCCTGGTGGGCAGCCGGGGGCTCTTGTCTGCACTTCTTTGCGCTTCCTTGACATTCTCATGACCCGCAGGCCTTCCCTCGCCACGCTCATCTCCCCATCCCAACCTGAAACCCTGTCTGCCTCTGCCTGTCCAGTCCTCAGGCGCCCCCACCCCAGCCCCCAGGGGACACCACATTGATTCTTCCTGCCCCCTCCCAACTCTGCTTCTCAACCTTGACCTCCCCTTCTAGGCCCAAGTTCGTTTATCGGGCCCCCCCAAATCCTCAATGGCCACACCCAGACCCCAGGGGCCTCCCTTTGACTCACCATCCATCTCCCTGTAGAACCAGGCACTTAGGCCTTGGCTCTTCTGCTGTTGTGCCACTTCTGGGGGTAGCTGCTACCTGACCACACACACAGTGCCCAGGAGCAGGGGTCTTATCCTGTAGGCCTGCCTTTTTGTGTTTCCTCAACAGCCACTAAATACCTGCCATTCCTCCAGCCTGTTAATAAATATTTGTCATGCATCTAACCAGTGTCGGGTGCTGCGTCAATCCAGGTATGAAGACTGGGAAGCATTATTTGAACGCATCAAGCTCCCACGCACACCTGTGTCCTAACACCTCTAAGGACCAGGTCCCACATCTGGCTGGTTTTTTGAATCCCAAATTCGTGGACACTAAGTACCTTTCCTGGACAGGAGAATGGGCCGGTCCAGCAGAAGTAACAGCTCTTTGCCCATGCCTGTCCCCTGGATACAAAACGAGGAGCAGGGAGTCAACTAAGCAGAGAGGAGGGGCAGGGTGAGGAGAGGATGGGTCGGCAGAGGCTGGGCTCAACCTGTGATGGGAGGGAAATGACTGACCCTGGGTGTGAGTGTGGGCAGAGGAAGATTCCAAGACACTTGAGGATACCGCTGGGGGCTTGGGGTCGGGGTTCTTGAATGCAAGTAGGAAAAACCAAATCAACGTAAGTCAAAGAGACCTTAAGGAAGACTATCAAGGAACTCGCCAAACTGACGGGACTTGTGGAGGTATCATAGTTCAGTAAACTTAAAACTTTGTCCTTGCACTTTGCACAACTGAACAATACTGGGAGACACAAAATAAATAAGGAAGGGGAACCGATATTGTTGCCATGGGAACCTGGCCCTGGGTCCACATGAACTCCCCTGGGCCAGCAAGAATTCCGGGCAAACAGAACGCAGCAGGACACCCCTGTGCGGAAGGCCCACCCAGCAGATAACAGCCGGCAGAGGCTGACTCCCCCGGTCATGGAAGGTCCACCAAAACAGGTCACTAAAGGGGGCCCCAATTCTTTCTTCCCACAAGGATCTCTCCCATCTCACTGCCGCTCCCCGTAGCAGTGTATATCTATAAATCTGTCTTATCTGTGCTCCACTATCTCTGGAGAATTCTTTCACCCCATGCCTCCGGCCTGCACCCCAGCTCTTTCCCACGACAGGAAGGGAGGTAGGCTGAGCCACAGCCAGGGTCCTGACAGAGGCACAGCCTGAGATGGTGCCGTGGTCACTGAGTCCTGGGAGTGGCTGCTGGGCTTGTGGCCTCTGCCGCAAGGTGCACCCACGACCACTGGGGTGAACACTCAGCTGGGCACTGCTTCTTCGTGCCCTTTGCCCACTCAAAGCCCCAGGTGGGGCCGACCAGGTGCATGCCTGCCCTGGCTGCAGGAGCTGGAGAAGCCAGTAACCCGCAGCACCTAGGCTTCAAGCCACTGTGAGGATCCCTGGTACAGAGACCAATGTGCCTGTCATGCAGGTCATGGGGAAGGGCAGGGCCAAGCAGCGGGAGTAATAAATTGGCTCATCGTTCCAAAGACAAGTTTCAATCTAGGTCTGTTTTTTCTGAAGCTCGTGCTCCTCGCCCCTGCATTACAGTTCCTGGCCTGAGGATGGGGCATGGCAGGCCGTGCGAGAGCAGGCTGGGGGACAGCAAGAAGCTGTTCCTGACACTTGTGTGTCAGAAATGAAAATGGGAGCTCTACAACCGACTATAAATCATCATGAGCGATTTTCAAATAATGGTGAAAAAAAGCAAATAGGAAAAATGAAATCTACATTATGAAATTTTAAATTTAAGAACCAAACAGACTATATACTACTCTTAACATGTATATCTCTGATAAAAAACTAACTGTGAACAGAAGACTACTCCAGCTTCAAAATACTGCCTATGTCTGGGGATGAATGGATTGAAACAAATAGGCCAGAAAATTAAAATTGGTTACATTGGCTGAGGATGACATGTTCTTGTTGTAATCACTCCTGTATTTTGCTCTGTTTTAAATACATTCCAGAAATATTTTAAACACACTTGCAAAGAACCACCCAGTTGAAAGGAATCAATTTTCAGCCAAATTCACTTCCTGCCTCGAGCCTTCCAGAATCTAATCCCAAAGCTAGGTTCATTATTTTAATCAAAATTCTAAGAGGAACTGAGCACAGAGGTCAGTCTAAATTCTAGGAA
The DNA here is from genome assembly GCF_000260355.1 of Condylura cristata. Lineage (NCBI taxonomy): Eukaryota > Metazoa > Chordata > Mammalia > Eulipotyphla > Talpidae > Condylura > Condylura cristata. The sequence continues at coordinate 23,007,358 of NW_004567109.1, read as the reverse complement.
ATGTTAAATAAAACAATGAGTCTTGCCCCCAGGAAACATATAAACAAAGATGACTTTGGAGGTTTCTGTAAATTGAGCTAATGATTAGATCAATAAAAAAATACTGACATGGAACACTCTGTATTCAAACTGCTGTAGTGGCACAATAGAGAAAGAGGAGAGAAAGGGAAGTCACAATAGAATCCACTGTTCAGACCTGAGTCGCCTTTCTCAGCACTCGCTCCAAGGTACCAGGACTTCTGCCCTCAGCCACGCTGTCCTGGCGCTCCACCACCCTTGGGCGCTCACTCTATGGTAAGTGGCTGAATTCAGACTCAAGGTCAGTCCCCTCTGAGCATCCAATGCACAGTGGAAGCGCCAGACATGAATGTATCTGTGCAAGCAGCATTTACTGAGTGTGCTACTTTTCAGCAAATTTCTAAATCATGTCTAGCGATAGATGCTTATGAAGAAGTCTCACAATAATTCTACGAGCTGGTACTGTTTTGTCCTTCATCCTGCTGATGGAGAAACAGAAATACAAAGAAGTTAATGTTACCAACTTAGCAAGAACATTGTGAAGTTATAACTCAAAACAGGTGGTGATAACAGCATCATTGTGAACGGGTCATCGCGACAGTGACGAACCCAATACAGGAGCACCAAAACATATCAAGCAACTACTAGAAGATACAAGGAGGGTGTTCCCTGGTGGCACAGTGGGTTAAAGCGCACCACTGTGAAGCTGTCCACAACCACTGCAGGGCAGAGTTCAATTCCCAGCCAGGGAGCTGATCCACAGGGCGCAGCAGACCTCTCCTGTCTCACCTGCTGCTCCCCTCAGCAGTGTATTTCAGTCCGTCTGCCTGTTCTGCTCCCCACTCTGTCTCTGGTGAATCCTCTCACCCCGCACCTCTGGCCCTTCCCCCAGTTCTGTATGAATAAATAAATAGATCTTTAAAAAATAAATAAATAAAATAGAATCACTGATGTTATAATGATAAAATAAAACAACAAACAAATACAGTATTTAGCAAAATCCTTATTATAACATGCCTCTAAGTTATAATTCAGTCACTTATTTGAAATGTTTGCTCTGAAAATAACATATTTATATATGACATCCAGTGGTTTTTATTTATGCTTGGTTATTTAACAGAGGACTTTATTTTTTATAACTTTATTTCTCTAAATGAATGAAATATTTATGGCAATAAACAACAGTTCAAATCTGTGCTCAAGAAATTTGCTGCCACCTAGTGGTCAATTTATCTAAATAGCAGCTGTGAGTCTAGAAAGCTAGTCAAGCAATAAACTGCCTTCAGCTCTAGAACTTTTTGCCCTTCTCAGGAAATTCACTACTAATTAAAGACAGAAACTTCAGGATGAAACTTACCCAGCAACTTTTAAAAATACTTAAAGGAAAAACCAAGTATCTTTTGTTTCTGCTTAGCTGCCTCATCCAAAATCTCAGCCAGGAAACATAGTGAATAGGTTTCTTTGCATTTATTATTATACCAGTTAGTTCATAGATGTTTAAGGCAGGAATCTTTGGCAAATTTACAAATCAAAGTGCTTTTATAATTCTCTTATGAGAGAACGTCATTTGCTGATTTAAAGATACCCTTCATCTAATTTAAACAATATTCCAGCATCAGTCAATTTTTACAAAAATCACACATGAAATGTCTACTCTTTTTTTTTTTTAATTTTTATTTATTTGTGCATACAGAACTGGGGTACAGGCCAGAGGCTCAGGGGTGGCGAGAGGCTTCACCAGAGACAGAGTGGGGAGCAGAACAGGCAGATCGACAAAGTACACTGCTGAGGGGAGCAGCGGGCTGGTCAGGAGAGGTCTGCCGCGCCATGTGGTCACCTCCGGGGCAGGTGGGAATTGAACTCGTGAGGAAGTGGCTTTAGCTTCTCAGTGCTGTGCTTTAACCCACTGTGCCACAAGGGAGGGCCGAAATGTCTACTCTTGTTATGAAATCAATCAGCTTTTCCTGGAGACAAGTGACTGTAATTAAGGCAACTCAGGGAAAGGCCGGGTCTTGATAACAGACATGTAAAAAATGCCTGTTTGAAGCTAGTTTTCTCTGTTCCCTTTTAGTAAGGCCTACAGAGGAAAAGCAAATTTCAGGTACAGTGTATTAAAACTCTGTCTCAAACAGGTTTCAGAATGTTCTCTCTCATATCACTTCCTTGGGTTCTAAAGGACAAATGCCTCAGCAGAATCTTACAATTACTACTTTAAGAGGAAATTGAGTTCTTACTGAAAACGGCTGTTTCCCTAACCCTCAGGTACCGCATCCCTTCAAGCAAAATCCAGGTACTTCCACTCTCTCTAAAAGAGAGAAAAGTTCCCTTTGTTAATTATTAGTGGCTTGTACAGCGATTCAAAGACCTAGTTGTTACCACAGGATAGCAAAAGGCAGATCACAGAGTAACATCCTCAAAATAATAACCATAACAATATCATCTTATAGTCAATAGATTTTAGAACTTTGGAAAATGTCGTCCCAGGGCCCTCCCTGGTGGCACAGCTGGTGAGAGCACAGCACTGCAAGCTGGCTGCAGCCCTTCAGTGCAGGTTGAATCCCCTGCCCCGGAGGTGACCCACATGGCACCACAGACCTCTCCTATCTCACCTGCTGCTCCCCTCAGCAGTGTACCTTGTCGATCTTCCTGTTCTGCTCCCCACTGTGTCTCTGGTGAATTCTCTCACCGCCCCTGCACCTCTGGCCTGTACCCCAGGATTATTTATGTCTGTATGCATAAATAATCTTTAAAGAAAATGTCATCCCATTCACCATCTCCCTGCTTCCTGTCAAGAGCAGCTCTGTGAAGCAAGCCTGACTATGAGGAACCCAGAGTGAAGTGGGTCCTCCAGCCCCATCCCCACAGCAGGCAACCCCGGGTCCCCAGTGAACAGAACCTGGGTGTGAAAAAGCTCAACTCTGCTCTCTACACATGCAGTGGATGTTTCGGGACAGGCGAGAAAGACAGGGGACATGGCAGGGAAAGTAACTGAAAACGTAGGGGCTCCACGCAGGTAGCAAATACCTAGAAAAGGAAGGAAAGAACTAAGTCACAAAAATATAACCATGCTAGACAAGAGGATGCTGGCTCATGGTGACTGGCCATAAGATATGCAGCGCCCTCTGCTGGCCTCCTGGTTTCCTCTGGCAGCGAGGCTGAGACAGATCCAGTCATCTCTTTGGGGCATTTGGATGGTAAAAACTGACATCTTTCTAACAAACCAGCCTCTCCTAGTCTCTTATCCTCAGGATGTGCTGCTCCAGTTGGCTATTTGGGAAGCATCCTTCAAGCCCTCCCCACATCCCGATGGTCACCAAGTCCCGGGAGTCTGCAGCAACTACCCTTGCTCGAGGCATCATCAGCTCCCTCCTGGGCAACTGCTGTAACCCGGTGACTTAACTGGTCCCCCTGCTCCACGACAGTCTATTCTCCACACAAGTTCGTCGTCTTAAAACGTGAAAATGAATGTTACTTCTTTGGTTCAAACTCTCCGACCCTGTAGTTCCCCTTAGTGTACAGCGACGGGGAGCCCCTCTGAACTTCACCACACCGTTTGCCCTTCCTTCTCTCCAGCCAAACAGACTTTCTGTCCATTCCTTGAACGCTAAGCTTCTTGCACTAACCCTAATACTCATTCTCTACTTCCTCTCCTCCCCTTCACACATCTGGCGTTCTCATCTGGCATTTCAGAGAGGTTTTATGCCTTTCAGAAAATGATTTCAGTGAGCTGTTTTCACTAGAGAGCTAGTATCATGGTAGATGCCTAGTACAGACGTTAACTTCTTGCATACAGCAAGGCATAGCATTATTACAGCATTAAGGATAATGCTAGAGCAGCTGTAGCTGTGTGTGTGTCCCTTATAGCTTCAGGGTTGAAAGCTTTAGTTGTCCTATAAGGGTCTTATCCCCATTTTACTCATGATGCAACTGAAGGAGGGAGACGCCAACAGTGTGAGCTTGCGTATGTAACTCATGGATGCTAAGACCAAAGACAGAACCACCTCTTGCATCTTAGACTCCTCTTTAAACCCCACACTGACGATGGAAGTCTGGTCCAACAGAAACCTTTTTGCTTTCCTTTTTTTTTTTTTTTTCAAGATTTGTTATTGATAAATTCAAGAACTGGGGTGAAGGCCAGACGTGTAGAGAGTGAGAGGATTCATCATCTGAAACAGAGTGGGGAGCAGAACAGGCAGACTGACTGAAATATACTGCTGAGAGGAGCAGCAGGTGAGACAGGAGAGGTCTGCTGCGCCATGTGGGTCAGCTCCCTGGCAGGGGATTAAACTCATACTGCAGTGTCTGTGGATTGCTTCACAGTGCTGTGCTTTTACCCATTAAGCCACCATGAAAGGCCTGAAACCATGTTGCTTTTTGTCCTGCTGCTAGTGGGTGCTGTCACTGGGTGACTGTCATTGATCTGGCCAAGAAAATAGTCCCAGGTGGGCTTGCTGTTGTACCCAGAGTTACCCAACCAGCCAATGGCAAAACCAAGAGAAGCCACTCTGAACCGAGCCAAGCACGACCCACCGCCCAGGGCATTCGTAACCTCTCTGGATTATAATCAGTCTCTCCACAAATGTCAAGGTAGTGGGGAACAGAGAGCAGTTAACCAGCATCCCCCGTCCCACCCACCCACTAGATGTTTCAATTTAGAGTGGCAGGATTAGAAAAGATGATATCAGTTATTAAGTAGAGGTTTAATAATTTAGAAGTGCGATTCTCCCAGGAGTTCGTTTCTGATAAAGCAACACAGCAAAGCGCTCTTCCTTAAATGAACAGCAATGTTTTCATGATGATTAGAGGACTGGAAAGGAGCAGCTGAACCTCTGCCAGTGGATCACTCTGGGAAGAGTAAAAGAATGGATTCTGAAAGGCTGTTTGCATGTTTAATGGAAACCTTACTTGGTTTTAGAAATAGTGGGCAACACTGTCTGGGTGTAAGTCAATGGGCTTGTTCAGAAAAGCAAAGATCAGGATAGGAACCAAAATCTAATATTTAACGATCACTTACTCTGTGCCAGACTTGATAAAAGTCTGAAAGATGAACAAGATACTGCTCTTGCCTTCCAAAGGCTCATGGTTCGGCAGGATTGACAGACAAGTAAGCTCATCAGTGTACCGCATCGGTTAGGTCGAATCGTCAGAAATTGCTGGTTTTGGTTTTTACATACAAAACAGCAATTTTATGTGGTTCAACCTAAAATTGTAGGGGGAATACCATAATATGTTCCATATTCTATTTTTAATATGCCCTTTCTCATTACACATGGTGTTTGTGACTCGGATGTTTAACTTTGTCCTCCACTGCCATTTAATGGAATTTGTTATTCAATCTGTTTAGATCTGAAAGCTTAATGACTTGTTGACCCAAGAGGACACTACTGGTCCATTACCTGCAATGTAACACCTGCAATGGCAACACAGGTACTTACATTTTCACCTGTAATTTGGCTGAGGTCAGTGGCCCTGCAAAGCCATGGCTTGGAAGATTAAGTAGCTATAATAACATGATATTGGAAAATATGGTGAAAATAAAGACAAGGATTGTGGGAAGCATCTTCTGAATACTAGAAAACTTAGTGCAGGATTGTGACAAGCTCAGAACTTGTCATTCTCATTTAAACGTATGTGTGTAGAAAGGCAGAAAACATGAATGCCCTGAGGAAGTCTCTTCCTTTTTATAAAGTCTGAACTTCTAAAAGCCAAACCCAGAGTCAGTTCCTGCCATTAACAAAATTACACATAAGTATATAGTCTTGCTTATTATATAATGAAAGTTGCAGAAGTTATAGAGAACAGTATGGACGCTGAGAATTATAGTACAGACATTTGTGCAGATTCCAGCTCTTTATCTCCAAATTATACCTGTTCTTTGCTAGCAAAAGCAGCCCTCCAGTCACCTGGGGTTCTGTAATTACCTTACCTGAGGCTGGCCCCTCCTGAGGCATCTGATTATTGTCCACTCCACACTTACAATCCCCCACTGCTTTCAGACCTGGCAATACTCAAACCCCAACTGGTGGAAAGAAAAGTGCTACAAAGTGTGTTTCAAGACGAATTAATACAAATACCCAAACAACCCCAGTGTGTACCAGCAAAAACCTGGAGAAGACTTATGGAAATGGATTCCAAATGTGTTTGTACCAGGCACAGAGAAATATAATTTTAATTTTCTTTTCTTTTTTTAAATATTTATTTATTTATTTATTTATTTGTGCCTACAGAACTGGGGTACAGGCCAGAGGCTCAGGGGCGGTGAGAGGCTTTACCAGAGACAGAGTGGGGAGCAGAACAGGCAGATCGTCAAAGTATACTGCTGAGGGGAGCAGCTGGCCGGCCATGAGAGGTCTGCCACGCCATGTGGTCACCTCCGGGGCAGGCGGGATTCGAACTCATGCGGAAGTGACTTTAGCTTCTTAGTGCTGGTCCTTAACTCGCTGCGCCACCAGGGAGGGCCCTAATTTTCTTTTCTTATCGTGGTTATATTGGTTCATATCGTGGTTTGTGTTTTGGAGAAATATCATTTATTGGCATACTTGGGTTAACTCAAGCAACTGAGAATGGCTGTTAAAAAACTATTTGACTGGTTGGCTGAAACTTGGACTGAAGAGAAGCCTCTATTCAGGCAGGGGAGATCCCAAAACATGCTCCGTGGACTGTTGGAGATACCGGAAGGCTAAGCCGGCCATGGCATCAGAGAGGCAGGGGTCCCGAGAGCTGGCTTGGGCAACGAGAGCATTTTCTCCAGGCAGTGTCAACAGCATATTTTCACCTTCTTCACTCAGGGCTTGACTGATTTCACTTCCCTGTCAGACCCCAATCTGCCAGGACCTTAATCATCTCACCATTTGGTCAATCATTTGACCTACTATAGTGAAACCCCAGGTGGGGTGTGTGGGGGTGGGGGGTGGGCCTGGAGAGCCTGACCAACCAAGACCCCAGCCTCCAGCGAAACTTTCCGCTTTCTTGTTCTTCTTTTAGATAGACAGACAGACAGACAGATAGATAGACTGGTTGATTTTTATTTATTTATGCATACAGACCAGGGGTCTAGGCCAGAGGTAGTGAGAGAATCCGGCAGAGACAGTGAGGGGAGCAGCGGGGAGACAGGAGAGGTCTGCTGCGCCATGTGGTCACCTCTGGGGCAGGGATCCAACTGGCACTGAAGTGGCTGCGGCCAGCTTGCAGCGCTGTGTCCTAACCTGCTGCGCCACCAGAGAGGGCCTGTCCATCCTCTGGAGTGGCTGGCGGTAGCCCTGGCCACTAGGCCAAGGTGCACGCATACACACGCCCACGCACCCAGGCTCCAGGTGTCCACAATCACGCCCACGCTCCAAGCGCCTCCTGCATTAACACGATCGAGGCCGCAAGAGATGGCCACAAAAGCTAGTGTCTATGAAGCCTGACTAATTCACTTACCCACATCGACTCCTATGCTATGGCTTGGTTCTGGCACATCAAAGTATCCCCTCCCAGGTGACCGGAATACCCCCTCCAAGGGGCATGTCCCCAGTCACAAAGAGAGAAGTCGGAACCTCCAGATCCCAGTACCCAGCCAGGCCCTTTTGCTGCGTTGCTCACAAGACCGCCACAGTGGGGCAGGGTGGTACCTCGAAACACTCTGGCATCGGCACGTCTGAAGCTACCTTCTCCCTCGCAAGTTGGGTTACAAGACACAAAGTGACCATGGGGAGAAAGTCCTTTCAGGCACTCGTATTCAGCCCTTGCCTAGACCCCTTCACATTCGGTGCCACTCCGATGACAAAGTTTTTGTCAGCTCGAAGTAAAAGTCACCTGTGAAGACTAGTAACAATTTTTTCCCCCTCTTGAATCAAGTTGGGGGTTAGAGAACTGCATGTGAAACATTAATAGAGGGTTGAAAGGCCCATGCAACACTCTTCTGAAAGCACTCCAGTCACAAATAAAATACTGGCAAGTGGCCCCTGCTCTGCAAAAGGAGCCTGAAGCCACGAGCCTCTACCCAGTGCCGTCTGCGGCACAGCCTCACATCCAGTGAAGAAGTGAGAGGTGTCAGGACTCTTCCCGAATCCCCAAACTCCGAAAACACGAGTAGAGTTTATTCAGAGCTCTTTCCCCCAGGTTCCAGAGACAGGCAGCTTGCGGCTGTCCGTCCTCCCTGCCGGCTGTCACATGAAGACCACCAGGGGGCGCCACGCCCCACAGAGGCAGGGGCCCCGAGTGACCACAGCTGAACCCTGGTGACTGGACCCGTGTTTCCTCTTCCACCCCCTACCCTCTTCCTGGGGCTACACATCAGAATCCGCAGAGATCTCAGGTTCTGGTAACAAAACCTGAGCTGAGTCCCAACTCTACTGCTTACTACGGAAGTGACCTTCAACTGGTGGCCACACGTCCCCAAGCCACAGTTTCCTCATCTGAAAAAGAACAGTACAAAATAATACCTAACTGTATATAGTTAGCCCAAGCAACTTAAAATGGGAGTAAACACCTATATGACTTGTCGGCTGAAACTGGGATTTAACAGCAGTCTTTATTCCATCAGGATATCCCAAAACATGCTCAATGGACTGTAGAACCGGCTGTGCACAGGGTTGCTGGAATAAGTGAGACGATGTGTGTGGACAGCAAGACGTTGTCCAAGTATCAATTGTGCTGACATTGTAAGAGTTAATCGAATTTGATTCTCACTAGATCCTGGCAGAAAGGATATGTAAACATGATACCTATTTTTCAAATAAGAAACTGAGGTGCAAAGGAACTGAATCATGCAGAATCATGATGATATAGCGATTTTATTTCCTAAGCTAATCTCACCACTGTTTTACAGTGACAGCTGCTGACCCTAGGAGACTCACTTACAGGCCCTCCCTGGTGGCACAACAGGTTAAAGAGCAGCACTATGAAGCTATCCTAGCTGCTGCAGCTTGAGTTCGATCCCTGGGCAGGGAGCTGACACACATGGCGAGGCAGACCTCTCCTGACCCACCCACTGCTCCCCTCAGAAGTGTACTTCACTGATCTGCCTGTTCTGCTCCCCACTGTCTCTGGTGAGTCCTTTCACCCCCTACACCTCTGGCTTGTACTCCACTTCTGGCTGCATAAACAAATAAGTCTTCAAAAGAGAGATAGAGCAAGAAAGGGAGAGACTCACTTATATCCCTTTGAGATTCTGAAAAGCTGATGGCCAGAGAGGGCACATGTTTTACTAATGCCACACAGGGAACCAGCTGCGCCACGGTAGGACCCAACAAGTCAGCCCGTTAGACTCCCATCTGGTGCTGTAGCCGCTGCCCCTGGACACCCTGGGAGAACCTCATAACCTGCCCTTGATTGCTTGTTGTGGAGACACCTGTGCGGTGGCGCTCTGCCCAGACTGTGTGCTGAGGGGGTAGGAAACCCTCAACCAACATGGATGACTATGGAAAAGCCTCCATGGCTTGTTTCGAGATGAAACACGGGAGCTACAAAACGTGGTAGATGCACAACCCCGGCATGTATTTATGTGTGTTGGCAGAGGAAAAAAGTGCAAGGCTGTAACACACAATGGCGAAATGCTTATCTCTGGGTGGTGGAATTACAGATGATTTTTTTCCTTGCAGTCTTTTGTGTGTGCGTCTAGATTTACCCAATAAACATGTTTTACTTTTGTGATCGGAACAAGATCAGAACAGACCTTGTGTGTGTGTGTTTCAATTGTCCATTTAAAAAAAAAAAGACGACATTAAGAGTCAGCGATCTTGGGGCTGCCCTCCACATTAATTTACTGGGATTTTGCACAAGCACCTCTACCCCAAGCCTGTTTCTCCCTGTCCATCCCTCACCCAGAGGCCCAAAAAGATTTATTGATTTATACATCCAAGAACTGGGTACAGGCTAGAAGTGGGGGGAGGTGAGAGGATTCACAGAGACGGCGCTGGGAGCAGAACAGGCAGATTGAATGAGCACACTGCTGAGGGGAGCAGCGGGCGGGTCATGAGACGTCTGCCGGCCATGTGGGTCAGCTCTGGGGCTGGGATGAAGCTCACCCTGCAGTGGCTGCCATAGGTTCCAGCTTTGCAGTGCTGCACTTTAACCCCTTGCGCCACCAGGGAGAGGCCTTAGCATCTTCATTTCAAAGGTGAGAAAAGTCAGGGATAGAGAGTTTGACGACCTGATGGCTTTACACTTACGTATGCAGTTATCAAAGCCTCGGAACTAGGGTCTGAGTACAGAGTCTGGCCTGACTGCAGGCATCTGCCTTGACCCTCTGCTGTCTGGCTCGTTTGCCTTTTGCCAGAAACACCTACCTAGAGGATGAAGTGCGCCCTCCTCCCCCGGCTACTGAGGGGCCTTCTGGCTAACTCAGGCACCCTTTTCCAGTCCTGTCACCCACCCACCCAGCTGGCACCCTCCAGACCCGCCACCCTGCTGCTCTCCACCTGCCCACTTCCACACCTTAAGTCTCAAGTTCCTGCCACCTGGCACCTGTGTGGCTCAGCCACCTTTCCAATGCCTCTTCTCCCTCTGGCCAGGCGCCTCAAAAGCAGTGATGGGAGCAAGGCCGGCAAGGGGAGACAGGAGGCCTGAAAACGTGGTCCTGGCCCCCCAGAAGGAGACTGGGTGTTCTGGACTGCTCGCTCTGGGCCTGTTTTGCCACTGTGAGAGCTGAGCTGTGATAAGATCACCTTCAGGACCCTGTGCTTTCATAAACCCTGAGACTGAGGTACAGCTCCCCTCTGGATTCCTTTCACATGCACAGAATGGAGAGAATGTCGGGCCTGGGAAGGACTTGAGAGAAAATACAATCCCACCCCCTGAGGCCTCCCTCAGGGAGGCTGAGGCCCAGGGAGGGCAGAGGTCTGAGGAGGCATCCAGGGAGTGGTGGGAGGGCAGCTCTCTGCTCCCCGGACCCATCTGGGCTGGAATCAGCCCTGCAGAAAAGGGTGGGAGGGGCCTGGAGGGCAGAGCTGCCCAGCTCCAGGAGGCCCTGGTAGTTTTCCATAACCGGCAGGCAAGCCGTCCAGGACATGTGCTTCCTTCTCCCCTTGCCCCCAACATTCCTCTGCACACCCCGGCAGCAAAGTGACATTCGCAGGCGGGCGGGAGGGAGGCGGGGGCCAGAGGCACACAAAGACACAAGTATCTGCTCCGCCACAGACACACAGACCCAGAGAGATAACGCAGATCCAGACGGAGCAAGGGGCCGAGATACAGAACACAGGCCACCCGCCGGACACCAGGCCCTTCCAGGGGAGTGGAAGCAGCGCTGCGCCCAGAGCTCTCTGTCCAGACACCCCAGGCACCCCACAGCATGGGCCCCACCCCAGGCCCTGGCAGCCTCCTGGAGCCCACATGTGGCCTGTCCGAGACAAGCACTGGTCAAGGGAGAAAATCCTGAGTTGCCCCAGTGCTGGGGGGGGGGGGGTTTGGCCTGCAGACAGAACCCGGAGCCAGCCAGGCTCCCTTCACCCTGGACGGAGCCACTTTTTAATTCCAAAGAATTCACCGGACAATTCCCAGCCTGTTCCCAGGAGCCAGGGTGCGGCTGGGTCCTGAGCACACCCCCTCTGTGACCCTTTCTCAGCCGCTGGGAGTCAGCTGTTAGGAGCAGTGCTGGGAGCACCCACAGTGGCTGTTCCCGGGTTCACTTCCCCCTCCCATACCTGTGCAGCCTCACCTGTGCCCCCACCCCACCTGACACTCCACTTCCACGCACACCTGTGCCTTCCCCTGCCCTCTTCAGCCCCACATCTAGCGCTCCAAGATGAGCTGCACCAGGAAGGCAGAAACGCTCCTCCCCCAGGTGGACGCTATGGGCATCATCAAGGGGGTCCCCCAGTGCCCATAAGGCCTGCTGGCAGTGGCTCCAGCAAGGTGACTACGTCCACATGGCTCCCCAGAGGGCAGATGTGGGCCTCTCAGCCTTGTGCCCTCTGTCCAGGCCTGAGGACCATGGGGAGGTGGCTTCAACTCTGAGTCTCAGTTCCCTGGTTTATAAAATGTGGTTTATCACGGGGTATAACCTAGAACCCTGGTTCTGGCCAAGTAAAGGTCTGCAGGACTTTGATCTAGTGGTTCAACATCTCTATGCCTCAGTTTCCCTCTCTGGGAAAAGTGATAACCTTGCGTCCCTGAGTGGAGAGATACCCCTTTGGAGCAGATGGCCTCTCAAACCGGCTCAGAGGAGAGGATCCCCGCCTGTGCCCCCAAGCCCACCAGCTCCCCTCCACATTCCCACGCCCCTGGCCCTGGCTGCTTCGGGCTGTCAGCCGGGAAGGATTTGCAGGCTGGAGCCGGGATTTGCTGGCCGACACAGAGGCCACCTTGTCCCAGACCTATGCCGGCTCCAAGCCCTGGAGACACGTTCCTCTGTGGCCATGGTGCTGGGGTCACACACACACATACCCCCGCACCTCCCCCCTCCCCCGCCATATCTGCCACCAGCTGGCCTCAAGGGCCAGCACCAGACTTCTTGGCCCTTCATGCAGAGAGGCCCTCGGGCTGTTTGGGGGCCCAAGGCAAGGAAGCTGTAGGGCCTCTGGAGGTGTTCACTTCTCACTGGCCCCAGTAGCTGGGGGGGGCGGGGGGGGGAGGCTGCCACTCACTCCACCCAGTCCCTCTGTGTCCCACCCACCTGTAGACCAAGCCCGAGGCCTCTCCAGGCCCAGGGCTGGCCTTCTGTCCTCCTTGCTCACCCATGCATCCTGACGGTTAACCACAGGTCTCCCTACCCCACACCACGGCCTCCCCAAAAAACAACTAAAAAAACTAGAACTTGGGGGCCTCTCAGGTTGAGTTCAACAGAGTGGGGTGGGCGGGAGTGGGGCCCAGGTGAGTCTGTTCCGACTGGGACCGGCCCTGCCCTGGGTGTGCTGGATCCTGAGGTACCGATCCCATCAGGCTGTTCCGGTTCTGAGCGAGAAGCCAGTGCAGGTGTACCTGGCACAGGTGTTGGGGTCTGCTCGCAGTGTTCTGTTTAAGCATTAGGACCCACCCTGGTGTTGGCTTCTGGATGTTGCTGTGGTCACTGAAAGTCCGGATTGGATTGCAGGGAGCCACAGACTTACTTGGCTTGCCAGGAAAGCTTATCCAGATGTCTCTGGTCCAGATGTCTGAGTCTTTTCTCAGTCTTCAGAGTGTAGGTGTGAGGCTCTTCTCTAGGTCAGATGTTGGGACAGTCCCTGATGTGGCTGTTGGCCTCTTGTCCAGTGAGAATGTCCTGTGTGTGGGTTTCTCTGCAAGCCCAGGGTCTGGGTTTGGGGCCTGCCCTGGTGGGTTAGGTCCAGATGTTAGCTGCTGCCCCTACACTGGAACATATGTCCAGACCCAGACCTTCCTGTTGGCCTGAGGCAGACATCACTACTGAGTCCTTGTCTCGCTCAAGAGCCCTGTGGAACCCATGGCAGCTCAGCTCAACACTTGTTTTCAGGAATCAGAGGCAGCTTCACACTCAAGCTCAGAACCAGCCAGGCTCTCACTCTGGCCACAAGCACATCCCTGCCCAGGCCTAGCTTCAGCTTCCTCACCAAGAAAATGGAAATGCTGCATTTGATATTCTCCGAGACCTATGTCCTCTCCCCTTTCTCCTGTACACACACACACACACTTCTCCCCACTCTTGCACCTCTGATCTTCCTGCCCCTTCTTGTTTTTTCCCATTCCCCCTTCAGTCTGTGAACCCCCTGAGAGGGCACAGAAGCAGTGGCCCTTAATCCAGCACACTCCCTAGCCAGCAGGAAGCTCTCTGAGGGCAGCCCCTGTCTATCCCCAGCCCTCCGAGGCATCATCCTAGATGGGCAAAGGGCACGGACGCTCACGCTCTGCTTGGCCACCATCCCAGACTGACACCTTTAAGGAGAAGAACCTCTCTGGTCTCTAATGCTCTGGATGGTAAGGTTGGTACCAAGAGGATTTGGGATCCTGTCAGCTGCCCATACCAATCCTCCTGTCCAGGCCACTAGACCCATGTGACAGCCTGTCTAGGGCACTGGAGAACCTTCAGGACCACGTAGGCCCAGGCAAGTAGCTGCACTTTCCAATTCTACTTCTCCAGGATGACTGATTGCATATCCAACAGTTAGAAGTCAGAAACTCCAGAGGGCGGGAGTGATCTAGAGCAATTATCCTGTTCTCTGGACCCAGCTGCACAGTCAAGCGTGAGAGCCTGACAGTCCCTGTGCAACTCACAGGCACACACACACACACACACACACACACACACACACATGCTCGCACACCTCTTGCAGCAAGGAAATGAAGCCAGATTCTGAGCTACACACTTTGCAAGCAACATTTCTTAGTCCTCACACTAGCTTCGTAGACATCATTAGCCCGGCCTGCAGATGAGGAAACTTAGGCTCAGCCGGAGGGACTAAGGTGAGACCACATAGCTGCTTAAGTATAGAACCCGAATTCAAAGCCCTGACCTCTGTATGGCACCACCTTGGGGCACACCCACACCCACACTGCACACCTACACACACACACAAGCACAGGTGCACACATAGCTTTCACATATTTGTGCTCAAATCACTGTCATAGGATACCAAAACTAGCAGAGAACTTAGATCTTGTCTATGCCACTCCATTTGTTTTTTTAAGAATTATTTATGTGGCCCTCCCTGGTGGCGCAGTGGGTTAAAGCACTGCACTAAGAAGCTGAAACCACTTCCGCATGAGTTCGATTCCCACCTGCCCGGGAGGTGACCACATAGTGTGGCAGACCTCTCCTGACCCGCCAGCTGCTCCCCTCAGCAGTGTACTTCGTTGATCTGCCTGTTCTGCTCCCCACTCTGTCTCTGGTGAAGTCTTTCGCCACTCCTGAGTCTCTGGCCTGTACCCCAGTTCTGTATGCACAAATAAATAAATCTTTAAAAAAAAAAAAAAGAATTATTTATGTATGCATACAGAATTGGTGTACAGGCCAGGTATGGGACAATGAGAGGATTCGCCAGAGATAGAGTGAGGAGCAGAACAGGCAGATTGAAGTACAGAGCTGAGGGGAGCAGCGGGTGGGTCAGGAGAGGTCTGCTGCACCATGTGGGTCACCTCCGGGGCCAGGGATCGAACTCATGCTGAAGTGGCTGCAGCTAACTTCATAGTACTGTGCTGTAACCCGTTGTGCCTCCAGGGAGGGCCCAATGCCATCTCCACTTAATAGAGAGAAGAGAATCTAAGTTTTTAATACAACCTGAGCTAGAATTCGCCTCTGCATGGGGTCACAAACACCTACCACACAGCTCGACATGGCCTTAGGCACAATCCCATGTGTGTGCACATATACATGTACCCACAGTACCCAAGCCTCACATACCTTCTCTTGTTAAGTGTGCCCACACACACAGCCCTGCACCGTGCACTCATACAAGACACACACGGCCCTTCCAGGCAGGTGTCTGCTCACACTCACACACACGTGTTGCTCCCACACCCACACGTTCCCCTCCTCTTAACCCTGATCAGGGACCTGGCATAGTTATCTGAGGGTGGGAACGCCACACTGAGCCTTTAAGAGGGGGTGCCCAGGAGCAGCCTGGCATGCGTGGGTGAGCCCTGGCATTGCCATCATCAATCCTGGGAAGTACATCCTACCAGCGGTTCCTCGCAGGCCCGGGCAACTCGACGAGATCAAGCCCAGCAGGTAACCCAGAAAGCACCTAGTCATGGCCAGGAACACTGGGCCAGAACAGCAGCTGGGCTGGTCCCAGCTTGTGAGCTATTATTTGTCTTCTGCCAGGAGCCACATCAAGAAGTGCCAGACCCTGAGTCATGAGTCCACTTCCTACACTCCAAAGATGAGGAGAGACACCAGGATTTGGGACTTGCAACTTTGGGATTGACCGACAAAGGTGAGCTGGCTCCTTCAGGCTCCCAGTGAGCGAGGTGGGCCAACTAGGTCATGTGTTCCAAAGACTAGAATACTATGTGGGAACCAAATATTCAGTAGGTGATCTCAAAGCCTAACTGGTGACAGTGACAGCGGTCAAAGTCCTATAACACTAATCTCAGCTGTACAGGCCAGACACATGACCAAGCCATCTCAATGCACGGGGGAGGGCTGGAAGCAGAGATAGAGTCTAGCAGGAGCAAGGGGCCGGCTGGACCAGAGATGGGGCCCCTGGATGGGGGGCTTGAGTGATAAGAGGAAGCTTTCCAAAGGGCAAACTGCTTCAGGGGACAGAGAGCAGCTTTCATGGGGACTGAAGTGGAGAGTGGACTGAAGAGACTGGAAGTTGGATCAATCAATAACAGTTGGCCAACACTTATCAGGCCAACATTTATCAGGTACCTATGAATGCTAGATTATGACACAAAAAATACACAAACCTATCTGTCAAAGAGCTCAGATTCGATGGGCTCAAATTCAGGTGCTTTCAGGTGCCAAGCAGGTGACATCAATGAGTAAATTGGGAGGGTGTGAGCAACATGCAGTGGTGGGGCTTGGTCTAACGAGAAAGCCCTAGCTCTATCTAAAGTGTTTATGCTCAAGAATATTAGTCGATCCTGTGAACACCAAAATACTGATTTGTGGGCTGAATTCAGACAAAAGACTCTGAGTTTGCAACCTGAGGTTCTAGATTCCAGAACCTAGACCCTGGAATTTGGAGGAAGCCTGCTTGGGAAGCTAAGGAATTTGAGTCCTAAGGCTCCTGGGAAGCTCTTGCCATGGAAGGAGTGCGCTCTCACACCGTGCTCACCGTGCAGAAGGGGGCTGGCTGTGTGCTCCAAGGCACTGAGGACAAAGATGGCGTTAGGTTTTGCCCCATCACAGCTGCCCTGGCACGGGGCACTGTCCTCAGAGGAACCTGTCTGAAAATCTTTCCTTTTCCACCCACATTTTGCATAGAAAAACTGACTAGACTGGGTCCCCTACATTTCTCTCTGATTCATGGCCCACACCAAAAGACCTATAGAAAGTCCTCACTTCTTGATCTCATGGAAACTGCAACTTATATATATATATATATATATATATTATATATATATGTATGTATGTACACACACACACACATACACATATATAAATATATATATATGCATCCAAGAACTGGGGTGCAGGCCAGAGGTGCGGTGAGTGAAAGGATTCACCAGAGACAAAGTGGGGAACAGAGCAGTGAAATGTACTGAAATACACTGCTGAGGGGAGCAGCAGGCAGGTCAGGAGAGGTCTGCTGTGCCATGTGGGTCACCTTCCTGGCCAGGGATTGAACTTGTGCTGCAGTGGCTGTGGAAAGCCTCATAGTGCTGCACTTTAACCTGTTGTGCCACCATTGTGCCAACAGAAAAAGGCCCCGAAACTGCAACTTTGAGCCAAACAACAGATCACAAAACCCGGTCCTCAAATAACTCTTTGTTCAGTGTCTACCTGGAATGACATTATTTGAGGACCTGTTGCACGTGCGTACACACACACATGTGCACATGTGTCCACTCGCAGAAGTGCACAATGTTCACACACTCACGAGCACACACAAGCATGTGCACTTCTCTCTGGGTGGAGAGTGAGGACATGTGCCGGCAGCCTCTTCCCCTGGCCTTCCCCAGAAAGTCCTCCCAGGTGTGGGCACTCAGAAGAAGCCTCCTTTCCTAGAGGTGTGTCGCCTGGGGGCAGGGAGTGACCAGAGGTAGGGTCCCCAAATAAACACCCTGCAAGTTGCTCATTTTTATGTGGGCTATTCCTGGACTAGCGATGTGAACGTGTCCCTGGGATTGGACTCTTGGCTGTAAGCCTGGCCCAGTCTCTTTTGCATGGTATCTGAGGGACTTCACACCCCTCCCTGGTCTCGGTTTCCCTCTGCAGAGTGAGGGGCTTAGTCTAGTTGATGTAGGAATGATTCTCTGGGTGTTTCCTCTCATGGCAGTGTCAGAACCACCTAGGAGATGAAACTGCCTAAGTTGGGGTCCTAGTTTCCCTAAAGTTCTTTGAGATACCCGGGACCAGAGCAGGGTCCAGGCAGGGGTGAAACCCCTAGGATCCCAAGGCAGCTCTCCCACGCAGGGAAGGAGAAGGAGGGAGACGCAGCCCAGCACTCTTAGAACCTTCCCCCTCTCCAACATATCCAAAGACCCCAGATGCTTGACTAGAGTCCGCCAGCCGCCCTAGGCACACACTGGCACCCTCTCCCATGCACCCCCACCCCAGCCACAGCTGCCTCCTGGACCCTCATTAAATTGTTCTGCCCCACTGGTCCCAGACTCAGGCCGCCTTTGATGTGTGGGTCCCACGCCAAACAGGCCCTCACACCAGACCAGGCTGAGGGGCTCTGCCAGCTTCCTGGGGCCCCAGGGAGGCAGGGCACCAAGGCCACGCCATGCCCACAGGACACACGCTCAGTCCGGTGCCAGCCAGCGAGCCCCGGCTGCACGCGCATGCGCACCAGCCTCACAGACACGGCGTCGCAGGAGGTGCCCGGGCGCCCACGTGCCACCGCCGCACACCGCACCTCAGCTCACACCCCTCACACGCCGCGGGCTCGCCTGGGGGCCCCCCGCGCCTCCC
>NW_004567109.1:22885064-22988087 GCF_000260355.1 Condylura cristata | reverse complement strand
CTCTGCACAGCAGCCCTTCCTGGCCCAATCACAGAACTGATCAGAGACCACTTCATGCCCCACCTCCCCCAACGCCTGTTTCCCTGTGAACACGAGGCCTTGTGAAGTTCACCCGTCAGCCCTGCACCCCCCTAGGCACGCCAAGCTGCCCACCCGTGGTACATGAGGGAATGTCGTGGCCTGCATCACGAGGAGGGGTAAACAAGCAGCACTTGTGCAACTGAATATTAAATCATGGAAACTGTAGCCTAAGGTATTGATATCAGCCCCAGTAATCACCAGCGATGATGGACAGCTTTATTGAATGGGAACCGGCAGGCTCAGGATCCAGGCCTTGCTATGAGCTGTTCTCAGTCACCCGTGGAGGCCAGAGTGTGTCTCCTGGGGGGGGGGGGGGGGTCAGGGATGAAGTGTGTTGATGCTCAGAGGGGAGCACAGTGCAGTCGCAAGAAGGAGCAGATCAGGCTGCGCACAGCGACGTGGGCAGAGCCCAAATCACGCTGTTGGGTAAGAGAAGGGGACGAGAAAGATGCATAGCCCGATGCCACTCCGGTGCGTCAGGCCCCCCCCGGGCACATTTTATAAAGACGACCGCATTTGAAGGAATATTTTTTTTAAAGAGCATGGGATGGAGGGGTTCCTGGATGGAAGGAGGGAGGAAGAACGGTAATAGGAATCTGGGAGGAAAGGGAAAATTAAGTTAGCAGAGAGGAGCATGGGTAAGTCAGTGCTGAAGGGCAAACAGAAGGAAAACTCAGATCTGTGGGAAATGTTTAGCTATCACTTTATCTCCTTTATCACCCCTTATCTGCTGTCATCCAGTCAAGTGTGGATGTTAAGGGTCTCCCCAGTCACTGGTGAGGAGATATGTTGATATGGAATCTTATTTAGATGCTGATTGTATAGTCTCTAAATAGCATCCTTGTTGATGGTTTTTCTAAATGTCAGAAAGTTACATCTCATGTTCTCTCTCTGTCTCTTAATGAAGCCCTAATTGGAGCCTGAACCAGACTTTCCCTGAGATAAGGACCAATTGGGTGACTTCCATGTCCTATAGAGAAACGAACACATGTCTGTATGAAAAGAGGAAGGGAGGAACAATGAGATGGAGGGGTGGAAAAGGACCCCAGGACCCTGCGTAGGGGAGGGCCCTTGCAGAACATTCTCCTCTCTCCTCCCCTCCCCGGTGAGATCCTGGGCTGAGTCAGGAGCCCTTGCAGGCTGCCGAGCTCAGATCCTCCCACCAAGAAGAGTGGCTTCCGCGTGAGGAGGCACAGGGGCAGGCCAGGACCCCGGAGACGCTACCCGCCCTGCCCGGGACCCCGGACTGGCCCGCAGCCTGACCCTGATTCAGCTACAGCGGTGGTCCTGTGCAGGTCCCCACCTCGGCCTGTCGTCCCTGTCGAGTGTGGATGTTAGGGTTCTCCCCACCCCACTGATGAGAAAACAGAAACTGAATAGAGCTTAAGAGTCTCTTAGAGTCACCCCACCTTGTGAATGTCCACCTGGGCCAACACTTTAAGCCCTTGAATGTCTTAACTCATCTGATCATGAAACAGCCTAGGAGGAGAGGTCTTGCTCACAGGAGCCAAGCCAGGCAGAGGCCACACAGGGAACGCGTGGGGCTGGGGGCTGAGGTCCGCAGGCTGGGGCTTTCTTTGCTCACTGCCCTTCCTTTCCACAGCGGGGCTGGGATTTGAGTGCAGGCGAAACCAGTCATGTGGAAACAGGGGTCCGTCATCAACCCTAGTGGGGATCCATAGTCTGCCCACAGCCTCCCCAAGGGCCCCTAAGCCTGGGGTGATGGGAGAGGCTGCAGCCCTCCCACTTTCTCAGCCAGAACTGAATGAGCTAATCCCAGGGGGCGGGGGCGGGGGGGTAGGGGTGGGGGAAGAGACATTAGTCCAGGAGAATCAGTCCCAGCCTGCTCTGCTGAGTCAGCAGGAAACACAGCCCTTGCTCTGCCAGCTACGTGAGCCCCTGCACGGCCACCCCGCCACTGTCTCCTGCCCGGCCCTGTGGCTCCCACCAGGGCTTGCCCTCCGTGCCTGTTTCCTGCTGACCTGCCCCTCCCTAGAGCATTTTCCAGTGCAGCAATGCTGAGCCTTTCTCACTGACCATGGTCCTAGCAGCGGGCCTGGCTTCCAGTGCCATCAGCCCCACTGACCCCCAAAATAGCTCTCTGCTCCTGCACAGATAATTAATGCTCATCGGGACTGGGGCAAATGGGGAGAAGGGTTTTAGCAGGCTATGACTGGCCTTCCCCATGTCCACCACACTGTCCAGAGAGGAGAGCGGTGGTCAGTTCACCCAGGCGAGGAGGCACCGTCAGACCTAGTACCACCACCAGCGTGATCACCACCGCCCTGGTCATCACTAACACCTTCCTTGTTACTGTGACCACCACCATCATCACCACTGCTATTAACCCAAGAGCAAGGCCACTGTCAAGGTCGCCACCAATGCCAGTACCCACACACCACCACATCCATTAGTTAGTTCCACCAACTGAGACAGGCAGCTCCTACCACCATCAGGGTGACATCAGTACCATTGTCATCACCCCAACACGAAGCATCATTAAAGTCCTTTTGACCAACAATGCAGATACCATTCTTATGGCCAGCCCCTACCAGGAATAGACCACCACGCAGGTAATTATCATTTTACCACCAAGCATTTGCCACACGAGCTCCACCATGCCTCTACCAACACCAGCATCATACAGCCGATGCTAGTTATCAGTTTCCTCTGCCATGCTCAACACCATCACTCTTACCCTAGCCACCACACCAGGATGGCTTCCACTGGACCACAGCAATCATCAACATCACTCACTGGCTACCATCATCACGCCTGTGTCACTACCCTCATAGCGCTAACCTCCACCAGTGCCCCCACAACTGCCATCCACACCAACACTAATATCTACAACACCATCACGTTAGCCATGACAGCCACCACATGACCATCACTAATACTGCCGCTGCCGTGAACACCCCACCACCCACAACACTGTCAGGATCACCATATTTCTTTATAGCTTGAGAAACACTGCTGTTGACCTGAGCATATTTCTGTGTAAGGCAGAATATGAAAACAACAGTTGGAGAAAAGCAAAAGCAAACTTCTTCCAACTGGTTGTTCTGACTTACAGTTACATACATGCTCCTTTCCCACTCATGCCCTCTTCTGAACAGACTGGATTGGTTCTCTAAATTGGTCTAGCTAGCAATTCACAGAGGAACAGCCGTGCATGACTGAAAAACACAGGCGTGGCTGCAGAATCACCCTACTGTCTGTTTCATCAAGGATTCCGACCCTAACACCTCCCTCCCTCCAGACATCCCAGATCCCTGGAGATTCCTGTCTCTCTGATATAGACATTCTCCTATCCTTCCCCTTCCCAAACTTTTATTTGGCTCCTATATAATGTTGGGGAGACATTGCTGGGCTGACAGACGGAACCCTTGACACCAGGTTCCCCTGATGGATGGTCACACTAAGGGTGTCACCTTGACAAACTTGACAAACTTGACAAACTCTGCCTCGGTGTCCCCCACCTGTGAATAGATGACTATCTGACTATGGTGCCTTGAATACTTTTCTGAATTGACACAACCAAACAGGGCAGATCTGAACCCTTTTTGGAGAAGGTCCCTTGTATGGTAAACAGAGAACATCAGATCCTCTGCCATTCCCCATCCCATCAGCCTTCACCCCCCTGATAGCATGTCCTGGATCTCTAGGGAGCCCCCCAGGGCACTGAGGAGCAGCTGCCCAGACCAAGCAGGGTGTGAAGGGTTAAAGGCAGCGCTGTGCGTGAGCAGCTAACTCAGATGAAAGGCTGGTCCGAGAACGCCATGTGGCTGTTGTGGTTGGCAGGCCGGGGCAATGGGACCAGGCTAATCCCGAAGGAAACCCCCTCCTGGTCTCACTAGAACAAAGTGGTGTTTTACGAAAACGCCATTGTTCTTGGGCAAGTCTTTCCCATCTCAACATAAACCAGGAAGCAGTGCTTCCTTTCCTTGGGCGAGACCCCAAGGTCCCCCCCACCTCCGGTGGGAATGGGGGGAGAAGAACAGTTTTTCCTGCTTTGGATGATCTATCACAAAGCCCCTGCCCAGCTGTTCAGCTCTATCCCAGGGTCTCTGAGCTGCTGGTATGTGTGTGTGTATGTGTGTGTGAGATGGTGGTATTGTAGGGAGGTAACAGCAGAGGGTCTCTGCAGCCTGAAGCAACCTGTGAAAGAAGCCCACCTATCTCTGCTCACCTATCTCCCTCCACCCCAGGCCATTCAACCTCCTTCTGTCCCTTCATGGACAATCTTGTCTCTGTCTGTGGCCTTAGCATATGCTGTTCCTCTGCCTGGAATTCCCCTCTGCCCTCACACATTGCTCCTTTTCATCACCTTGGTCTCTGCTGTAAGCTCAGTGAAACAGTAGCTGTTTAATTATTTGGTCTCATCTGCCTTTCCCAGCTCTCTGCTGTAGGAGAGCAGTCTGAGGGCCAACAGCACCATCTCCCAGCCAGGGAGTCATTTCCCTTCTCAACCTGGAAGTTCAGAGCAGTTCAGTTCTTAGGGCGCATCCTATGTACCCATTCCATTTTCCTGAGAGAGAAACTGAGGCTTAAAACCTGGAAGGTCCTGGCAAGAAGCCCAGGTCAATGAAACTGCTACATTAGACTCCAAGTCTTCTGACGCCAAAGCTATTGGACAGGACCTATCACCTATTTCCCAAGCCAGGGCACAGCCTGGTGCTAAATCTCTCACCTCTGCACATACAACACCCAGCACATTCAGTCTCTTGCCACAGACAGAATTCACCCAGCCCACTTTTCCCATCACCCTGAGAACTGACTCAAGGCCCAGAAATCCATCCCATGGCTTTGCCCAGCCCCAGGAGGGAGGAAGCTCCCTCATCACCATCACCACTTCTTCTGCATATCTGTCATTTTTCCTGCCCACAACCTGAGAGAGTTGTGGAATAACCCTCTGGGGCATCCCTGTGGGCCAGGGAAGAGGAGTTCCAGATTCCAACCCTTTCATCTATTTCTCTCCTTTGTTCTTTCTCCAATACACCACTTCAGCTGTTACTTGAATCAGGAGAGCACAATCTCTTAAAGATGTATGGATGAATAAGAAGAGAAGGAATATTAAACCCTGCTCCTAGGAATTCCTGAGAAGATCAAATGAAAAGCAGCCCCTACCACAAGTACATGCTTCATGAAAGCTAGGTCCCTTTGAAAAGTTTAAAGAGCTTTGCAAATCCAACATACCATGACATTTCAGGTGAGGAGTATTTACAAAATTTCCCTTTTGCAAATATGTTTGGGAATTCTGGAGAAAGGAGGCAACGAACTGTTTCCTGAAGTTGCTTGTAACCACTGGGAAGGATAAACTGGGAAGGGTTCGCTTTTTATCTATTCTTCAGAAAACAAAGAATACTCCCAGGTAGGATTAAGCAAGCAAAGAATGTGGAGTTGAACAGGTAAACAGAGTTGACTGTAACACTACATCTGGAAAACAGAAAACAGCCCCTCACAGAGGGGCGCTGCATTCCACTGCAATCTTCCCTGACTCTTATCTCAGTAGCCCAGGCTTAGGCCAGGACACAGACAGCTAATACAGGTGGCTTTTTGTGCCTCTAGGCCAGGGCAAGATAGAGAACAGATAAAATTCCACCCCAAGAAACCAAGATTCCTACTAAATGAGGGACTTAAACCCCCTGGAGTTGGGAAAGAGCAAGAGACCATAGACAACACCCAGCTCAAAAGCTTCTGGGACACAAAGGGAAAATGGCCCAGAGAATCTCTCACCCTAGTCAATCCCACCCTGCAGCAACAGGGGCAACAACCCTTGAGTTCCCAGAGTGCAGTTTAACCTGGACAGTGGCTCTGAGTGGGCTGTCACAAGCGCAGGTGAGCTGTTATTTGACGTTATATTAAAATGGGTGCTGTGTCCTAAAAGTCATGTTGGTGGAAAATTCCAGTTCCCAGGTATTACTGGGAGGGTCTTCTTCCTGTAATAAGGAGATGAGCCGTCAGGAACGCTCCTGATAATCCCGGGAAACCAGCGGCCCCCCTTGGAACGCCTTGCTACTCCCAGCATGGAGGAGGAGCAGTTATGGCCGAGTTGCTAGGAACGTGTCTCCAGATGTGTCTCAGACCCACTGAAGCAGAACCTGCATTTTCCCAAGATTCTCAGGTGACTCGTGTACACATTCATGTTTGCGAAACACTGTAAACGAACCTGCAGATTGACAGCTCTGGGGCATTGGTGGATCAAAGGAGCCAGGACCTGGGGGCCTGCGGACCTGGGGGCCCGCGGACCTAGGGACCTGCTCTTACAGGCAACACAGCAGCCACTACTCTCTGGATTGGGCCATTTCCTCCAGACCTACCCACTGACCTTCTTCCTCTTCTGGTAGCACAGTCCCCTCAAAAAAACCCAGGCTTTCAATCCAAAAAAAGCCTGAAAGACCAGTTAGTTGATCTAGGGAGACTTCTGATTTCAGCTCAGAACCTGCAACCCCCTGAGGCAATGGAGCCCAAAGGCCAGGCTCTCTGCACCTCCAAGGAGGGAAGTGGGGGTAGCACACAGGAGAAGAAAAACCACAGCACTCAGAAAACAAGTTCCTAATTCATTATACTACCACACTTGTAATTCTTGAAAGTGCGTTCTCAATTATATCTGGATTTAAGCGTGCAAAACAAGGGCTTATGCTGTTATTTGAATGGACTTGTTTTTATGGGGGGAAAAATGAGTCCCAAAATCCTAGGAAGGATTGTTTCTGAGACTTAACTCACAGGGATTTAATGAGTTCCTAGTTAAGGGATTAAAAAGATTTTTCAGTATGTCTCCTGTCCCCCTTCCAAAACAAACCACATGGAAAATCCTGTTGCACAAAGCAGAACCTCAATGGCTTCCTGTCCCATCCGCAGAGCGGACCCCCACAGTGGTTAGAGTAGACCCCAAGGCTTGCAAGTAGGATGGGGAGGGACCTCTGATCTCTCACTTCCAGAGAGAAGTCATCTCACCTGGCACCCAGACAAGCAGGTAAGCACCATGCACAGGATGATAGGACTTGGCATCCCAGTCACTTTTACCCCAAAATCCCAGTTGTGCCTCAGGAACCACAAGAGTAAGTCTAATTCCTCTTTCACAAAACTCACAGAACAACTCTCTCCCTGAAGTCTCTTTATCTAGAGGGAACAGAAACTTAAACCTCTGATCAATGGGCAAATGAAGAAATAAATGAAGAAACAAAAGAGTGAGTGGTATGGAGTAGAAAAGGGAGAAAGGTAAAGAATAACTGAATGAAATGCACTAGTCAGTCTCTTTAGTCGCTCTCTAACTTGAGGATGACTTACAAAGTGAGCCAGGAACATTATAGCTTCCACAGGAAAATGTGAACCCAGGGGTTTTCAAACTGAGCATAGTAACTTCTGTGTATAGCAGAAATCCAGGCACTTTTAAGAATTATTTTGCCTAGTGAAAGAATAAAATGGGGCCCTCCCTGGTGGTGCAGCGGTTTAAAGCACAGCACTAAGAAGCTTAAGCCACTTTTGCATGAGTTCGATCCCTGCCTGCCCCAGAGGAGACCCACATGGCGCAGCAGACCTCTCCTGACCCGCCCGCTGCTCCCCTCAGCAGTGTACTTCATCAATCTGCCTGTTCTGCTCCCCGCTCTATCTCTGGTGAATCCTCTCACCTTCCACATCTCTGGCTTATACCCCAGTTCTATATGAATAAATAAATAAATCTTTAAAAAAGAAAAGAAAAGAAAGAATAAATGGAATAGAATAGAATAGAGAGGAAACTGTCACAGATCAATCAGTATTAAGTGAAGAATTGTTTAGAAAACTTTTCCCAGTTTTACATACACAAGGTATCTATATGAGTGTATGTACTTGGTCTTGATGTAAAATATATTTCTTATTGAGCATCACAAATCAGAACAGTGACAGCCAATGTTCTGACCCATTGAATTGGGCACCATTATTACCCCTATTTTCCATGAAGAGAATGAGGCAGTTATTAGCCTCTGAGGTCACCCAACTGGTGAATGACAGACCTGAGGCTGGGATGAGAGGGGAGGCAGTCTGACTGGAGGCTATGAACCCTCAGCAGCAAAACTGACTGCAGTGCTGGTGACCGACAGAGACACCAGGCCCTCCCAGAGGCAGGCCACCAATCTAAAAACTTTGCCATATTTCGTTGCCCTGGACAAATGCAGACACCATTCTAGATCCTGAGTGCTTCTTTGTACAGATGCCATAAACCTCTCAGATTCCATCGCTTCAGGGTGTCCTGCCTTCCTCACTGGAGCTCCCGGCTCCTCCTCCATGCTGGCCACAAGGCAATTTTGGCAATGGTCTTGGACCAACTCTGCTATAAAAGGAAGCCTATAATTTTGATGTGTAAGGAGCTGGGCGTGGTAGATCCAAACCCTGGCTGATGAAATCGCTCCTGCTTTCTCAGTGCAGCTCTTCCAACATTAGTCTTATTTTTAAACTCTGAAGTCCTTTTCCCATAATGTGTCCTGATCCCTCTTCCTACAGACAAAATCTGGAGGGCTAGGCATGCTGTGACCTAAATAAATCCATCTTATCTCCCAATAATCCCTGCTTAAGAAAGGAACTTCTGGAATTTTGCCTAAGGCCACCACAAACTCAAAGTGTGATGTTTTTCCTGATGCTCAGATTGAGGTGGTATTTTTTTGACGTTCTTCCTGGCATCTCTCACCTCCCAAAATTGTCCTCATTTCTGCCCAGAGAGGCCTCAAGTGAAGAAATCGCCGTTGGGGGGCAGCCGGTCCCAGAGTAACCAGCCTCCAGCTTCCATGGGCCAGGATGGCTTTGCACCTCTTTCTTGAGCTTCCTCCTTGATAAAGAAGGCAGAGTTTGCTCTGTTGTCTACAACTATTAAACCTGTCCCTTCCCTTTCATTTTCTCTCTTGTTCAGAATGGGGCCCAGAAAGCCTCTTCCATCTTCTTTAGGCTTTAGCGCTTTAGGGAGCTGGGACCCAGCCTCACCATCCTTTCTGCTGTGCAAACCCCAAATCTAGGGTTCACTGGAGGAGCCAGGACCTGGAGGAGCGGTGAGTGGGCCAACCCAGCCAAGGTGGGCCTACTGGGCCAGGGTCTCGTGTAGAAGCATCAAGCATTGCCCCAAAGGATACAGATATGCATCCAGGGACGCACCTAAACTTTGCAGTCACACAGGCCTGGATGAGGGATTCTGGATAACAATTCCTTCCTGTCAGAGTTTCTGGGAGGATTAAAAGGGATCAGGTTAAACCTTGGTGTCTGGCAGTAGTAAGGACTGAACAATTGCTGCTGATACCGTTATCTTGACGTTTGCTGTTATCCAAAGAGCGCTGGTTATTCCAGCTCTCCAGGCCTTGGAGAGGGCCTGGCCAGGGTGTCCCTGATGCCAGAAGCACAATTCTGCTGCTGCCCCAGCACAGATACCACAGACCAGGGCAGGTGGGATTTGTGGGGCTCCAGCTCCCCAGTCACCTGGATAAGAGCCTGACTTTGCAGACCTAAGTGGTAGATTTGACAGTTGAAATCTGAGCTCTTGTAACTCCACACTGGAGGTGGGAGGTAAGCCCAGAGGCCCAGGGGCTTCCTCTAGGGCCCCTGCCAGGGCAAAGGGAGCCCTGATGGGCCTGAGAGTCCCGGTGGGTCAGTGAGCCAGCCGGCCTGGCAGGCTGGCATGCTGTGAGCTCCACTTTCAAAGCAGCCCCGATGTGCGTTCTCCTACAGCAGCCTCTTGAACTCCCCACCATCCCGCCCATATTTTAGTGAGGAAAGAGAGGTGAAGACACTCAGTTTCACATGGCTAGGAGACAACAGAATCAGAATTTAAAGAATTCATCTCTGAGTCCTCTGGAATGGGGATGGAATTGGGATGCAGATGCTCCACTGGGATTGTAATTATGAAGGACATGGGGGCCGGGAGGTTGGAAACAGGATCAGGACAAGTCTTGGGAGAATCTTGGCACCGCAGTGAGAAACGGCCCAAGGCTGAGCAGAGACGGTCCATTAAAAGAGCCCCCACTGGGCAGAAATGGCTAGGGACTAGGACCCACATGCTTCTAGTTTGTCTGGAGCTGCCCAGTGTGCAGGACCTGGGTTCGAAGCTTCTGCAGCTGGGAGCTGCCCCTTCCTGCACCCTCGTAGCTTCATGATTCAATTAACAAAGCACATTCATGCCTGAACTAGCAAAGCAAGCTCCTTGTGGAAGGGAGGCCGTGGCCCCACAGCCCGCTCTGCCCCGTGTGGGTGCACTTCTCCAGGCTTTCTATGGACCTCTTTTCTTAAAGGGGAGAAACTTAGAAAAGGGAGACTCGTGGGGCAAACTACAGCTCCCATCATGCAGCTCATCTGGTAGCTTCAGCTGGAGCTCATCATCTCCTTCCTCCACTATCCACTCTAGATTTCTCCACCCTCACCTTTACCTTGGCAGGGCAGGTGACGTGACCCAAACCCCCCTTCCTTACGCAGGGCTGCGTTGCAACTCTGTGCCTGGTCCCTGCCACCAACTGCACACCATGTCTTTGATCACCGTTCCTCCAAGACCAAGACCTGCAGGAATGCTGCTTGCAAGCCTGGGCCCGCTGCAGGCCCGTTCCCACCCTGAACCCCACTCAGAGGTCTTTCACTTCACCCTGTATTTGGGCTGGAGCAGCGTCCTGGGTATGGCACATGTGCCTCCAAAGCCCCAGATGGCCCAAATGGCACCACTCTTCCTTCTTCATGCTGGCAGAAGCAAGGTGCAACTGCGAGTCTTTGTTTCCTGTGGGATGTCTCAGCATGCCCTGGCTCTTAGATCCCTAAAATCTTTACTGGCGTGGCTGACCCGAGAGTACTTGTAAAGCTCTCTCACCCCCTGGACCTCATGCATCATCAAGGCCTCCATGTGCTCGCAACCGCCTGCTGGTCCTCCCAGGATGTCGTCAGACACAGACTGCTGTGATGACACTGTAGAATGACCGCTGGCCTGTATCTCTTTAGATGATCGCAGGACAGGAGAAAGAAGATAAGCACAGCCCTGACATCACACCATGAAGGCTTATGATGTCCATTCCACGTGACCTTCCCTGGTCGTCTTTTCCGCCTGGTGGCTCTTACCCCACAGGCGTCCTCATCCCATGTCTGGTCCTGGGTTTTCCCCACAGGTCAAGGACTCAGTGAGAGGATCACTCTATCTGCCAGGTGTGTCAACCCCAATTTCACATTCAGAGGTCCCTCCCTTCCTCTCCCTGCTCCCCAAGTGGATCTACTGTAAACTGGACTCTGGACAGGACTCCATTCCCCGACCCTCATATGTAAACAATGATATTTCCGGTCTCTTGATATACATGTCAACTCAGACCTCGGGCCGACAATCCTAGAAGTGTCCAGACACCGAGTAAATGACCATCGGTGCCTTTGGGGAAGATCCTGGCCACACACACTCCCAGAGACCCAGGCTCCTGTTCCACCGACGGGTTCTCCCTTCGACGAGCACAAAGATCTGAAAACTGGATCAGCTCCTGAAACTGGGCAGAGAACTATGAGGTTTCATGGTTCTCCTATGAGGTTTCATGAGTAATCTGCTCACACTCTTGCTTGCTTTTGATGATCCTCTCATTGTGACCTCCTCTACTCCCGCAGGAATGACTTTTTCTAATCTCCACAGCTCCCTGCAGGTCCAGTTTCCCTGGCTGCCACTCTAACTTTTGCTGGTTTTACAATGTGACCCCCGGCTCCATCACCCGCATTGCTAGCGGGAGGATACACTGGGACACTCTTCGACCACTGTCTCTGGTTTGCAGATGAGAGCACCTCCCTTGAACTTAGGGGCCCCGTGTCTTCTCACAACCCACTCCTGCTGGACGAGAAAAATGTCTCCTCTGCCTTCTCTTGGTAATCATTACCATCCACTGATGAGTGTTCTGGCACATACCAGCTGCAATGAGTCTTTTAATCGCCTTTATTACCATTTTCCAGGGTAATTCAGACATTTCAACTTGGTTTGGTGTGAGTCATCATTTTCTGCATCATCAGGTTTCCAAGAGCCTCCCAAGTAGAAAGTTTACACCTTCCCCTGGAGGGTTAAAGCCTATATCCCCAAGTAAATCAACCGCCAGCTCGCCAATCATTTGTTCTGATGGGATCTCCTTAAAATAAAGTCTGCTGCATAATTACTGGAGCTTCTCTGGGGTGTAGTCTCTCTTCTCCCACCAGGAGGTCCTGGCTGGGCCACTGTACAACCTAGCTCTAGCTATCAGCCAGGAAAGGAGGTGGGGAGCAGATCAAGAGAGGCCCCCCCTGCCTGGTAGGGGCGTGTTATCTCTTATCGGCCAGAGGTGAGCACTTCTGCAGGCTCTGATAGTGCAGAGTCTGGGAAATCAAAATATACAGGTGTCCTCCCCCCTATGTCAGGTCCTGGGCTTTCCCTAACTCTGGGGAAGCAGACATGACTCGGCTGAACTTTCAGTTATCTCTGAGGTTGGTTACTATTAAATCCGGATCATAAATTTTTTCTGTTTTCCCTCTGTGGGAGATAAGAGTTTATTTGTAAGTTACTCAGTGTAAAGTAGGACCATAGGACAGTCAACTACTTCCACTGCACCCACGCACACCTGCCCTGGTCAGACACATAATCTCTCAGTGACCTGAGTGTTCCTCCACTGGCCGCTCCTCCAAGTCACTGACAATGGAAGTCTGAGCTGCCCAGTTACCAACTTGTGCCAGGGTCCATGGTGCCCCACATGCCCCTGGGCGCACAGACAGGTGGGCACCAAATGATCCAGTGAAAAGAACCCCTTCACCTCCTGTGCCAGTTTGGTGCCTTAGGAAGTGGACCCAGTGATGTAGTTAGCAGTACAAAATGCTTCCTTGGAGATAAGGCCTAGGAGTGGCCTTCTGACTGTCATGTAGATCTGATAAAGCTTCCTCTAACCTATACTGCCCACAGGAAGAGTGAGCACTGGACGGAAGTAACTAGGCCTGATCCTTCTTGGTCACTGGTTATGTGTCACCTGGGCAAAGTGTGGCCACCCCAGAGTGCCACAGGCAGAGAGGTCCATACCTGTGTTCTCTGTAGATTGTCAGCAGCTGAATTATGTCCCTCCCAAAAATCATGTTGAAGTCATCACCCATACCACTTATTTGACAATAGTGTTGTTGCAGATTTAACTGCCTAAAATGGGGCTATTGGAGGGGCGTGGGTCCCTGGCCCAATATGACTACCATCCTTATAAAGAAGCCCCATGGAGACAGACACAGGGCGAAGGCCGCTGAAGACAGGGACTCTGTAGTTTCCCCACTGCCCAGGTGCTCCTGAGGCCACCCGCAGCCAGAGGCCAGGAGCACACGCAGGGAGCGTGGCCCTGCCCACGTCTTGATTTCAGGCTTCTGGCCTCCAGAAGAGTGAGGCAATAAACTCGTGTCATTTTAAGCCCTTGTTTGTGGTGAGTTGTTGTGGCAACCCAGAGAAACATCCACAGCTGAGTGGTAAGTTCTCGTTTGAAGGCAGCGGTGAGAGGTTCATCTCCAGGACTCACACACACCCCCGCCTGCCGGCTCCAAAGCCACAGCAGTGTTAACGTTCCCCACAAGGCCCCAGAAACTGGAGGGATAGAGTCTAGGGCACCCCTACACTTCACCTGACCCTCTGCTGTGTGGACTCCAAGACAGTGAGATAGAGACTCAGGGCAACCACCCTGGATGGCAGGTGGTGGAAGGTGGACAGTCCAGGGTCACAGCAGCTGACCTGGTGCCATCATTTGGTCACCGGGAAGGAGCCCAACCTGACATCTCTCACTTTGGGGATTCCTTCCCCTAAGAGACTGACCCCTCTCACCCCCGTCTCCCGCACCGAGGAAGGGGAAGGGCCTGCAGAGGGCTCCCCACAGGTCCAACACCTCTACCGGATCTTGCAACAGCTTCGACCAGCCTACACACACACATACACACACATTTTGGGGAGCGTGTGCAAGAATCCTGGCAAATCTGCCTCACTCCCACATTTCTTCCCAGCTCTACACTGGGGTCACTGACATCCTCACAGAGGACCTGCCCTTTGAGGCACTGTGGGGGTCAGCTAAAGAAGACTTTGGCCACCTCTCCCTGGTGGCTTGCCCAGTGTCTCTGGAGCTCCCCACCGATAGAGTCAGTATCCATCTGCTTGGTGCCTCAGGAAATGGACGCGCCACATGGGAGAGATTGCCACGTCTTGAGGAGTCCTTGGGGTGGTTTCGCACAGAAGGAAACCCAGAGTCCCACTCTGTCAGTTCGTGCCCATCTGCGGTTTTATTATTGTCGCCTCCATTTTGTAAGTCAGAGGTCACAGACTGAGAAGGAAGTGAGTGGCCCAAGGCCACCCAACACAGAGGCGAGCCCTGCTCACCTGTTTCCCAGCTCCATGGCACACAGCCCTGTCTGGAGTCATTTTGTCGTGAGAAGAGTTGAAATTCTTCAGTAATTCATCTCCCACTTTGACTCAAATAGAACCATGTTTATTTGTGAAGTTCTTTGGATGTTTTGACCAAACTTAGTTCTCTGCTGTCAGGAAAATTGTAAGAAAGATGTTGACCAGGCCATCAAAAACTACTGGGTGTCCTGCTCAAGTTCTTTTCCTGGTTACCAGGTGATCAGAGCTAAAGTGTTATCAGGCAAAAGGAGCCTCTTGTTCCTTCCACTGCCTCATGGAAAATTGATAGTAATGCAAATCATGGTTTCCATAGCAATGCAAATGGATTGTGTCCAGTGGAATGCAACTGATGATTTCCCCTTGGGTAGATCAATCATGTAAATATTTTAAATGCATCATCATTCTTATAACCTATAGATATGAAGTTCTTTTAATGCTCCTTTGAGCGGGTGTCACTAGCTGACAAGTTAATGGCACACGTTCATCACGCATTTATAAATGACCGGGAGACTCATCCTTATTGGGTGATATGGACTCTGACCCAAGTCCATTACTCATCACCTGAAGAGTGACAAGATTCAGCAGGCCCCGGTAATAACTCCAGGTAATAATTCTGTAATAATTACCCAGAATTCGCTTTTTTAAGATCTCTCCCAGAGCTCATAACTGGACATTCTTTTCCCTTTGGATCTTTATTCTTATTACCATTTGTTTCCCATCTTCTTTCATACTTGTTCTCTGAGTGTCGGAGGGCCACAAACACAGGCCTACCTGTGTGTGTCAGCAGAAAGGCGTGTGTGCTAGCCAAGGAGCATGGGAGGCATTTATTGACACTGTCACCTCCTCTGTTTACTCTCGCTGCAAGGACAGACTGTGACCCAGCAGGATGGGAAGGAGCAGGAGGTCCAGGCTCCTTTTGGGACCCTTGAGCTCTGATAACAGGAAAGGCTGTTGGAGACTCCACACTGACTATCTCCTGGCCAGTGGGAGTGAGACAGTCCAGAAGCGGGGGAGAGTGGGTAGCCCTGACGAGGTCGCACATCCACCCGTGTCTGAGAGGGGAGGCTCTTGGCCCAGCTGGACCCCCCGCAGAGATGGGCCTGAGCTGAGCTCCAGAGCAGGAAGGAAGCCATCCTGAAAGCCAGCATCCAGGATGGTTCCCGAGGTGTGGTCTCCAAACCTCTTTGATCTCATACCGTGATGACTTAAAAATAATCTCAGCATTATTTTTGCTAATATTGGCATTGTTGCTATATAGCTGCAAATTAGTTCTAAACTTTGTGTTTGTTTCTATTAAAGAATAATAGAGCATAATGACTTTTTTTTTTTTTTTTTGCTATGAAAATGCATAGAAAGAGAAGTTCTTCTACAGCCCAGCAGATGTGGAGACCACGCAGCCCAGAGCAAGCAGTCTTTGTAACACAGGCCAGAGCTGCTTCCAGGGAGCTCAGGCCGGGTTCTGGCACTGCTGACTTCAGACGGGCACATCTCTCTGGACCCCAGCTTCCCTCTCTAAAGAAAAAAAAAAAAAAAACATAATTATCTGCAGTGAGGTCTCATCTCCAGGAGCCTGAATTGCTGGTACTTTTTGCCTTCAGTTTTTTTAAATAGCAAACAAAGCTTTTTGTCAAAATGAAAGCTCAGGTCTAAACAAGGAACAGCCCCCAGCCCGGATGGTAAGCAGCAGGATGGTATGAACTCACTGGAGCGAAGTCACACGATGTTACCACAATCAGTTCCCTCTCCCAAGGGAGAGAACCCTAGAGGGGTCAAGGGACAGGGTCAGGATCCCAAAATAAATGCTATTGACTTCTCTTCTTTGTCTCCAGGAATATCCAAGCCTGTGGTGTTATTATTTGCTAAAGGAAATGATACCAACGGCGGCTCCATCCTGAGCCCTCAGATCCTAAGTACTTTACATCTGTTGCCTCATTTGGTTTTTGAAATACTACCAGGGGTGAGACATTATCATCCCACTTTACATGTGGGGGAGGCTGAGACTTGGAAACATTCAATTAATTGACCCCAGTCACCTGGTTGCCAAGAGCCAAGTTGCACACCCAGGCTCTCTGGCCCCAAGGTCACCTCCACATGCCAGCAAGCTGGCGCTATCTTTCTTCCTGAGCACCTCCGATCTTTGGTGAGACAAGAGATGAGGCCTTTCTGTCAGTAACCCTCCAGACTCCCTCAGAAAGTGTGAGAAGGAGATGGGGTGAGGGGAGGAGGGGCGGGGTGATGTGGGTTGGTGCAAGTGAACCATTAGCCAGTTTCAGAAATACGTGGGGCCTATGAAGGCCACCAGCAGCCCGAGCCACCACAGAGCATTCGAACACATCCAGCTTTCTGGCCATTCTCACTGGCTACTTGGCTAGAGAGGGCAACAGCTTCACTGGCTTCATTACCATAGTTGCTTCTTTAAAGTCACTTCATTGCTTTGTGGTCATTCACTTATTGACTTGAAATTTGGGATATCTAACCCCTCTTTTTTAAGCTCACAAAAAAACTACAATTTCATGTGGTTCAACTCTCGTATTTCTTAAGTGCTATACTAGCCAGGGTTTTAGAGAAATAGAACCAATTGCTTATAGACAGGGAAAAAAAAGATTGAGGCTTTAAGGAATGGGCACATTGTCCTTATTCTAAGGAGTTCTTAAGTCTGACATCCGTAGGGCGCCCTGGCAGGCTGGGACTCAGGTAAGAGTCGGTGTTGCCATCAAACTTGTGGGTCTGCGGGCCGGACCCTCCTCAGTCAGGATTCTATTCTGTCATCTCAAGAATTCCTCCTCCTTCAAAAAAACTGTTTTTGCTCGTGAGGCCTGAAGTGTGACCCAGCCAGTCATCATGGAGACGCCCTGCTTTACTTAGCAGTCAACTGATTCTCACAATACGAATTATCTACAAGTAGACCTTCACAGCAACGGCCAGACTGAGCACGACCCAACAACTGAGCACGAGCCTCTGGCCAAGTCTGCACAGAATTACACAGTTGGTGCCATGACACACGCAAGTGCTGGGTGGTGCTTGGGCTGTGCATGTGTATAAACGGACACAGTGGCTGACCTGGTGGGGTTTCCATTCTAGGCACGAGGGTGAGAGAGTCAATGACAAGTATGTTAGGAGGTGACAAGTACTGCAGTCATGGGGGGGGGGGGTCCTGCTAAGGGGGTGTGCAAGTTCAAGTCAGGCAGCACCTCTGCAGAGGCTGCTCAGGCCTCCTTGAAAAGAGGACCTGAACCTCTCATGCCAAGTGAGAGTTCAGCCTCTCCAGAGTGTTCTGGGCCAGCAGAGCAGCCTCTCAGGGTGGAGACCTTGAGACAATGTGCTGGTGTGTTCAGACACTGGCCAGAGACCGGTGTGGCTGGAGTGGAGCG
The DNA here is from genome assembly GCF_000260355.1 of Condylura cristata. Taxonomy (NCBI): domain Eukaryota; kingdom Metazoa; phylum Chordata; class Mammalia; order Eulipotyphla; family Talpidae; genus Condylura; species Condylura cristata. The sequence continues at coordinate 22,970,285 of NW_004567109.1, read as the reverse complement.
GGAACAGTGGCAGGAAATGAGTTCAGAGTGGTCCTGGGTCTTTATCAGCTGAACAAATGACAGTTAATTCAGAGACCGACGCACAGCTAATGTCCAGCATGGTGTCTGAAGACAGGATCACTGTCCTTGGTGACCGAGGTCCTGTGTGCAGGCCAGAGGACACTGGGTTAGTTCTCCTCCCTCCCTCTGCACCTTTGTTTCCTGTGTCCTGGACTCCGGTTTTATCTACTTCATTCTCCAATATGGATTTGGGGAGCCAGGGGACCACCACGACAGCCTGAGGTGCAGGAGGACCTGCCGTATGAGTGACAGCACCAGGAGCCCCTGCAAGGGTGGGCCAGAATACCCTGGGCCGGCCGCACTGAGGAGGGGGCAGTCCGAGACATCAGGCCACTGCCCCCACCTGCACCCCCACCCAGGCCGCCTGCTGCAGGCCGCCAGGGCCAGCTCTGTCCCAGGCTTTGTTCCTGAGTCTCCAAGGCCCCTCTTCCTGCCAAACAAAGCCCCCAGCCCCCGCCTGCCGCCCAACAGGCACCTGGGGCCTCCGGCCTGGGAATCAAAGCCTGTTTTGCAAAGGAGGCCGTGTGTTTGGAGAAACACCCATCCCCTGCTGCCCAACCCTTCAAAGAGCCGGCATTGTTCTGCGCTGAGAAGGCGCCTCCTGACGCAAGGGCAGGGCCCAGGCTGACGCTGGTGGACCTCTGATCTCAGGCCAGGCCCCCCAAGCCACTCGGGGGAGGACGCGGGGGCCAGGCGGGGAGCGGCCTGTCCTCATGGCACTGTGCCCCTTTCCTGTCCTCTGCCCACCTGAACCCCTGTCCCATGTGTCCTTGTTAAGGCCGGGGCTGCAGGCCAGGCCCTTCCACCTGCCCAGACAGTAAGGCCAGCCACAGGGGTAGGCCAATCAGCGCGTCAGACACGGCGAGGAGTGGCTTCATTTCACAGACAGTGAGACTGAGGCCAGGAGGAGAGGGAACTAGAGCCGGAGTGTAGCTTGTGTCTGGGGGAGACTGGGCCTGTGCGTCACATCCTTGATGGAGGTAGACCTGCCCGAGACAACCCCCCACCTGCGAGCATGGAGCTCCCTTTCTCCCTTGAGAAATATTTCACCCAGGCTTCTCTCCCAGGTGTTGTTTTCATAGTGGTAGACTTCGCTTTAGATAAACCCTCTTAACAGATTGTTGAGGCCACAGAACCAACAGAGGGGTGGAGCCCCTTGGGCCCTGAGAGCATCAGCTCTCCCCTGCTTCCTGTTTTTCTTCTCTGCCTGCCACACACAGCCCAGAGACCATGGGGTCTCCTAGCCTCTCCCTTATGTTATAGGACAACAAATCTGTTAGAGGACAGGGGGAGAGAGAGACCCCTGAAGCCCCAAAATCCTGCCTGCTCTAAGTGGGTTCTGCCATCCGCCGCAAGAAGACAAAACATATAAAACTTTAATGAAAAGGGACTTTAATACAGTGAATATATAATACGGAACACAAAGAATATAACTTCTAAATCAAACACCTGAAGTTACCCATCCCCTCCTAGGCAAAAGTCAACCCAAAAGGGCTTGGCGCAAGCAAGGCCTGAAAGCTGCCACAAGACTAAAGCACCTTCTGGCCGGGACCCATGGAAAGGGTCAGAAATGGCCAGACAAATCTGGGAGGAAAAGAGCGAAATCAAAATCAATATAAACATTGCCATAGTCACCTCCCTACAGGTATCTCACCCACATCTGCCTTAGCCAGTCCAGGGTCAGGAAACAAGCACGGTTTCTTCATCACATGCTTGCTGCTCCATGTGGCTTCCTAGGTCTCCTTCTGGCTCTCCACCCAGCTTCATTCTCAGATTCCTTCTTTTCTCTCCTCAGTTCCATCCACCTTCTGGGTGGGGCAGGAAACCTGGAACTTCCCTTTTTCCTAGGGAATACCCTGTTACACTTATTGTGCTGAAGAGCCCCAGGCCAGGAGGTTCAGCCATCTGCCCCAGGCCATCAGGAAGCCAGGGACACCTCAGGACCCAGAACTCTCCCGGGTGGGGGGTGGGGTGCTGCTCCAGCTGCCCCGTCTCTGTTCACCCACACAGCTGGGGCATTCCAGGTCTCTTGGCCCACTGGGCCCCCCATACCAACATTTACTCTGCAGTCCACCAGCAGCGATTACAAACAGGCTTTGCGATCACATGGACTTGGGGTTCGGTCAAGTTCCCTTTGAGCAGTCCTTGGGCAAGCGCACCCCTATACCGAAGGCAAGGCTATCGTAAAGATTAACTCAAGGGCAATGTGTGCAGTTATAAACTCTAAAGTAATAAGTATTGCTCCTACTTTCACTCTTTGGAGGAAAGGGAGGGGTTAAGGTAAGGTGTGGAACTGTCTCTTTGTGTGAGCTACTTCCTGAAGCAAACAGCAGCAACTCCTTCCTGCCAGGTCGGGGTGGGGAGAGGAGGGTGACAGCAGGGAGGGGGACTGCAGGGCCACTCTGAGGTCCAGCTTGGGGCTCTCACATCTCACCTATTTGAACTCTGGGCACCCAGCAAATATGATGTTTTCGTGGGCAGGATATTGCCTTCCTGGACATCTTCATCAAGCACCCAATGACCCTAGAAACCTCTTGCAGTCTCAGAATTGTGGAATATTCCACAAGGCTGTTTGGGGAAGGGGGGGGGGAGTAGTATGGCACAGAAACTGTGGTGACATGAACTTTCAACAAACCATTTCACTACTGAGACCAAAAAGCGCGGGCATGGGTGCCCAGCCCGGCCCTACTGTTTGTCAATTGTGAAAACTCAGGCATGTTCCTGACCCTTGGTGAGGCTCAATTTTTCTTCTAACCACTAAACGAGGTTAGCGATACCCACAGTATGATTTAGGATAGTCTATGTGTCATGATACACAGCCTTAAATGGGGTGAGGTGACATTATGCAAAATTATGCAAAATATCAGCTGCAGTGAGTGGTATAATACAGATGTTTAGCAAATTCGGTTTCCCTTTGGCACCAGACAGGGTATTGATTCTCTTCAAGTTTTATGAATAAGCTAGTCACTTCAATTACTTCTAATGTGATTCTTCACCTATTAATTGAAATTAAAAGCCTTCTATGACTTATTATTAACAATAATAGCTTACATTTGTTGATTATGTGTTGCATGCCAGACTTCCTTTGTGCGTACAAGATCTGTGGTACAGGTCAGCGTTGTGGGGGGGCGTGAGAAGACCCAACAGAGACAGAGAGTGGGAGCAGAACAGGCAGTTGTACTGAAATACACTGCTGAGGGGAGCAGCGGGTGGGTCAGGAGAGGTCTGCTGCGCCATTTGGGTCACCTCCCTGGCCAGGGGATTGAATTCCTGCTTCAGTGGCTGCGATAGCTTCATAGTGCTGTGCTTTAAACCGTTGTGCCACCAGGAAGGGCCCCTTAAAAGAATTTTCAATGAAACAGAGAAATATCACAATATTAGTAAATGGGGGGAAAAAAAGTAAAACTAGTTACCAAACAAGATGTCTTGATTGGTATTTAAATGTACTTGCTTAGAAGAACACCTAGAAAGATCTAACTGTCAAATTATTAACAGCAAGTGGTTATGGACAGACATTAGGATTGCTTGAAATTATTATTCTTTCTTTTTGCTTAACTATATTTTCCAATGTGTATTTCTTTTGTAATTTAAAGATTTTCATAATGTAAGGTGAGTAATGTCTTGTTAACTTAAGAGATATCACATTTTAGTCTATAACATTCATTTTTCAATCAATAAGTATTGACATAACTACTATGGGGATCAAACTCATGCTGAAGTGGCTTTAGCTTCATAGTGCTGTGCTTTAACCTGCTGCGCCACCAGGGAGGGTCCCCCAACCACCTTCTCAAGAGAATGTCATCTCTATTCTTTGCAGAGAAGCACCGTGAAGTTTGAGATTAAGTTGCTAGTCCAAAATGACCCAGATAGGGAGGGTATGAGCTGGGATTCCACACAGCTCTTTCTAACTGAGATGGCTTCTCCTTTCTGGTAGGATCCCTACCTCCATCTCTTTCACCACCATTAATGTTCTAGAGCACTCTGTACTGGGCACCTTGCCCAAGGCATGTCTCAGGTACAGATAGTCTCACTTGTGCTTCCCCTGAGGTGGTGAGGCTCAGAGAGGTTGCCACCTGCCCAGGTCACACAGCTCTAGAGAAGTGGAGCTGAGATTTGCAGTCTATTCTACCAGGTTCCAGAAATTGGACCCTTAATACCTGCACTGTCGTGCCTCCTCCTTCCATCCTCAGATAGAGGACACTGAACAACAAGGAGTGTCTTTGGGATAGTGTTAGTGAGCATTAAGAAGGGTTAGCTTTTCTTGCATCTTGTAACATGCATTGTCCTCTAACGGGAAGGACAATGTGGAAAGATACCAAAAATGGCAGTATACAGGAAAAGGAGAGATGTGGGGGGATGCTTGACAAATTAGGAATGTTAGCAATGTTAGAATCAGCACCTCCTTCTTTTATAGGAACAAAAAGTTTGTTTTTGAAAGATGAGCATAGAAACACAATAAGGAAAGAGAAAAGAGAAAAGGCTCAAAACCAAATTTTTGGAGGTTAAAGGAAAAGGCTTGACCTGGAGAGAGGTTGTTTGTGGACACAACTGACAAGTGCATACGTAAGCCTTCTCCGCTAGGACAGGTCTGTGCAAGGTCCTGGGGTGTAGAAATAAACCAGATGACATGGCCTCTGTCCCCGAGGAAACTAAACCGAGTAGGATGGCCACAGATGGGCAGAGAATGGTCTGTTCTTTGCGGCTCCAGAAGACAGAGCTGGATTGTTGTGTGGAGGCCTCAGTGGGCAGATTTCTTCTCTAACGAGGATGAACTTGCCAACAGGCAGACAGAGAGCTTCTAGGGGGACAAGCTGCCTCAGGGAGGTAGTGAGCTCCTCACCACAGGGTGAAAGGAGGCGTCGTGAGGAGAAGGAAGAGGGGCTGTATTAGTCAGCTAGAGCTGCCTTGACAAAGCAACATATATGTGGTGGCTTAAACACCTGTCATTATTTATCACAGTTAGAGGCTGGCGAGCCCAAGGTCAAGGTGTCAGTTCATCTGGTTTCTGGTGGGTTTTCTTTCTGACCTGCAGGTGCTTGGATGTGCCGTTGTTACAAGGGCACTCTCTATTTTTCAGGGCTCTACTCCCATGCCCTCATCTAATCCCAAAGCCCCCATCTCCACATACCTCCCTGGGGATTAAGGCTTCAACATGTGCAAAACCAAACCTGAGCAAGCCAGTTGCCCTCTTACAGCCCTAATTTGGGGCCTCCCTGGAGGCCTAGGGTTTAAGTCAGAGCAACCACGACAATGGCCTTCCCTCCACAGTGGCCTGAATTCAACCCCAGGCCAGGCAGCTGACCCACGTGGTGCAGCAGACCTCTCCTGACCTGCCCACGGTTCCCTTCAGCAGTGTAGTTCAGTAGCTCTGCCTGTTCTGCTCCCTTCCCCGTCTCTGGTGAATCTTCTCACTCCCTCACCTCTGGCCTGTACTCCGGTTCTTCCACATAAAATAAATAAATAAATAAATAAATAAATAAAATCTCTTTTTTTTTAAGTTTGATGGTATCACTCACTCATAAAATAATGACAAAATGGGGAAATGTGCATGTGAGTGTCTGTTGATTATTAAAGTGCCTGCCATGAGGCTTCAACCAGGGTGAGAACATACAGGAACACAGGCAAGGAAGACATGGGGTAAAAAGGCCTTTACGGCTCTCCCTGGTGGCACAGCAGGTTAGAGCACTGCACTAAGAAGCTAAAGCCACTTCAGCACCAATTTGATCCCCACCTGCCGCGGAGGTGACCACATGGCCTGGCAGACCTCTCCTGACCTGCCCGCTGCTCTCCTCACCAGTGCACTTCTCAGTCGGCCTGTTCTGCTCCCCACTCTGTCTCTGGTAAAACTTCTCACTGCCCTGCACCTCTGGCCTGTACCCCAGTTCTGTATGCATAAATTAATAAATCTTTAAAAAAAAATTTTTTTCGGCCCTCCCTGGTGGCGCAGTGGGTTAAAGCACAGCACTGAGAATCTAAAGCTGCTTCCGCATGAGTTCGATTCCCGCCTGCCCCGGAGGTGACCACATGGCGTGGCAGACCTCTCCTGACCCGCCCGCTGCTCCCCTCAGCAGTATACTTCGTCGATCTGCCTGTTCTGCTCCCCACTCTGTCCCTGGTGAAGTCTTTTACCACCCCTGAGCCTCTGGCCTGTACCCCAGTTCTGTATGCACAAATAAATAAATCTTAAAAAAAAAAATTCAAAAAAAAAAAGGCCTTTACAATGTGAAAAGGCCATAAGGGGGTTTTACAAAACATATAGGGGTCTCTACCTCAGAGGGTGTTTAATTAGTAAAAAAAATCCCTCCTGCAGTAGGAGTCAGGATCTCCTTCTTGATCGAGGGGGCATTTGGAACTAAAACGTGAAGACAGAGGTCAAGGAAGTCAGGGTCAGTTTATTGTGGACTAAAGGATGAAAAGGAGGGAAGGGCGTATTGGGCTAATGGGAGAAAGCTGACCACATTAATGCATTCACTCATTCACTTGGTCATTCGCCACCTCCTTCAGCCCTACATTGGACCTTCATGGCTCCAGCACTAAAATCAAACCTGAACATCCCACTCCTTCCACCAGGATACTGCACAAATCTCCTTCCTGTTCTATGTAGCTGGTGTCTCCAGCCACCAGCCTTCTATTTTCTTCCAGTCCATCACCTCTTTTCTTCCTCACATCCTTTTTGCCCCCAGCTCCTGGCAACGACTTCTCTATTCTCTGTTTCTAAGGGTTTGACTTTTTTTTGTTTGGTTTGATTTTGAATTTTGCATGTGAGTCATATAATATTTGTCTTTCTCTAGATGACTTATGTTACCTAGCCCCCAAATCCATGCATATCATTACAAATGGCAGGATTTCCTTTTTCATGCCTCACTAATATTCCATTAGGGACTTTCAGACAATGAGGGGCCACATACATATGTGACAGAGGTCCCAATGGGCTACATCATGTTGCCCAGGTATATACTAAGCTATGCCATCCAGGTTTATGTAATTATAATAGTCAAACAAAGATGACATGTCCTAACAAGTCATTTCTTTTCACAAATCACCATCATTAAGCAGTACATGACGCTCATATGCCCCATCTTTATCCATTCATCTGTAGGTGGACTCTTAGGTTATCTCCATATCTTGAATAACGCAGCAGTAAACACAGAGATGCGGATAGCTCTTCCAGAAACTGATTCATGTCCTTCAGATATACTGTATTACCCAGAAGTGGGGTGGCTGGATCACATGGTGTTCTTCTTTAATTTTTTTGTAAGCCTCCCATACTGATTTTCCCAGTGGCGACTGCCATTCACATTCCCACCAACAGTGCATCAGGATTAGTGCACGCATTTCACCATCATGCCATAGCCAGAGGGATATTTTTGGAAAGCAAGTATGATCATGTAATCCCCACCCCTCTTAAAGTACATAGACAAAGATTAAAATCCATAACACCACCTCCAAGGCATGCGAAGACGGGCCCCTCGTCTCCTCTCCAGTCCCCCCTCACCCCTTGTTCCTGGACTTGCGCCACATTGGCCTCTTTTCTGTCCCTCGAACTGTGACCCTCTCCATCCCAGGGTTCTGCACAGGCTGCTCCTAGCCTAAAATGCCCTCCCTGCTCATGCTTCAGGCCATGTCTTAACAATCATTTCCCCTGTCTTCCCTAAGTTAGCAGTCTTGTCTTACCACCACTTAGCACGTTGCACCTCCTCCGGTAACACGTGTCTGGATGTTCCGTGCCTGTTGCCCTCCTGCTATGACTTCCCTTACTAAATGCCTCGACAAGGGGCTGGGTTCGTCTTTGCACTCTATGTTGGTCTCAATGCCTGCCTTGGGGACCTAGTCCCCAGCAAGTGCAGTACGTAGGTGTTCCGTCACTGAGCGTGTAGTGAGTACCCACGGTGTGCCATGCCTTCCATGTATGGAGATACATTTAATCCTCACAATAGCCTTACCAACCTGAGTCATCCTGTATTTGAGAAGTACTCGTGCTGAGAGTGCTCTGTCGATCTAAGACCTTGCCATCAGAGCATTTGCAACCAAGGGGGAAGCAAAGAGGAACACATGCCAGGTCCCTGGTGCCAACTTTAGGAGGCTCAGGATGGGAAGTGGCACTAGAACTTTCTACTTTAGCTTAAAAGGAAGCCATCTGGGACCTCCCCAGTAGCACAAGCTGTTAAGTCTTAGCACCATGAAGTATCCACAGCCACTGCAGCACAAGTTTGATCCCCTGCCAGGGAGCTAACCCACATGTGGCACAGCAGACCTCTCCTGCCTTGTCCTCTGCTCCCCTCTCCTGCCTTGTCCACTGTGTTTCAGTCAGTCTGCCCATTCTGCTCCCCACTCTGTCTCTGGTGAGTCCTCTCACTGTCCCCTGTCCCCCCACCCCCCGCCACACACACCCATACCTCTTTATACCCCAGTTCTTGGATATCTGGTCTTAGAGTGATTTTTCAAGAATAGCCCATGTCAGCTATTGCCCTTCCCCCAGGACACAGGACACATGGGACCAGGCTGGCAGTGCTGGGTGCCCACGTGCTCTGAGCAGAATCAATCCATTTCTAACCCGACTAGACTCAAGAATCCTTGTGACTGGAGCCCCCTGGGTTTAAGCCTCCCTGGCTGCTCTGCTTGTAGGTGGGAAGGCCCATCAGCTGTGGCAGCCGGTGCTAAAGGTGGAGTTCCAAGAAGGTTCCCCTTGGCTGGCCAAGCAACAGAATGGCCATCTACGTGGTGGGATGGGCATCTGCCAGCTGGACCTCCCTGTAGAGGACCCACTTGTGCCACCCCAGCTTCCTTCACAGAACCATTGCTCACATCTTTATTCAAGAGATAACCAAACAGACAGGATTTGCAATTATTTACAACCCATCTCAGACTGTTCTTTTGGATTATCGCCCTTGGATGGCAGCTCAGTGTCAAAATGCCTGGTTTCTCAATGTTGACTCAGAAGTCTGGTACTTACCTCAGCGTGCACTGGCGACAGAGTTTGCACACCAGTGTTATCTGTGGACCATACTTTGCAAGGCCCTGGAATAAGGGCCGGTACTAGGCTAAGATCTGCAAGTGAGGTAGGAGGTGAGTGGGGAGAAGTGAGAATGGGAAAAAGGACCCCTGAGGGCTGCCCTGGAGAAGCACAGCTTCCAGAGAAGGACTCTGGGGCTCAAATGGGCTCTCTGTGTGCTGAGCCACACACACATTTTCTCATCTGGAAAATGTGGGTGTCTACTGAGAAGAGGTCTGTTTCTTTCTGCATAGTGTCTGGACAAAGATAGCATCAGACTCTCAGGTCACATGCCAAAGTTTGGATGGGAATGGCCCCTTCCCTTGGGATCAGGGCTGAGTAGACAACTAGTAATTGTTCCAGAAAGCAGCACATACTCAAACTGAACCACTTCAGACCTGTCTTGGCTCCCATGTGGGATGTGTTAAATAAGAGATGCTCTTTTTCTGGTAGGATTGCTGAGCACAGGAGAGCCTTTCTAAAAATAAAGGAAACTGAGCCAAAGACTGGAGAAGTGTTCCTGGGGATGGTGTTTGAGCACCTGGATCCAGATGAGCCTGAGGCAGGACTGACTTGTGAAGCTTTCATACGGTAGTGTGCCGTCTTTAATTCTTGAGTCAGATTGAATTTAATTTTGCTACTTGCCACTAAAATCTTTAATACGCCTAAGATAAGATGAAGTAATATGTGAAAACATGCCTGGTATCTGAGAGTAAACATACACAAATGGAGGCAATCCCCATCATAGAGTATTGAGTGCATCTTACATACTATATGTGGGGGTATAACCACAAATCAGATAGAATATTCTATTCAGTCTCTGAGGAGACATGAATCAAAAAGACCCAATTTCTGTAAAAACCAGGGTAAACGCCCTCAGTGTTAACAGAATAGAACCAACTAAGAGCCGCAGGGGTGGGAGAGGCCAGCCAGGGTCCACTGTCAGAGCTTCCACCAGCCCCTCTCCTCCTCCCAGCCACCGTCTCTGGTCAGAATCATCAGCTCTCTGCCTCCTCTCTGACCTCCTTGCTGACACAAGCATCCAGAGTGGGTAAGGTCAAAGGATGTAGTTTGAAGTCAAGGGCAGGGGCCAGGTATGTGGCTTTGGATAAGTCTCTGGGTCTCAGTGTTCTCATCTGTCAAATGGGGCTGCTGTCTGTCCCTGACTCACACAGTTCTCAAGCCCTCAGCACAGTCACGAGCAAACATGACTCAGAAACGTAAAGTGATGGGCATTCACTCAGGGCGGGTGCTGCCCTTTACTGGGCGCCCTGAGATCACGTGATGTGTGCAGGCACACACAGCATAGAGAAAGTGCTTCGTCAAAAAGGCAGGGAGGCTCCATCCTGGGAGTCGACAGCTGCCAGAACCAGCACCCGAAGGCTCAGCACAAGAAGCACAAGAGCCAGGACATCTACCTAAGGCCCTGGCTTAAGCTGTACAGGTTTCTGGCCAGGTGAGCCAGCTCCACCTTCAACCAAGTTGTGCTAAAGGTTCCAACCGACCAGCTACCCTGTCCCTTTCCCGAGTGATCTGGAGAATGAAGGTCCCTGGCAGCTCCGTGATTGTCAGATCTAACGTGTGACATGCCCGTCCAAGAGGCACCACACTGAAAGCCTGCGCTCTGCAGCTGTTCCCAGCAGTGTCGGCAAGGCCAAGGGTGCGCTCCTCACTTTCTACCAGCTGGCCCTGGACCCCGCCAGGGGCTGTGGCACCAAGGGCTGCTCTCTGTCCTGGAAAGGGAGAGACGGTGCTGGGGGTGAGGGTGGGGGTGGGTGGGGGGAGTTCCGCAAAACCTTGGGCACCTCCCATGGCCACACCAAGACCTACATGCGCTGGAAGGACCCGCTGTTCCAGTGCACCAGAACTAACCCAGGATCCTGCCTTATTATTATTATTTTTTAAGGATCCTACCTTAATATGAAAAAGATTGCGGACCCTGACCAAAAATAAAATAAAATCCAGTCTCCATGTTAGCTGTATGACACTTTGCCCATGGTCCAGTCTTAGTCCTTGTTTCTCCAACTATAAAATGGGATAAGAACAGTACCTACCTGCCAGGTTAGCGTGAGAATGGTGGTAATTAGATAAAGCCCGTGACAGATAACAGGGGCTTTAAGTTGACTTAGTTAAAACATTTCTTAAGGAAGAGGTTTCTTGTCTGTCCAGTATACAGTGTTCCTCTCTGGATGCTTCCTGAGTAAAAGGCATCGTAGAGATGCTCCCCATTCTGGCCTGAGACACACCATCCTCTAGGGACCCTCCTCCCTCCCCTGCTCCTCTTTAGATCCAATCCAAGGCCATTGAAACTCTGCCACACTCTTGTATTCTGGTCTCCTCCTCCACCTCCTACCCCCTCTGCCTGCTGATAACCAACAGGCTGGGTCTGCCCCACCCAGCCCCTTCTGCCCCAGCTCAGCGCCTCCCCCTGCACCACCTTCTGGGTCTGGCAGAAGCACCCCTCAAAGTTCAGAAACCCTCCACATTGCCAGTCTCTAGTGGGACCAGGGGCTGCCATGAGCCTTTCCTTCTCAACTTTGCTTTCTACGACAGGTGCTGTGGGTACAAACGCAACCTCAAGCCCCCTGAAAGTCCTGCACACCCTGGAGGCCCCTACCTGTCTTCCCGAGGGGGGGTGGCGGCAGAAGCGGGCTCCCCCCCCAGGCAGGATTTGGTGGACAAACACTGCAGCACCCCTGTCCTTCAGTGAGATGATTCTGGAGTGTGTTCTATACTGTCTCTCAGGGGCCCCCTGTGGGACTAAGCCCCAGTTACCCAAGGGGTAACCTGTTCATCTCCTAGAGACTTTCTTCCCTTCTGTCCCCCTTCCCCTTTACTCTGTCCCCAAATTCTTTTAAGATTTTTAAATTAATGCATACAAGATGTGGGGTACAGGTCACAGGTGTGGGAAGTAAGAGGATCCACCAGAGACAGAGTGGGGGGCGGAACTAGGGGAGCAGCTTTGCCCCTAAATTCTTGATTGAGCATCTGCTTTGCAGGGTTCCCCTGGTAGGACCGTTAGGGTCTCCTCACTCCCTTTCATAGTCTTAACTAAAGCCAACTTACACAGCAAACTAGAGACCCATGTTTGCATCTTTCCGTGTCTTTGTTCTCCTGTGTCTGTTTACCTGGAAGTTCTTCTTGCTTACGCACCTGGCAACTCTTATCTATTTTTCAAGAACCAGCTCAGGTTCCATTTATTTCACGATAAGCTCAAAGACCAATCTCTCCCTTTGAACTCCCAAAGCTGCCTATCATTTCTTCGCATGACCACAAATAACCCTTATCACCCCCATTCCCCAGAATGGCTCCTGCACTGAGGTCTTAAACTCCAGGGTCCCAGGCAACCACAGCCCCCTCACTCTGGGGCATCTGCTCTGTCTTATCAGCTCTCCACTCCCCTCTCCCCTCCAGGCCAGACCTACCCTACCAACCCCACAGGTCTTCCCCCCAAACACCGGGTCTCTTGGTCTTTCCCCCGACTGTGCTATTGCACTTTGGGTCAGGTTCTCCACCAGCCTTTCTGGATTCATCTCTACCAGCCAGGGCCTGAGAAAAAGTGCTTGGCGGCTCAGGGCACCCACAGGAATCAGCAGGGTTGGAATCCTGGCTCTACTACATATTTGTTGTGAACTTTGGGTGAATTACGTAAGTTGTGGTAGGCAGATTCTTTAGCTATAAAAGAGAAAAATAATAAACTACTAGGGTAGAGAGTTCAATTTTTTAAATGCCAAAGACATGGCAACCCCCCAATAGCTGGTCATGTTGACCTTGCTTTCATTACCACGTGTCTACTTCTTCAAGCTGACAGAGGAGAATCCAATGAAAGAAAGCTCGCAAGGCACTTAGAGCCCCACTGGGCACAGGACAGGCACTCCATGATGACAGGCTGCTCTTATTATTACTGAACTAGGTCCTTGGGCTGTCGTGTTAAGTTACCACAAACTGGGTGGCTTTAAACAACAGAAATGTATTATCTCACAGTTCTGGCAGCCAGAAGTCTGAAATTAAGGTGTCGGGAGGGTTGGCTCTTGATTCATGCCTTTCTCCACTCTGGTTGCTGCCGGTTGGGGGGAGGGGGTTGCTCCTGATTTATAGCTGAATAACCGCCCTCTCTCACCTGCACCAGTGTCCCGGTCTCAGCTCTCCCTCTGACTTTGTCAGAAAGACACCTGTCCTTGCATTTAAATGATCTCATCTTGAGACTTCCTTACATCTGCAAAGATCTTTTTCTGCCAAATACTTCACATTCTTAGGTTCCAAGGGTCAGCCTCAGACCTGTATTGGGGAGGCTTTGGGGTGGGAGGTAGCATTCGGCCCCTGACAGTGACCATTACAAAGCATTTCCTTGGAGAAGCAGATTGCAAAGAACTGAGACAAAGGGGAGGTAAAGAAATGTAGATGATATTTGAAAGACTTGATTAAGAAGGAATGCAGATGGAGGGGACTAAGTAGAAGAGGAATTTTGTTCCGGGTTAATACTTGAGTCTCTTGCTGGGGGTGGGGTGGAGGTTGGTGGGGAAGGGGGAGAATTGGAAGATGCCGAGAAAGGAGAGCGGGAGCAGAGCAGGCAGTGCCGACTCGGAGCAAGGCTGCCCTCAGTAAGTCAGGGCTGAGCAGATGACTCAGTAAGTCCTAGGATGCGCCAGCTGCACAGTGACAGGGCCACGGAACAAGTCAGAGCAGAGATATTGTTGGAGGAGTAACGGGTGAGCCAAGGATCATCAGAGACAAGAGAAAACATAACCAGCCCAGCCTCTGGGAGAGCCTGAGGTTTAACCAGGCTGAGTCAGAGATCATCCAGTGGGCAGCTTATAAAACACTTTCTCTAGTTTCTCATCGGAAGTTCCAGATACTGCTGGAGGGCAGGTGAAATTATGATGCCCCTTGGGTAGGGGAAGAAACCAAGACCCAGCAAAGCTTAGGTATTTCTGATGAGCACACAGATGGTTGGGGTTAGCTAAGGACACGTGGCGCCCCAGTTATGGCGGCCAGGGGCGCAGGGAGGTCTGGGCAACGCTACCTGCTGCAGGAAGAAGGGTCATGGCGGCTCACCCGAACAAGCACTGGCTCGGAGCTCAACAAGCCCCTGTTGCGCCCTCCTGGGCCCCTAGACGATGAAGCTCCCTGGCTTTCCACTGCCTGGACCTTTCTCAAGCCCCCCTCCAGAACTCCTCTTCTTTCCCCAACCCACAATTTTTATAAAGATTCACTTCACTGCCATTCCCCATCCCAGCCAACTGGCTCTCCCTCCTGTATTCCTGACACCTTTGCCGTCCCCCCTTCCAGAGCATCACCAGCTGCTGTCTCTTCTGCCTCCCAAATACCTCAAGACCTTGCCCTTTCTCTCCAGCCCAGTCCTTGCCAGCCTACGGCCATGGCTCTCTCCAAGCTGCTACACCGCAATCTACCTTATTACAAAGATGATGCTCTCGGCTCACCCATTTAACGTCTCTGCTGGCGTCCTCACCTCCACTGGGTAAAGCATTCAGACCCTTTATGGTCTGCCCTGCCACATTCTCTAGCTTCATCAGCTGCACTCATAGCCCGTCCTTCAGCCACACACGCAACTTGCCATTTTCAAATGTTTCCCACCTCTCCATAGATTGCTCCTGTTACCTGGAAAGCCCCTTTTCCATCCACAGTCTACCCAAAGCCAGCTCAGGCTCCCACAAGAAGCTTTGTCTCCCTCCTTCCCATGGAGCTAACTCCTGCAAATGCACTTTCCTCCACTTTCACGACACTTCTCACACTCCAGGGGTGATTGTTTACCTGCCTGTCTACCCACAGATGGGAGAGCCATCCCGTTTCCCAGGGTGCAGCTACAAAGCTGACATATGTGCTCTGTACTGGATTCGTTCCTGCTGGGCTGGCCTGAATCACCAACGTGTGTACCCATTTACAGTGTTCAGAGCTTTCTTACTTGCTGCTCCATTGTCCCCACTCTTCTCCATGACACAGAGTCTGCTGAAATCTTCCCATCCAACTAAGTTCTTTTCACCCGTCCATGATTTACTTGGTATATATTCCCTCAACTGGTTTTACTTGGCCAAAGTTTAAATTTGCGTGTGTGGCTTTTATTAAGCATTGCCAAATAGATGGCTACAAAGATTATGTTGATTCAGTCACTCATGAGTGTGTGCCTGGTTCCCTGCGACCCTGCCAGCCTGAGGCTACTGTTTTCATTCATAGCACTCCATAACTGGCACCAGAGGCCTCTTACTGCAGGGGGAGGCAGGGATGAGTGTGATAATGCCACCCAGCGGGGACCATGGGAGCCCAGGATGGAGGGGAGGTGGGTTCTAGTCCAGGTTGTGGGGCTCAGAAAGAACTTTCTAAAGGAGCTGACATCAACATTGGACCCCACAAGTTGACCTTGCCAGTTGCCTTAAATCTGCCATAACTTTGAGGTCTGCATTGGCTTTGTTGGGAACCAAAGATTTACTGACAAGGAAAGAATTCAGCCTTGCATCTAAGCTTGGTATGGGACTAATTAAAGGGGATAACAAATTGATAGTCAACTGGGCCTAGCATCCGGGAGATACAGGTGGGAGGAACTGGACCTAGCACCAGGGGACACAGTGATGAGTCACCTTTGGAATGTGAGCCTAGATCTATATAAAAGACCCTTCCCCCTTATTGAGTTGGCAGTAGCTGCAGACCCCACGCTAGGGGCTCCGTCTCAGCTGCTATCTGGGAGCAATAAACTCTGCTTGCTCAGCCTTTCTGCCTCCTGCCTTCCTTTCTTGCAGCCGGTCACAGAAGTTGGGACAAAACAGGCTTTCCCAGGCTCGTTACTCATCTCCCTACTGCTGTGATGTTCCCAAGTCCCAGGGATAGTAAACCACAGCAGTTCAATAGGAATTGAAATTTTTTTCCATCTCACAAATAGGGAAACAGGCTCTGCTGACCATGCAGCAGTGAGACCCAGAGCCAGAGTTGTAGACTGTCCCTGGGTCTATGCGCTACAGCAATGCTCTTGAGAAGTTGGAGTGGTGGGGGGCAGAGCATGCTTCCTGGCTCCATGGAAGCCACACTTCACCTGTTATCTCATTCATCACAACCCTGCAAGGCAAGTAATGCTAGCCCCAGTCTAGGAAGGAGGAAAGCGAAACCCAGAGTCTAAACAACCTCCCCAAGACCACACAACCGGGCAGGTCCAGAGGAACAGAGTGTCCCCGTGAACGGGCTCTTCCTTCCCAGAATGGCCTTACCTCCAACTCCCTGCCATACTCATCTCAAAGGGAGCGCATGGTGCGCTGTCACTTGGATGGTGACCCTCTTATGTTGAAGTCCCAACCCCTTGTGCTTCAGAGTGTGATCTTTTTTTCTAAAGATTTATTTACTTATGCATACAAGAACTGGGATACAAGCCAGAGGGCCGGTGTGTATGTGTGTGTGTGTGTGTGTGTGTGTAAGAGAGAGAGGATTCGCTTGAGACAGAACAGGGAGGTCTACTGAAATACACTGCTGAAGGGAGCACTGGGGGAGACAGGCGAGGTCTGCTGTGCCATGTGGGTCAGCTCCCTGGCCGGGGATCGAACTCCTGCTGCAGTGGCTGATGAAAGCTTCACAGTGCTGCACTGTAACCCTTGGGTCACCAGGGAGGCCCCTTCAGTGTGTGATCTTATTTGGGGAAAAGTTCATTATAGAAGGAATAAGGCGAAAATGCAGATGACTGGTGTGCCCTTATGCAGAGGGGACAGCTGGACACAGACACAAAGCAAAGCTGATGTGAAGAGACACAGGAGACTGGACATGGAGCAGCCAAGACCAGAAGCTAAGAGAGAAATCTGGACACAGATCCTTCCCTCCCAACCCCGGAAAGACCCAGCCTTGCCAGCTCTCCAGTCACCCTAGAGGAAGACAATATAGTTTTCTGATTTCAAACCACCTGGTTTGTGGTAACTTGTTACAGAGCCCCAGTAAATTAACACAAAGGGAACCCTAATACGCACCCCCAAAAGAGGAGACTGTGAAGATATTTTGAGCAAATGATTTCTGTGAGCCCTATTGTTTCTATTATTATATATTTATTGGGGAAAGTTTTGAAAAGTATAAAAAAGAAAATTAAAAACACACGCTCTCTTTGGAAGTGAATTCTTTCCTAGAGGGGGGAGAAAGAAAAAAACAATAAGCAGCACGAGTTCTCTCATCTCCTGGTTAAGAATTTGGTGGAGTTCCTTGAGTAACACCCCAGGCACCCCTCATCCCCCACCCCTACAGGGACTTGACTCTGCTCTGCAAGGCTGCCGAGCATAGACTAGGTGAAGTTCTCAGCACATGGTGTTAAGCACCTGGCCCAGCACTGCAAGGGTAGCCACTATGCATATTTATATAAACATTGTATAAAATTGGACTCATGCTGCTTTATAACTTCCTCTTCTCGCTGACCAGCATATCTGGAGTGTTTTCCCCAATCTTTCATATTCTTCAACAGCATGATATTTAATTTGTGCGCCTCCTTCCACAGTGACATGGGATTCCTGCCACTGGGTAATTAGGGGGTTTCCCATTTTCCCCAGTTATAAATAAAGTTAGGAAAATCATCTTTAACCTTAGGATACATGCTGGAAGTCGAATTGCAAAATCAAAATGTAACTCTTTTCAGGGCTTTCCTACATATTGTCAAATGGCCCAGAAAGGCCCCCAATTAACCTCGGTGGTGAAAAGGCACAGACCTCACTTACACCATCTAAGGGTTTTCACTAGTTTGGTCTCGACCGACTTCTACAGGCAAGAAAAACGGGAATCTCTTTTGCATCCATACTTTGGGGTTTCTAACATTTTCGTGAGGTTTTGTACTTCCTCGGTGAATTGCGTTCATCATCCCTTGCCGGGTATCCACAAGGCAGTTCCTCTTATTGTTACAGGATTAGCAGCACTTGAAAGGGCCGCTGCAGATGGAAGCCCCAGGAGGCTTCCTCCCCGCCCTTCTGACCCTCCTCCTCCCCTTTCCCATCCTCACCAGCTTTCCTTTACACCCCAGGGAACCTTTGTCATTCAAACGAGGCCTCCGGACGGCCCCCGGGAACGTCGAATCCCTGGACCCCCAACACCTTTTGCTCGCTTTCTCTCCGGTCGCCCCGCATTCCTGCGGCTCCCACCTCTTCCCTCGCCACGCCCTGCACATTCTCCCCTCCAAATTCTTCAAGGAGGCTCAAAGCCACAGTGGGGGCCAGGCTGACCCAGCCCTGCAGCTGGAATCCCAGCCTCGCCCATCTCTGACCTGAAAGGGGGACTTAGCAGCGAGGTGGGGTGCGGTTCCGACAAGCAGTTATGCCCAGGGGAAGGTCGGGCCAAACGGCGACAGTGCGGGGTGGGCGAAAGAGCTCGTCTGTGCTGTTTGATGTTCTACAACTCAGCTCAAACCCCGGGCCAGTCCTAGCAGGCAGGCACCTTACTGTAACCTTCAAGGGTCCACAAGAGGCAGAAATGTAACATTACTTATAAAGCACCTGGCACAAACCCAGGCGACAGATCACGACAAATGCCAAAGATCATGCATTCTCCAGAAGAGATGGGTTTGGGAGGGTCAAGTTTGCACTTGACAATGGAGAGTGTGTCAGGCCGGAGGAACGCCTTGAAAAAAGGCCAGGAGGTCGGAGGTTCGGGCTGAGTGTGATCGTGGAAATAAAGGGTCTCAAGGCATGGGAGGAGTCCCCTCCCGCAACCGGAGGGCTCCGGACTGGATCCTTCCCTGCGGGCCTCGGCCTCCCCTTCTCTACCCCGCTAAGGCGTTTATGTGGGTGCCAAGACCGTGTGCTGAGGACAAGTCTGGGCCGGAACTATCGGAGCAGAGAGGCCGCCCGGAGGAGTGACACAATGGAGACGGCGGCTTCCCAGAGCACCTTTAACTGGGCCTTGGGGTGGGGGGCTGGTCAGACGATGGCGGGGCGTGTGTGTGTATGGGGGGGTACTAGATAGGCGGCACTGCCTGCAGAGAGGTCACCTGCAGGGACCCGGGGTCGGCGACCCGGGGTCGGCGGCGGGGTTGACAACGCAGGTGGAGGCGCGCGAGAGGCTCCAGAGATGCCTCTGGAAGGCCCCAGGCCCGGGGAGAGGAGGAGAGGCGGGAGGGAGAAGAAGGGTGGGAGGAGCCGGCAAGCCCCCCACCCCACCCCGCCCTCGCGGGCCCGCTGCACGTAGCCCTCGTCGCCTCCGCGCGCGCCTGCAGGTAACAAAGGCCCAGTGTGGAGCCGCGGCGGGGTGACGCCCCAGCTACCTGCCCCGACTCCCGCCCGCCCGCCTGATTGGGGTATGGGGCCCCGCAAACGCTAAGGGGAGGCGGGGTAGGGGCAAAGGCCTTCGGGCTTGATCAGCCTAGGCCAGAAACGTCGCTTTCGCTTTGAGCTTTCCCTCCCCGGTGGCCCCCAAGGCCCGAGGAAGGCGGCGGGGTCTCATTGTGGCAGAAGGGGTGTCTGAGGCCCACACAAAGAGAGGGGCTGGCTCTGGCTCCCGCAGGGGAACTTCATGACCGGGATGAGGGGGCGAGGGACGTGTTTTGCAGGAGTGAGGCAGGCAGGGCTCCCCTCGTAAGTACTCCTTCATGCCCCAAGTGCTCAGCCACCCTCACCCTACACCCCCATGAGGGCAGCGACTCTGCCCCAGGCCTCAAAACGGAATTTTGTGGACGAGAATATTCAGGCACACAAGTCTGCGCTCCGGAATGCCTTATCTTGCAGGGGTCCACCTCGATTTTTCGCAAGACTGAAAACAGTCGGTCCTGTCTGCATCAAAGCACGAGAGAGGTGGCGCCATCAGGGGTTAGGCAGAGGCCCCAGCCGCCTGGAGCCCAGGGCGCTCCCCCACCCCACCCCCACCCCCGTGCCCTGCTGCGTGCTCACAGTGCCCGAACAGGGGTCCCCACGTCTGCTAGCGCACGTGTGTGCAGACCCTCAGGCCGTGTCCACACCTGACTACCCCCCAAGAGCCATTCTAAAGGCCTTAGTTGTCAAGGAGGGCTGGTGTGGACCTTTGGGATTGTCCCCCCCCCCTTCGCTGCCCCCATTTTGTCCTCTAGGCAGGGCAATGGGGCAGATGGAGGAGGAGAGAGGTCAGAAAGTACTTTGGGAGGGAAAGCCCTCTGGCCGGGAGTGGCTGCCCTCTCCCACACTCCCAGGGCCCATTCCATTGAGAAGGGCCCTCCCATCCCCCTTCAAAGAGGCCTTGGTGGAGGCCAGAGGACCACCCAGACAGGTTTTTAGGCCTTGAGAGAACGTAGCTTAGAGGTTCCCCCCCCTCCCCCCGCGGCTGTAGAGGGTAAGGGGCTATTACTTCCTCAGCTTCATCAGTACACTGGGGAACCTGGCTGAACCCAGTGATCTGGGATCCTCAGCAGAGCTAGGGTCTGGGGATACTGTGTGTGCAGAACCTGGCCTGGAGCCCCGTTCCTGCAGGGGTAGCTCTGGATGTGAAGCTCCCAGCCCCAGGTAGCCTGGTGCGCTGGCCTCTAGGTGAGCAACAGCAGTGAGGCCAGGCGCCCTGCAGAGGTGTCCACGGCTCTGTGCATCAGTTCTAACACAGATGCAGACGTGGGGCAGCTTCTGGGCACTCAGGACTGCTGTTCAGAGAGGGAGGGGTGGCTCCCTGAGCAGATTGAGGTCAGGTGCACAGTCTGGAACTGGATGAAAGAGCAGGTGATCAGACATGGGAATGAACCTCCGAGGCCATGTACGCATTTGGGTGGGAAACCCTCCCATGGCCAGCCTGGGACTTCTTGGGAATTGTTGCTGCTCACCCCGGGGCCCGTCACCCTCAGCAGGCAGTTAGCTCCTAAGTGCACAGAACCCCTTTGACTCAGCCTGAGTCCTTGCTGAACAGCCAGAGTGGGGTGTTGATGTGACAGCGCCCCACCAGACTGAGAACTCTTCCCAGGCATCTTCAGGCCTGACTCAGATTCCTTCCTGCCCCCCACTCCCTCCCCCCAAGCAGGGACCCTTGGCTGCAGGGCAAACTTGCCCAAGACAAAGACTTTATGAGCCTGACCACTGCCTGGCTCTGGCCTTTCTCTTTATGAGCTTTGGTTTCCTGACCTGTAAAATAAAGATAAAAATGCCTGTTTCACTTTACCAGATGTGTGGTAACTTGCAGCACTGCTCCTCCCCCAACTTCTCCCCCTCAGCAGCCTCCCTGCAATACTTTCACCCACCCCTCCCTTCATACCTGCACATACCTGCACTGCAGGGGCTGGGTCTCCCTCATCTCTGCTGTCTGTTGCCCAGCACTTCCTAACTCATGGTCAGGCACAGGGCAGGGGAAATTTGCATGAATGGGAAGTGATGAGTGAGAGCACTTTTCTAACCAGACAGGATGGTACAGAGATGAAAGCCTCTTGGCTTCAAAGTTGTGACAGTATTTTAATTCAGAGCTTCAGGACTCGGAGCTATTTTCCAGATTCATTGAAGCCCCCATTAACAGATGAAGAAACTGAGATCCAGAATGTGAAGCAGCCTGCTAGACATCTCTGGAGGAGGTCAGCCTACTTGCACCTCAACTAAAATCTTCCACCTCCCAGGGGCCTCCTTCATGGCACCTGCCTAAGTCATTCTCACAGGCTCCCCCCACCCCCACCCCCCTCTTGGCCCCTGACTCAAGCCAGAGGAGACACAGCACATGGACCCCTGTCATCCCCTCTGGTGACTGCTTCCTCAATACCCAGAGCCATGAGCAAATGGGGGTTCTCAAGGCTGAAAACAGGGTGCTGCTGTAAAGAGGCTGTGGCCTCTGAGTTGGCATTTTGGTGGGAGGTCAGCGGCTCTGAGAACAGCCGAGCAGCAGATAGGGCTAGATACAGCTGGCACCTCAGCTGTGGGGTCCCAGCAGAGCCCAGAGCAGTGAATCAGCCTGAACTTCAGAGCCAGCCCAACCCGGTTTCAAATCCTCACTTATGCTCATTAAACAGGTGAGTTGTTGGGACACGTTACTTCATCCGTGAGCCACCTGTAGGAACACTCATCCTTAGCTGACAACGCAGTTGAGAAATTCATTAAGAGCAGAAGCAACTGTTATAGATGGAATGTTGTGCCCCTCTCCCACCCGATTCAAATATTCAAGCCCTCACCCCTAGGGTGTTTGCAGTTGGGGATCTCTAAAGAAGTAATTAAGATTAAATGAGGTCCCATGGGTGGGACCTTGACCCTACCGGATTAGTGCTTTTACAAAATCCCAGGATTAGAGTTTTTCTAAGATCTCTCTCCTCCTCTGCAGAAGAAAGGCTTCTCACTGGACACAGTGAGAAGGCCGCTGTCTAGACGCCAGGAAGGGAGCTCGCCCCAGAACCAGCAACACTGACACCCCTGGGCTCAAAGTTCCGGCTCCCAGGACTGTGAGGAAATAAACTTCTGCTGTTCAGACCGTGGCATTTTGTTATGGCAGCCTGAGCTGTGTCTACTTAAGGAGAAGGGCCATCTTGGCTGTCTCCAGTTCCCCTCTACTCCGGGAATCCTGGTTTGCTGCTCCTTCCCCCTGCCCAAAGAGAGTAGTAGTGTGGGGGTGAGGGCTGTGGTAGGCCCAAACGGCTACCCCAGAAGATGTTCAATTCCCGGTGCTCATTGCCATCTAAGGCAAACTATGTGAGTAAGAGACGTGTGAACAGGCGCTTTTCCTGAAATGCTGTCTTAAGTGTCCTTATGAGAGCAGGACAGAGGGACAGACAGAAGTACAGAAGCAGAGGAGAGCAGCAAAGACATGATAGCCGAGGAGCGGCTGCAGCCCCCCAAGGCAAGGGGCAGGTCTTTCCCAGCATCCCAGGGGACACAGAGCCCTGCAGACACCTAGCTTCAGTCCTCTGGCCTCCCAAACGGGGGGAGAACACATTGCTGCTGTTTTAACTCACTGATACGGTCATACAAAGTGGACACTTGTCTACTGGCTCTGCTCCCTGGCCTTCAGGTATGTGCCCACTAAGCCGTTCTTCACCCAGTCTGGACCCAGACCTCAAGCACTCACCCACTAGGCCTTCAGGCCCTGGGCTCTAGGGACCCTGCTTCTCACCGCCAGGCCAGGCCTCAGCTGCCCCCTGCTCCTTGGCCTGCCGGCTCCTTGTGTTGTAGCACCAGCTTTTGGACCCATCACATCCAGTGGGGGTAGGAGATGGGTGGGCACACTTGCTGAGGCCCAGGATGGTCACTAGGGGAAAACCACTAACAGGGAAATCAGGAGGCCTCCAGATGAACTTGAGCACGTCACTTAAGCTTGCTGGCTCAGTTTTCTGACTGCCAGACACCCAGTTAGAGGACATGATTTTTTCTGGACCTTTCAGTTTTGACAACATGAGCAGAAATATCAGGGAGAGGCCAGCAGGGAGGGAAGAGAATGTTCAGTTTTCTAAATAGGGTTTGGTTTTCTTTCGTGGATTAGACGAGAAGCGATGTTAAGGTCACACAGTGAGTCAAGGCTTGGGAGGAGGAAGCACTTGAGGCTGGAGGTCTGCATAAGGGGTGACTATCACAGGGCCCACACAGCACACTCTTTTCAAGGGAAATGCTTCTGCCCCCACCACACAGCCCAAGCAAGGGCATTCATCCCCTGCAGACCGAACCAACCAGAAGATGGAGGGACCGAACCAGATACATGGAAAGGAAACATGGAGAAATCCAGAGATGTGAGCCCATTCAAGCCAGTGACCGAAAAAGAAAGAAAAACAACTAAAGAACATGAGCCAGAATGAAGGAAACCTGGCTGGGATGGTAGTTGTGTTCATGCTGAGCTGTGAAAGTTGGTGCTGCTAAAGGTTCCTGGCATGGGGTGGGGTTGGGGACAATTGACTTCGAATTAGAAGGAACATGGTTTTGAAAAGTGCACACTTAATCCCTGGCGATACAGGGATAAGTCTCATGCTATTGCTGCTGTGGCCAGGGAGCTGACCCACATGGCGCAGCAGACCTCTCCTGTCTCACCCCTCAGCAGTGTATTTCAGTGGCCCTGCCTGTTCTGCTCCCCAGCTCGGTCTCTGGTGAGTCCTCTCGCCCCTTATGCCTCTAACCTGCATCCCAGTTCTTGTATGCACAAATAAATAAATCTTTTATAAAAAGGAACGTACACTGCAGGAGAGAAGGAGCTCACTCACCAACCAGAATTTGAGAAATATCTCACTGGTTTCTTAACACATCAAAATTATAGACATCTACTAAGCTACTAAAACTAAGTTTAGCAAGTTCATAGGATACAAAGTAAATATTCTAAGTTCAATATTCCCATATACTAGCAATAAGCCATGTGCCACTGAAATTTCAACACTTCCCGGAAATAAAATGCTTAGCCATACATTTAACAAAATAGTTGCAAGATGTGTGTATTACCTATCTAGTGATGGGTAACAAATTATCCAAACATAGTGGTTTAAAACAATCAACATTTACTTCTCCTTTTGCACGGGCCAAGAATTCAGGAGCAGCTTAGCTGGATGGTTCTGGCTCAGGGCCTCTCTTGAGGTGACAATCCAGATGTGAGTCAGAGTTCAGTCCTTGGAGGCTGATATGGCTGTCAGCAGAGACTCAAGTCCCTTATCTCATGGAACTCTCCGTAAGACAGCTCTCAACATGGCAGCTGGCTTCTCCCAGGGTGAATGATCCAAAAGAGAAAGGACAAACCACCTACAAAGCCACAGCTTTTTGAGACCAAAGCCCCGCCCCACACTCTCACTTCTGCTTGTTTCTGTCTGCTGTTGCACATCAAGTCACTAAGTCTCGCCGATACATAAGGAGAGAGAAATGGTCAAATAATTTGTGAGATGTGTTTATTTGTTTATTTAAAAGATTTATTTTATTTATTTATGCATACACGAGCTGGGGTATAGGCCAGAGGTACAGAGAGGGGCATGCGTGAGAGGACCCACCAGAGACAGAGCAGGGAGCAGAACAGACTGACAGAAATACACTGCTGAAGGGAGCGGCAGGCGGGTCAGGAGAGGTCTGCTGTGCTTTGTGGGTCAGCAACCTGGGATCGAACTCCTGCTGCAGTGGCTGCAATATCTTCATAGTGCTTTGGTTTAACTCCTTGTGCCACCAGGGAAGGCCCCCAATTCCAAAATTTATATGAAATAAAAAGGTCTTAGTGTAACCCACCTGAGACTTATTAACTGGGAATGTTAAGGGGCAGCGTTCCAGATACATGGTTAGCTCACTGTACCTCTGCCCTTTTCTACATGAGGAATGAGGTGCAGAGAAATACTTGCATCGTGCCTGCATTTTCCTAGTAGCCTGGGCCTAACCGGCTCTGGCACCCTCTGCTCCCAGAGTCCACACTTCCCCTTCGCTCCTGTTTAACCTTCTGCTGAGATACGCCCAGACATGGGCCTGACCCTCTTCCCTTCCTAGGCCTTGGGTCTTGGGTTGTTTCCAGCTTGGGACTCTTTTTTTGTTTTGTTTAAAGATTTATTTATTTGTGCATACAGAAATGGGGTACAGGCCACAGGTGCAGGGGTGGCGAAAGGATTCACCAGAGGCAGAGTGGGGAACAGAACAGACAAAGTGATGAAGTCCACTGCTGAGGGGAGGAGCGAGCGGGTCAGGAGGGGTCTGCTGCACCATGTGGGTCACCTCTGGGGCTGGGGATCGAACTCACGCTGAAGCAGCCACCGGTTGGCTTAGTTTTGCAGTGTAGCGCTCCAACCCACTGTGCCACCAGGGAGGGCCTCCAGTTTGGGACTTTTGCATATAAGTCTTATGAATATTCATTTAGAGTTACAAAATGTTTTCATGGCTCTTGGGTAAATAATTAGGTGAGAAGTGGCAGGATCATACTGTAGATGTATGTTTAACTTTTTAGAAGCTGTCAAAGTGTGTCCCAAAAGAGTTAGACCACCAACATAGGAGAGATCCAATTGTTCTACTTCTTCATAGTCAGTCTTTCATTTTAGACCTTCTAATAGATATGTAGTGGTGTCACACTGAAATTTTAATTTGTATTCCCTCAAGACTATAATATGGAGTTTCTTTCCATGTCCTTGGTAGTATCCATATATTTTCTTTCGGAAAGTGTTTGAATCTTTACACGTATTTTAATTTTTTGTTTTCTTAGTGCTAACTTCTAACAGTTCTTTCTTTAGTCTTCAAATAGATCCAGACATTTAATCTTTTCTTTATTCCAGTCTGTAACTTACCTGTATATTCTCTTGACAATGTCTTTCTAAAACTGTAAATTTAAATTTTGATAGTCAAATTCATCAACATGTTTATAGAGAGTGTTTATTCATCTCAGCAAAATTTTATCATTTTCGGTATTCAACTCCTTACACAGTTTTTTACTTATCACTGAATATTTCATTTTTTGAGGCCATTAAAGTATTTTTTTAAAGATTTATTTATTCATACAGAACTGGGGTACAGACCAGAGATGCAGAGGGTGAGAGGCTTCACCAGAGACAGAATGGGGAGCAGAATAGGCAGATCGACGAAGTACACTGCTGAGGGGAGCAGCGGGCGGGTCAGGAGAGGTCTGCCACGCCACGTGGATCTCCTCTGGGCAGGCAGGGATTGAACTCATGCAGAAGTGGCTTAAGCTTCTTAGTGCAGTGCTTTAACCCACTGCGCCACCAGGGAGGGCCCAGCCATTGAAGTATTTTTAAAATTTCAACTTTTGACTGTTGCTAGTGTGTAGCTATAGAATTGAGTTTCCTGTTTGATCTTATGGCCCACATACATTCTGAATTCTTGTGTTAGGTCTAGTCACTTTTTGTGTGGATATCACAGGATTTTCCACCGAAGCAATCACCCCTGTGCCGTGACCTGGGAACTGATCCTGGCAGTGAGCCGAGTCAGTCCTAGGATTTGCCAGTTTATGTCCCCTTCTCTCAGTGACCACTGTTTGTCACTGCCTGATGTGAAATGTCTTAAGTGTCACTGTTTTGTCTCTTTTTCCCTTTGTTTCCAAGGGACAAAAATTCCTTCTGCTTCCAGCAGGAGAAAGGGAAAAGGAACCAACCTGAAGGATTCCAGAACTTTGTTCTCCTTGACAAGTTCTCCCATGGGATGGGACTATTTTCCCTGCTGGTTGAGCAGAGCCTAACTCACCTGGGGCGAGGGGAGTACCCAAGTATGACCCCTCTAGTCCTCTTCTGCCTGAGAAGAACCTGTGAAATTCCAAGTCCGGAGCATAGGTTAACTAAAAGACCAAAACCTAATCCTAACACCAGAGAATGCTTCCCATTCCTTGTTACCACATCATAAAAGTTCTATTTACTCAAGTTCTTTTGTGTTATATGTCATATCCAATTGCCTGCCAAAAATTGAAAGGTATACTAAGTGACCAGAACACAGACTAAAGAAACAGGACAAGACTCAAAACCAGACTCAGCTATGGCAGGGCGATTGGAATTATCAGATGGCAAATTTAGGACAACTAAGATTAATTAATATATTAAAGACTAGTCGAAAACATACATGAACAGATGAATAGTGTAACCATAGAGATGGCATTTCTAAGAAAATATCAAAAATGAATGCTAGAGATAAAAAAATCATGAAAGAATAAAGAACGTCTTTGATGAACTAACTAGTAGACTGGCTATGACTAAGGGAAGAACTTCAGCCTTTTCATGATATGTCAATGGAATCCTTCAAAACTGTTAAGCAAGAAAAGAGTGAAGGCAAAAAAAAATGACCAGAACAGAATAGCCAAGAACTTCAGGGCAACTGTAAGAGGTGTAACTGTTGTAATGGGAATACATAACAGAGAAGCAATATTTAAAGTAACAATGAGTGAGCATTTCCCAAAAATTAATGTCAAGCACCAAACTACAAATCCAGCTCAAAGCTCAAAGAATACTACGCAGGACAATTGACGAGACACTGGCAAATTATATTCAAACTACAGAAAATCAAAGATACAGAAGATATTTTGAAAGATGCAGGGGAAAGGTGGGGGAGGTGGGGTGGTCTGGGACGTTGTTTCTCTCTACAGAGAAACAAAGATAAGAATCACATCTTCTCAGATAACACAGAAGACAGTAGAATGAAATATTTAAACTATTGAGAGAAAAAGACCACCAACCTAGAATTCGGTATCCTGTGAAATTTCCTTCAAAGTGGAGAAGAAATATTTTCTCATGAACACAAAAATGTAGGGAATTTGTTGCCAGTAGACCTGCCTTAAAAGAAATGGGAAAAGAGATTCTTCAGAGAACAGGAAAGTCATAAAGGTCAGAAACAAAGACATAAAAAAGGAAAAACATCAGAGGAGGGATAAGCAAAGATAAACGTTTTCTTCTTCCTAATTGATTTAACAGAAAACTATTGTTCAAAGTAGTATCAACAATGCATTTGATGGTTCTAGCTTGTGTATAAGCAAAATGAATGACATCAATGATACAAAGATTGGCAGGGAAGAATTAGAAATATTTATTATCGTAAGGTATTTACACTACCCATGAAGCAACAGAATGTTGTTTGAAAGTAGACTTGAATTCTTTGTAAACATATCCTATGAACTCTGGGGCAATCAGTCACTCAAAGGAAAAGAATGGAATCATAAAATGCTCCACTATAACCACAAAAGATAGAAAAAGGAACAAAGCAAAGACAAAAATAGGAACAAAGAAAGGGGAATATATTTTCTGAAGTGACAAATATAGTAGGTATTAATCCAGCTCTGTCAATAATCATTTTAAACATCAATTGTCTAAATATACTAATTGAAAGACAGCGATAATCAGGGGAGATTTAAAAAAAAACAAGACCCAAGTACATGCTGTCTATAAAAAAACCCACTTTAAGTATGAAGACACAGACAGATGAAAAGGAAAGGGATTGAGTAAGGATTACCATGTGAACACTAATCCAAAGTAAGTTGGAATCATTATATTCATTTCAGAGCAAGGGAGCTTATCAGATATAAAGAGGAGCATTCATAATGATAAGGAAGTCAATCTTCACATAAGACCTAACAATGCTTATGTGTATATGCCTAATAGTAAAGCACCAAAATAAGTGTGGCAAAAGCTCACAGAACTGCACAGAAAAATAGATAAATTCACTCTTAGAGTCGAGACTTCAACATCCCTTTATCAGAAATGGACAGATCTAAGGCCCCCCAGGTGGCACAAGAGGTCGAGTCTCAGCACTATGAAGATATTGGCAGCCACCGCAGCACGAGTTCAATCCTTGGCCAGAGAACTGACCCACATGGCACAGCAGACCTCTCCTGTCCCGCCCGCTGCTCCCCTCAGCAGTGTATTTCAGTAGATCCACCTGCCTCTGTCTCTAGTGAATCCTCTCACTCCTGCGTCTCTGGCCTACACCCCAGCTCTTGTATGCATAAATAAAATAAATTAAGAAAAAAAAGAAGTGGACAGATCTAGCAGGAAGAGACTGGAACAGAACACTGTTGAACTCAACAGTCCCCAAATTAATACAGTTGACATCTGTCAACTACTTCATACTATAACACAGTGCCCACATTCTTCTCCAACCAACATGGACTAGTCACCAAAGTAAACCACCTTTTGGTGCATAACAAATTTAAAAGAATTGAAGTCATACCATGTCTACTCTCAGACCACAGTGAAATTAAACTAGAATCAATAACAGAAAGACAACTGGGAAGTCCCCAAAGACTTGCAGATTGAACAAACATTTCTAAATAACACAGGGGTCAAAGGAAAAATCTCAAGACAAATTAAAAAATATTTTGGACTAAATAAAAACAAAAATACAACTTACCAATACATGGTAGCTACCACTGTTCTCTTCACCCTTTGGTGTAGCCTGGCCCCATCACAGCTGATCACCTGGTTTATAACGTATCTGAAGCTTCCAGGTCCTAGGTCTTGGTCTTCCTGACACCACTCTGAAATTTCAGCACACCTTGGGCTGGAGTCAGAGCATGATCATAGCAGAAGGAAATTATTTAAGGAACTCTTTATCGAGGCATCTCTACAGCCAGATCAAGACAGACATTATAATCCCACCATGGAGCAGGCCACCTGGCAAGCGAGTTTTGAGTAAAGGACAAGAAGATGGGCACCCGCCAGCCATGTTGTCACAGAGTATCTGCACTGAGTGAGTGATGGGCATGATGGCCTTTATGCCCCTTCCCACTTAGAAAGTTCTGGAGGTTCTGGAGTTCTCCATAATTAGAATTTGTAATCCTTACGTGTGAGATGATTCAAAAATTCCTAAAATTATGCCAAATTAATAATCTGTGAGTTCCAGCTTTTTGTTAGTGGGATATACAAAAATAACCACCTAAGTATATGAACAAGAATTCCTCTTGGGAAGGAAAGGAACTACCTTTATGGGGGGAAGTGTTTGGATAAGGGCTTGAGTAGAGACTCCACCAGAGTTGGGATCTGGAGGAGAGAACAGGGAGAGAGGGGTGAGAAAGAGCTATCAGGTGGGGGAGGGGCTTGGGTCTCATCGCTCCATCTAGATGCAAGAAGAATGTGCTCCACAAGATGTAATCCTTCTCTGGAACATTCAAAAAGCACTGTACAATCTGCTCTAAAGAATGCTTGGGAGGAATGATTTTGTTTCTTATAAGAAAACCTATTAAGAGTCTACGTTTTCTCACATTTGAGTCTGTATGACTCAGGGCAAGCCAGTATCCTTCCCTGGAGGGAGACATTATAGGGTCAGTGGGGATCACGTAGGATTTAGCCAGCTCCTGTCGGGAGAAGAAGCCAAAATCTAGGGGTCATATGACATCTAGGGGGCCCCACTCACATGTGAAAGGCTCTCTCTAAAGGTGCACAGATCACACCCCAAGCCACTGAGTGTGACAGCCCTTGTCCTGAATGTCATCATCATCTGAAGGAGCTCGGAGGTCCATCTGCTGATAATCAGACTGTTTTATTTAGGCTCCAAGTGTAGCGTCTAAGATCCTGGAGTCTGTGAGCCTACAGTTCTGCAACTTTAAGAACCTAAACATAGACCAAGGTTTTATCATTCGAAGGCAATGGCTCCCACCTCAGCCAATGCTATAGTTGCCACATGCCAGGTGCTGCGCCAGGCACATTTTGTGTATTATTTCAATTAATCCTCAACCCCCATGAAATATACACTGTTCTCTCCATTTCCCAGATGTAGAAACTGAGGCAGAGAGTGAAGTCATCAGGTCTAGATTACGACGGCAGAACGCATCAGGGGATCTCTATCTCTGCACTCTACTGCCAGACCCTGCAAGCATCTCCCCATCCTAACAAACAGCCCTCACACCCCTCTCTGGTACTCAGCCCTTGTCTCAGCTCAGGCTGCAGGTGTCTAGAAAACAGAGCCGAGGTCTGAGATGTGTTGAGCTGAGTCACCTTGGGTTGCATTGTTTCGTGCTGTAATAAGTTGTGCTTTGTTGAATGTGTTGGTGCGTTTCACTGGGAACCTTCTAGGTCAAGGACGGAATCTGATTCAACCTGTACATCAGCTAGAAGTCTAGGGACTCACAGCCATGGGGTTGAGACAAGTGTCTGTGTGTAAGGCTGGGCTCTAGTGAGTGCTCTGGTGTCTCTGTCCTCCTACATCATCATTCTGCGGCCGTCTCCTGATGGGGCTGGCAAGGTAGGCATGCCCCCAAAGCTAGCTGAGCAGGTGGAGCCAAGCCAGCCATCCTCACCAGGAGCTTGGAGCTAAGAGACAGGACAGAGGCCAACTCTGGATCTTCCAAAGCAGATGGTTACTGGGGTGACCATCTCAGGAGCTGCCTGAGGGAGTCTCCTTTGAGTAGGGGCAGTTATGGGTAAGAAAATAATTCCAGTGCTCCATGGCCTGTCTTTACAGGTGGTAAGGGACCCAGGTGACTGTTCTAGTAGCTTCTCTCTTCAGCACCATGTCTCCATCTGACTTTCTGCCTGCCTCATAAGGACTTCCCTATGGGGAGACCTGGCCCTGATTCCTACCTGGGAGTCAGGTGCTGCTCTGGAGCCCCCCAAGTCTCTAGACATAGACCTTGCTGCTTCTACGGACCTTGAGCCTCCTCACTGCCAAAGCCCAGGGCCTCAGGATTTCCTGCCAGCCACAACTTCTCTCACCTCGAGCCCTAAAAACACCCCGCTGCCTTTGGTGAGGCTGACTCTGCAGCCTGCCTGCTGCACAACCCCCTTAGTTCTGACCCCCAAATGTGTTCACACCAGCTGAGCCCCCTGCCCCTACCCTAGGTCAGTTTTGGCTTCGCCTACTGGGCTATGTCTGTTCCTCCTCACTGGTGTACCCTTCTCCAGTCACCCCCCAAACTAACATCCACATGTCCTAAAATGTAATCTGCCCCAGTCCCGCCCCTGCTTATAGTTCTTCAATAACTCCCCTCTGCCACCAACGGAACTTTCTGGTGCCTTAGCCCAGTGCTGAAGGCCCTTCATGGAGAACCCCTCTGACCTATCCAGCCTCTACTCCCTTCAGTCTCTTGAAGCTTCTGGGAGCTCTAGCTATTGCAAACCACCTTTCCATGCCTCTTTTACACTGTTGTCCTTGCTGTGGGACACGCTCTTTAAGTTCCTACTCACTCATCCAGAATCAGCCTTCCCTGGGCTCCCCACTGTGCACATAACCCAGGGCACAACCCCGCAGTGGCAATAATCACATTGTGTTATAGTCTCTGTTTGCGTCTGCACCCTAAACACGCAAAGCCAGATGTTTGCAGCTCACCCTCCTTTCTGACACAGCTTTTATGGGCTGAATGATCAGAGGGAGAAATTGAATGGCAACCAGTGGGTGAGTGAGACAATGCCATCCACAGCACCCACCCTGGTGACAGTGTGAGTGGGTCGGGGGGTGGGGGCAAGGGGTCAGGAGACAATGAAGAAACAAACAAGTGCCTGAAGACACAAGGAGAAGACTCCAAGACAGAGGTGAGGAAGTCGCCACAACAACATTCTAGCCCCATCTCGCTGCGTGGGTCCATCCTGTCCCGGGCCGCACACTCTGAAAGCCCCGGAATCCCTGTCATTTCCTCGTGTTTGTTATTTCTGCTACCCTGTAAGGAAATGATCCTTGAGCCTGCCCTTGGGAAGTATAGCTCAGGCCTTACCCACGGTTGTTGCTGCCTTTTTCATGGGCTGGGAAGGTGAGGAGGGGGTTGTATAGCTCACCTGGGCACCTGGCAGGAGCCAGGCCAGGGAGATCCTGGGGACTGGGCAGGCAAAGCCTGAGTCATACAGGAGAGGAGACCGTTCCCTGTGGGGAACCAGGAAACCGTGGGGTCCAGAGGCCGGACGACCGGGCCTCGCTGTGTGGCTGTCTGAGCTCCCGGGTGGCTTCCTGTCCCAGCTGTCTTGTACTGAACCACATTCCTGATTACAAAGGATGCCACGCTCAGCTACGGGAACCAGGACTGACAGAGAACTTTGTAGGAGATCGAGGAGTGATGTCTTATTCCCCACTTGACCTCAGGCCCCAGGTAGAGAACCAGATTGGACTGATTAGGTGGGAAACCTGCTCTCAACCTGCTCTCAATATATGTTGCTAGACCTGCAGTCCTCACCACAGCCAGATGAGGTGGGTACAATGTGACCAGACCTCACAGATGAGGACAGGGAAGCTCAGGGAAATAATTTGCCCAAACCCCCCATTTTCATAAATAGTAGCTCTAACTTCACCGGGAGTTTCCTCTGGTTCCAGAGTCCATAATTCTCCCTGGTTCTCATTTAAACCTCCATTTAGCCAAGTCTCTCCTCCTCTCCTGAGAGATCTACCTTCTGCTTATCCTAGTATGGACTGACCTCTGATCTTACTCCCACCCACCTGCCCCACCTTGACTCCCTGGAAATGACGCCCAGTCTTGCTGAGGTCACAAACCCATCTGTCAAATGAAGGTCTAGCAAGGTTCCACGAACTGAGAATGACTTTAACCATCCATCAGGGTGACTGTAGGTTTTTAAAATTGCACTGTAGTTTTAATTTTCTTTAATCATGGAAGTTATAAATGCTTTCTAATGTGTCCTGTCCTTGTCTGATCTTTATAAAGCCTACTGGAGTTTTCATGGTGTCTGGCTGACCTGAATGCATTTCCAGTGCTGTTACTTGATTCCTGTGAGATCATGAGCAAGTTTTCTTTTCTGGGCCTCACTTTGCCTCATCTATAAGCCGGGCAGGGTACTCACAACCTTTGTGAGGCCTTACGAGCTTTACAAGTGTCAGGCATAAAGCCCTCAATAATCCTTAAAGCACAGCAACCCATAATCTCTAGATGGAGCAACTGTGGTTCAAAAGATCCCCATTGCTTGTTCCATGGTTAATAAGAAGCTGGGCTGGCTCTGAGGTCTGGACCCTGCTTCTATACAGGAAGGTGTCCCCCATTTCACAGGTGTTTGGGGCCGAGTGGAATACCTCTGGTTGCTCAAGGTCAAGGACTACTTTCTATGCCTTTCCTTCGGACTCTCATTAGTCAGACTGCTAGGCCCAGATCACAGCACTAGGCTCCCCAAAGTGGGCCGGAGGGAATAGGCCTGGGTCAGGGTGGGTGTGGTGGGCATGACAGGTGAGACTATGTGTCCTTTACCCACAGGAACAACCACAGACACAGGGCAGGACAACTACAGACTTGTCCACATCATGAGGACATTGTGACCTCATCTCTGCAGCCAGCTCGGTCAGCCATTTTTACAGCTGGCTTTAGAACCTAAATCAGCAGATGGGGAGTCACACTGCATCACATGACTTTCACTCCCACTGATTTATTGGGAAAAATTTCAGGTGAAAGATAAAAACTCTCTTTAAGCATCTGGCTGAGGACAGTTACTTTTATTGTCTGTCTTTTGAAGACAATGGTGAGATGCTATTTTTCACTATGCAACGTACAGACTGATAAGACAAACCACCCCCAGGATCACCCAAAGGATTTTGAAGAGGGCTCATCCCTTTACAACTGGTAAGAGAATGTGTTTCAGAAGGGCAATTTGGCAAAAGTCTTAAAAATGCTCCTGTCCTTTCACCCTCCCTTGCTAGTATTTGTACCAAATTTTTGGTACAAATGACCTTCACAGAATTGTTTATAATAGTCTCCCAAACAAAAGCCGTCTAAATCTAAATATTCATCAACAGGGCACTGATTGTATCAGTGAGGAACTATCAATCAGCTATTAGA
The DNA here is from genome assembly GCF_000260355.1 of Condylura cristata. NCBI lineage: Eukaryota > Metazoa > Chordata > Mammalia > Eulipotyphla > Talpidae > Condylura > Condylura cristata. The sequence continues at coordinate 22,935,223 of NW_004567109.1, read as the reverse complement.
AGTTAAGCTGGAAAGAATATTTTCTTACAGAGAAAATGCTACAGACTTAGAGACAAAGTAAATTGCATTCAGAATGATTTACATTGATAGAAGTAGGCTTGTTATAATTTTCTACACAACTGATCCTCTAGGGAGGCTCCCTCTTGAAGCCCAGCAGGCTACCTGAGCAGGTACCCGGCTGAATGCAACTGCATGAGGAACCTCAGCAGACACCCCAGGGACACCTCTACCCAAGTCACAGCTCATGAGAAATAAAACATTGTTGCTGCTTAAAGCCACTGAGTTTGGAGGTGGTTGTTCTATAACAATAGGTATTGGAACTGGCCTGTAATTAGATTTCCTAGGTTTTCAGAACACACTTGAACCATCAGAGCAGAAGTATCTGTGTGTGAATGTCCACCCCAGTGATGGCGTTGCGTGTCTCCCACTGGCCAGTTATCCTCACTGTTGCAATTTCTACCGATGTACTAGTATGTAGTAAATATCTATTGGATACCGATGTACTAGGTGTGTAGTAAATATCTATTGGATAAGGGAACACGTGTCTTAGTTGACACATATTGTAGCCCTGTTAATGATTTATTATTACTCAATAAAGTTCAGATATTAAAAGAAAATAAAAACTATTCCAAATTCTATTACCCATTGCTAACTCCAATTAGCGTGTGGCCTGTATGGACAGAAAATCAAGTATACATGATGTGCACATTACTTTAAGCAATGTGATAAACACACTTTTTTTCCCTACTCAAAAATATCTTGAGGTTCTTTCAGTGAATGTGTATCTCTGTTCAACAGCATATTTGATGGATGCATATATTTGCCTCTGTGACTCCACCAGGGTCATGCCCACATAGAGGGTGTGTGCTGCCAGCTTGTTTATGCTCTGGGAACCCACATCTCAACAGCCAGCTGGACACAAGACAAACATCTCACTCAAACTGGACCTATCGGCTTCTCTCCTCTAGAAACTTGGACTCAGCACCAGAAGACAGTGGAGACAGCCTCTGGGGGGGTTATTGAAATGGTCCCCAGTAAATTCTGGCATTGTGGGGTGATCATATTCTGCCACGTGGAGCAGAGAAAAGCTGTCTTTGAGGAGAAAGCTGGGATGAAGAATGGCCATCTACTGAGTTCAGATCCGAGTCAGCAACTCAGCGTATCTCTGCACTGCTTTGCAAGATGCCTGTGTCCTTTAATAGAGTCTCTTTACTGGCTGAATTTGGCATAAATATACAAACGCTTGCAACCAGAAAATTTCTGGCCACCACTATTTTAGGAAATATTCTAGGGAAAATCCAGGCATCTGGAAGCCAGTAAAAAAAGAACAACCAAAGCTAGAACATGGTCTAGCACCTTCCACAGGCAGGCGGCCACAACCACGGTCAATGCCAGGCACACAGGCTGGCATGTGGCTGGCAGAGGGCAGCTCCGCAACTCGGCAGCAGGGGTCTCCTTCTGTCACTTGTCTGCAGAGCACCTGCCATACACAGGACACTGTGCTTAGGACATAGTCGTCCACCTATTCCTAGAGGTCCACATGTGACCCTGGGACAGTCACTTCCACCTCTCGAGGCCCGTGTTTCCATCTGGAAATGATTTGAAATGCAAAAATGTTCGTACCCATAAATCTAAGCCAGGGTCGCCTTCCCAGCCCTCCAGGAAGAAGGGGTATACAATAAGCTCTAGAAGTGAGCTGGAATTTCCAAATACACTTAGACCCTGGGCTCCTTAGGCTGATTTAGGAATGTGGAAACAGGAGAGGCCAAGATGTTAAGCAACCTGCCAGAGGCTATGCGGCCAGTGAATGGAAGAACTGGAACTTAAATGCAAGTCTGAGCCAATTTCCCCACTGGGAGGAGGACCCCACCCGATAACCCTTGGCTTTTATTATGGTAGTTTTAAGGATGAGGAAAGTTTATGTGAATACCCACAGTAGTCAAATTCATAGAGACAGAAAAGTAGAATGGAGGTTATCAGGGGCTGGTGGGAGGAGGGTTGGGGGAGTTATGTTTTAATGAGTAAGGAGCTTCAGTTTGGAAAATGGAAACATTCTGGAGCTCAGTGGTGGTGAGGTGTGCACAAGTGTGAGGTACTTAACATCATTGAGTTGTACACTTGAAAATGATTTAAATGGTCAATATCAGGTTGTGTAAGTTTTACCAAGTCTTTTTTTTTTTTTAAGATTTATTTATTTATGCTTACACAACTGGAGTGTAGGCCAGAGGTGTGGTGGGTGAGAGGATTCACCAGAGACAGATCAGGGAACAGAACAGACAGATCTACCAAAACACACCACTGAGGGGAGCAGCAGGCGGGCCAGGAGAGATCTGCTGCGCCATGTGGGTGAGCTCCCTGGCCTGGAATCGAACTGGTGCTGCAGTGGCTTCGGAGAGCTTCATAATGCGGTGCTTTAACCTGTTGTGCTACCAGGGAGAGCCCCTACCATGTCTTTTTTTTAAAAAAAAAAAAAAGCAACCACTGTGGTCTAGTAGGATAATAGGACCAATTGTTACAGGGCAAACCATTGAATAGCTGACTGTGAGTCCTCACCCACTAAGATTGGACTGCAAACATACATAACAGGTCAATAATGGGTTTATTGACAAGAGAAAAAGGAAATGAATCACTCAGGGAAAGAGAGAGATAAGTTAATGATTCCTACTAGTCCCGCTGACTTGGAATCCCAATAGCATGCTGAAAGATGGTGAAGAGCCAAGAGACAAACTGTTAGCCACCAGGTGGAGACCAGCCGTGAGCCACCAGGCCACGAGACCCCCAGAGCCCACATGTCCGGTTTTATCCCAGCCTGGCTGCTCAGCGCCACTCTCGGGTCCCATTGTGCCCCTCATTGGTGTTGCTGGGATTTGTAATTCCAGTATCTGTGTGTGTGTGTGTGGGGTGGGGGGTGGAGTCCATGAAACCCATGTCTGTTACACAAGTACTGGGGAAAGACGAGGTTCAGTCCTCAAATCTGCCACTTGCTTCCTTGCTGGACCGAGGACAGATGACCCTGAAATGGCACCTTAGTTTCCCTTTTGTGAGACGGGATGCAATAGTCAATTTTGGATTTAGTACGTGAACTAAAAGTGACTGTTCTGACACATCCCCCACATAGCTGTGCACATGGTAACTGTCAGAACACAGACTTCTTAGGAAGAAGCTTCTCAGCCAGAGTGAGAAAGGTCTTAGACATGCTGGAAGAGCCTGGGAGGTCACCTGCAGCCCTGCAGAAATCCATAACATCGCACAGAGTGGAGCCACCCGCCCTGTGAGTGCAGACCAGACTCCCGCCAGCTCACAGCATATTCCTTTGGCTAAGAGCTTCACTGCCAAGCATTGGGGGGAGTGAAGGGGGAGCCTCGATTTCAAGCCTCATAGAGGAAAGCGGGGCTATTCTGGGCTCTCAGCTAGGTCTCTCTCCCTCTTCTCTGCTATGTATCAGCAGCCCTGTAACGTCTTGTGTGGCTCAGTCAGCCGCCCCATGGTGACATCCAGGTGGGAGCTGGCTGGGGAGAGTCCCCACAACTGGACCTCTGAGGCTGGGGGGGGGTGTGGGTGAGCCATGCTCTTGCTTTTGACTCCCACTGCTACATGGCAGCATGTTGAAGCTGAGAGGTCCAGGTTTCATACCTTCAATTTGATACCAAGTTCTTCCTTCAGTGTGATAGCAAGCATGTGACTTTCACCTCTGTGTCTCAGTCTTCTCAGCTGCCCCACAGACCTGTGAAGAATTCTGGAGGTGCCCTCAGCCCAAGGTGTGGAAGGACCTGTAAGGTGGTTTCCACAGTTAAAAAAAAAAAAAAAAGTATCAACAAAAAGGGAATTGCTATTTCCCTTCCCAAGATAAACAGGGTTCTGAGACCAGAGTCCAAAGAGTTTGTTCCTCCATCAATTCTTCAGGATCTCCCTGCTTTTCTCCCATGCCTCAGGGCACCAGGTTAATGCCTCAGATGCAACGTTGATGGAGAAACTAACTCAGGGACAACCCTGCCCAGAGCCCCACAATGTCAAGATTATTCTGAGTGCCATTTTAGAGTGGAAGTGAGGCTCCCAGAGAGAAGGCAGCTTGGCAGAGGTGGCACCATTGGCAGGCAGAGCCCGGCCACACAGTCCAGACTCCGGGACAATGTCAGCAGTTGCCCTATGTGGGCTCAAGGACGAAGACTCGTAGGCGCAGCATCATGTCTGTTCCCAGTTCCAGAAGCCCTAAGAAGACAACACATAGAAACTGCCACGCTGAAGAAAACCAGGCTTTGTGAATGTAAATCGCTGGAGAATAGTAGCTACCTTATTCAAGTATTTCTTAGATGCCAGTCACCTAACTGTCCCTTTCCCACTGCATCGTTTCAATACATCTTTCAAGCAAGTACAGATATATTCCCATATGACTCAGAAAGGCTAAGGAAGTTGCCCAAAGTCAGCCTGTACGTTGCCTCCCACATAGCACTACTGGGCTCCTCATCCACTCACTCTTTGCTTTACTCATTTGTTAAATATTTATAGCCTCTTCCTGTGCTACAGAGCTGGGTAGCTAGAGGGAAGGTGAAATGTCTGAACCCCTAGCCCAAAGGAGGTCATTATCTCGATGGGTCATAAGGTTCAAATAAGCTCAATAAAAGTGATCAGCGCCAGACCCGTGTGTGGCTTATGCGGGTGCAGGCAGGGCCCTGAGCAAGCACTTGCATGTCTGTCTTCACTTATTTTTTTAAAATCAAGAACAAGAAGTCACAGCTGCTACCTGAGCCATCTTAGGTAAAAGATCCCACTTTCTTGAGTCTCAGTTTTCTCTTTGAGAAAGTGGAGAGAAAACTACTCGTGTCAGAGAGACCCTGTGGGAGTTAAACTAACTGCAACGATAACCGTATTCATTCCTTTCACAAAGATGTGCTAAGGCCAGTGTGTGCTGGGCGCCGTCTGGGTGCTGGCCACGCTAGAGGAAGAGCCAGCAGAATCTCCTTGGGACCACAGGACTTTTTTTTTTTTTTTAAGATTTTTTCTTATTTATTTATGCATACAAGAACTAGGGTGTAGACCAGAGGTATGGGGTTGGGGGGTGGGGGTGGGTGGCGAGAGGACTCAGAGACAGAGCAGGGAGCAGAACAGGCAGATCCACTGAAATACTCTGAGGGGAGCTGCAGGCGAGACAAGAGAGGTCTGCTGTGCCATGCGGGTCAGCTCCCTGGCGGGGGACTGAACTCAGGCCACAGTGGCTGCAACAACTTAATTGCACTAAGAATTTAACCCCTGTACCACTAGAGAGGCCTCCTGGGATGATTTAAGTAAAGAAAAAAAATATTCTTTTTTAATTGAAGCATAAAGTGAATCCAGTTCACCTTACAAAATACAAAAATTGGAAATGCAGATCTTAATTTTTTTTTTTTTTCAAAAACTGAACACACCTGTGTGACCAGCACCCTGATTACAAAATATTACCAGCAGGCTCAGGCCTGAGTGTGGCAGTGGGGCATTCACCTCCCAAGTAAAATTTAAGGGGGGGGGGGGTGCCAAAACATTTAGTCATCACGACCAATATGCTTTTAATGCAATATATTTTTTTAATGAATGCAAAAAGAATCCATGATGACAAAATATCTAAGTTTAACTAAAAGGGGAATTAGTAACAGTGAGAGTTGGAAAAAGATGCGGGCACAAAGAAATCCTGAATACTCTTGACCCTGCCTCACCTGGTTCAGCCCGATTATCAGCCCGCCAGCAAGGTAACTATCCCGACACTGACTCCTCTATATAAGTCTCGCCTGTTGTTGAGGTTTGTGTGCTCAGAATCATGCTCTCTTGCATCTGTCCTGCCCACAGCATGACTGTGAGGTTTAGCCATGTGGTTTGTGTGCCACGGAGAGATGTGTGAGCGACAGAGGCCATGGGGCCACTTGGAAAAACCAGGGTAGTGGCAGGTGGGAGGGTGCATGAACAGGGGGTCTAGAGCAGGGACCAGTGGGACTGGGGCCCACTGACCTGAAGCATAGAGGCCACCGGATAGTGGGAGTAAGGGGGTGGTAGAGGGAAGTCACAAAGACACCAGATAGCTGACGAGAGCGATGTGGTAGATAAGAGAAGCCATCTATAGAGACGGGGTGAGGACTACGAGGGATAAGGGGAAACATCCCATCCAGGGCCCTCCCTCGTGGCGCCCCGGGTTAGAGCACAGTACTATGAAGCTCTCCATGGCCACTGCAGCATGAGTTCAATCCCCAGCTGGGGAGCTGACCCACATGGCTGGCAGACCCCTCCTGGCCTGCCCGCTGCTCCCCTCAGAGTGTATTTCAGTACATCAGCCTGTTCTGCTCCCCACTCTGTCTCTGGTGAATCTTCTCACCCCCTGCACCTCTGGTCTGTACCCCAGTTCTGTATGCATTAAGAAAAAAAAAAAAAGGCCAGTCTAGATTTAAGCATGGCTGAGCATAGGTACCGAAGGGATGTTCGGAGGATTTTCCTGGAGTGGTGCTAGACAAGGCTGGTGCTCAGCAAACAGTGGAGAAGGTCTCTGCTTCTTAAACACCCCTGAGCAGCGGTAAGCAGGTGATGGCCCCAAGAACACTTGCAACAGGCTGGGAAAGGACACAGGGAGGGACAAAGTAAGGAAGCTGCCAAGTTCCCTGGGAGCAGGTGGTTTGAACAGGTGTGTAAAACAGAATGAAAATACTAAATGCACAAAGCTACCCGGCTTGACCCCTCAGGTCCCCCAGGAGTCCAGCACAGGGGTCACGGGGAGGATCTGGGTTGCAACACATCTGCAGATGAGGAGCTCTGGCAGCCCCTGCCAGCCAACCCCGCCCCCCCCCCCGTGCATCCGCAGCTGACTCAGCAAAGCCTATTTTCCTGACTGCCTTTAAAGGCAAGAAAAAAAAAGCCCTTTCTCTGCTCGCCTTACTCACTCCTGACTCTAGAGGCTGGAGCCACCCTGCATGGGCGCCGCCCCTCAGCCACAGAGCCCCCGACTGTGTGTGTGAGCGTCAGGCACGTAGCACCAGGCAGCATCCGCCTGGCCACCTGGCACCTTCCTGGCCATTCAACAACGGAGCTCTTTTCCTCTGATTGGCTAGGAATCAGACCCAGAAAAGTCTGCTTTTCTTCCAGGGGCATGCCTACGGGAGACAAAGCTAAGCAAGGTTTGGGTGGGGTCCCTCGCAGCTGAAAGTTAGGATTGCGGAGTCTCCTCCTAACCCCTCCCTTTAAAGCCATGGGGTGGGGGACACTGCACCGGTCCTAAATCTGCACAAAATCCTCTATGTCTCTCCACTGCCCGCAGAATACAGCCCTAACTCCTAGACTGGCTTTTGAGGGCCTTCCTTGGGACCCCACCTCTTTGGTTTCTTCTCATTCACTGACACTTCCCACTTCGTTGCCTTCTCTCTTCCCCAATTCCCCAGGCTCCTGCCACAGGAGCTGTTTGCTGAGCCTGCCAGACCCTGCTGAAGGGGCCCCTCCAGCACCCACAATACCCCTCCAGGCAGGTGCTCACACCCCCTCCCCTCTCCTGCATCCCACCCTTCCAGGCTCAGAAACCACCTATCTCCTTGGGCTTTTTCTTTCTTTCTTTTTTTTAATGAATTTTTAAAAGATTTTTATTTATGCATACTGGGGTACAGACCAGAGGTGCAGGGGCAGCGAGAGGATTCACCAGAGTGGGGAGCAAAACAGGCAGATGTATTAAAATACACTATTGAGGGGAGCAGCCAGCGAGACGGGAGAGGAGAGGTCTGCTGGGCCATGTGGGTCAGCTCCCTGGCTGGAATCCACCTCACGCTTAAGCAGCAGCCGCTAACTTCGAAGTGCTGCGCTCCAGCCTTGTGCGCCACCAGGGAGGGCCCTCGTTGGGCTTTTTTCAATGTTCTCTCTCTCACTTAAGTCAAATCCTGTTTCCAAGATTCAACTACCTCAATCATAATCTAGCCCGCCTGAGAGTCTAATGTCAACCAATAGCTTCTGCTGAAGTTGCCTCCAAACAGTAGCCTCCAGGGGTCATAAAACTTTTACAGAGAGAGAACACCTAGAAATGGAATTTCAAGCAGGTAGTGAATGGGGGTCTGTCTGGGCAGGTATGGTGGGGTGGGGCAAAGGTAAAGTTGTGTTGCTGGCCACTCTACTTTGTCTTCAAATGTCACCCTGACCATAGGCTAGGGATTTGATTGATTTATGACATGATGGATTCCTACGTCTCTTTGGGTAAAGTCTTATACACATCCTTTGTCCTCAGGCCAGTCCAGGAGGGGGGGGCTATGCCCATCTTACAGATGTGGGTCTTGAGGCTCCAAGAAGAGAAGGGACGTTGCTCAGTGATGTTTGGCAAGGACAAGGGTCTGAACCCAGAGTACGAGTCCAGGTCAGGAGTCTCGGCCCATCCGACTCAGTCTCTGAGTGTGGCCTAGAATTTTTCTTCCTTTCAGCATTACCCTCTGCCCAATTGCTGTCTCGGGAAGTGGTTTATTTTCTGTCAAGAACAGCTTTCCTTGTGGTTGACCTGTTGAACTCATTTCCAGCCTTTTTTTTTTTTTTAAAGATTTTATTTATTTATGCATACAGAACTGGGGTACAGACGCGGTGAGTGGATTCACCAGAGAAAGAGTGGGAAGCAGAACAGGCAGATCAACAAAGTACACTGCTGAGAGGAGCAGCAGGGAAGCGGTGGGTGAGACAAGAGAGGTCTGCGGCGCCATGTGGGTCACCTCTGGGGCGGGGATCAAACTTGCAGTGAAGAGGCTGTGGCTACCTTCCCAATGCTGTGCTCCAACCTGCTGCACCACCAGGGAGGGCCTTTTTAAAAAAAGGTTTATTTCTCTATGCATACTAGATCTAGGGCACAAGCCAGAGGTGCCGGGGGAGGGAGGGAGAGGACTCACCAGAGACAGAGTAGGGAGCAGAACAGGCAGATCTACTGAAATACACTGCTGAGGGGAGCAGCAGGCGGGTCACGAGAGGTCTGCTGTGCTTTGTGGGTCACCTTCCTGGCTGGGGATCGAACTTGTGCTGCAGTGGCTGTGGATAGCTTCATAGTGCTGCGCTTGAAGCTGAGCTACCAGGGAGGGCCCCATTTCCAGCCTTCTAAATCCTACTCAGCATGCCCTCCTCATCCTCTGCACCCCTGCTTGTTGTCTTTCCTCCATGACACAAATTCTGCTCCTGTGTTCATTCTTATCCCTGTGTACACAGCCTGGTTGTGTGCTGTGTCTCTCCTCTCCTGTATCCTCTTCAGTTTGGGGCTCCTTGTCTGTCCCTGGTTAAGTAACCAGCATAGGGCTGGCCTGGAGAATGTAGAGGTGCTGGATGGTGAGTGTGACCCCAGGCTGAGTGGGCACAGACACGCCTGGGAATGGGCATGCACCATAGACTGGACAGGGAGCTAGGCTGAGACTTTGTGCAGGAAAGTGGCAAGTTGGAGTTGGCAGGAATCAAAGAGCCTAGCCACTCACTTGTTCATGTATTCCTATGCGCATGTAGCCATGGGTCTTCCAGCTGTTCACACTAGGTGAGGACAGACCAGACTAGACTAGCAGCAGAGTTAGAAGCACAAAGGGTAAAGAGATTCCCTCTTGGGCAACTCAAGAGCAATTCCCAGGAGTGCTCTGTGCAACTAGACACAGGCCATGTTAGGGTGGAGGAGGAGGAGAGGGTCAGGCCCCGGGAACCATCTGAGCAAAGGAATAAACGTAGAAGGTACTGGAGCGAAGAAGGTAAGGCTGAGCTGGAAACTGGTGCCCCGAGGGCCCTGATGGCCAGGTAGAGCCTTGCTCCTTCAATGACAAGATGAATTGTGAGCTGGGGGTGAGGGGTGATGGTGGTGGTGGTGGGGGGTCGGGTCAGGATGGCAGGCGCTGTACACCTGCAGACAAGGCACAAAGGCACAAAGGTTGAGTGGTACAGGTAAAATCTACAGGACCGGTGGCCTCTAGCACTGGATGAAGAGAGAGGTGGCCCTTAGCTTCCCAGGCTGAGCAGCTGGGAGACCAAAGTATTAGGAGGCAGAGGGATGGGCCTGCCTTCCCTGCAGAGCCCATGCCCAGCCAGGGTGTCCCTTGGGCCAGCATTGAACACAGTCCAGAGGGCTGCTGGTCAGCCCATGTCAGCTCAGCCTCCTTCTTTCCAACACAAGTCACCCCTCCCAGTCCTCCACAGGCAAAGGGGGCTCCGCCTAGCCTCAGGATATTGACCAGACCTCTGGATTGGGGTCCTTCCTGCATCACTGTCTCAAGAAGCCACTCCTCTACAAAAAAGGTGCAGTCAGATGAAACAAAGTGAAATAACACCATTACCATTAAGGGAGGATTCACTGGATCACGATGAGCTAAACGCTTCAGAAACTTGTCTGAAACTTGTCTGGAAATTGCAACTCTCATGCTAGCACATGAAGTTGGTGGTGATAGTGTTTTATCCACAAGAAAACTGAGGGTCAGGGGTCAGCTCCTTGCCTAGGACCTTCATAGCACACAGAGGAGCTGGCTCAAACCAAGGTCTCCTGCGGTCCTACTACTCATATTTTCCACATCTACATGTCAGTGTAGATTCATATATGCTGTACTCCAGGAGTAGAGGAAGGCTTCACGGAGGAGGGGATGTTAAAGTCCACGGAAGAGGTACCTGTGAAATTCCAGGCTAAGGGCCCAGCCTCTGCGAAAGCAAGGTTTGGCTTGCAAAGAGGAAAAGGGAGGAGGAAAAGGAGACACTCGCTGAGACCTCCCTCCCGCGCAGGGTAACTTACAGACCGCGCAACGGACGCTGTGCTAAGCCCTTTACAAATATGAACTCACTGATCTTCATTACAAACTCACGAGGTGGTCCTATTAACCCGAGTTTAGCGAAGTCACAGTGACCAAACTGCAGGGTCCCGCCTCGTAAGCGCTACCCTGGGCTGACCCTCGTTCGCCTTCGATTGGTACCAGCTCCATCATTTTGCTGAGGGCCACTAAGGCTCAGAGAGGTGCACACTTGTTCAGGCCGCGGACCCACAGCACAGATCGCTGTGAGACCCGCGCCCCGGCGAAGCGCGAGCCGGGGAACCCTCCCACTCCCCTTCCCCGCCCCCGGCCCCCTCCCCGAGGAGCCCCGCCCCGGACATTGCCCAGGCCCCGCCCTCAGCTCGGCCCACACGTTCTAACTACCACACCGCTCAGACAGCTGGGGTCCTATAAACGCCTTGGTCTGTGGGCTCTTGGGCAACTCGACGCGGCTCCAGCTAACGCGAAGGTCGGGGTCCGTGCGCAGCGGGAGAGCGCGCGCCCGGGAGCGCGAGGCCAAGCCGTCGGAGTGGAGCCGCGGTCTCTGGACTTGAACAGAAGCGCAGCCCGAGAGCGCCGCCCGCCTGTCGCCGCCCTCGCACCCGGCGCTGCCAGTGCCTCCAGCGCAGCGCGGCCATGGAGCCCAGCAGCAAGGTGAGTGGCGCGCCCGCCGGCCCTGCCCGCCCGGAACAAAGGCGTGGACCCCCACCGACCCCGCCGCCAATCGGGGCCTCCCTGCGGCCCGGCGGCGCTGTGCACCCGGGGCTCGCCGCGTGCGTCTCGGAGCCTCACTCCGCGCTGGCCTAGAGCGCAGCGCCCCGGCGGGACCAGGGACGCCGGCGGGGTGGACGCGGGATCCGGAGGGCGCGCGAGCGCCGCGTGCGCCGCTGGGCCCGCGCTGGATAGCTGGCTTCCTTCCGGGGGCACCGCGCGACTCGCGCGGCGGGGCAGGCGGGTAGACCCTGGGCCCCGGCGCGGCACGTCTCGCACGACCTCCCCGGCTCCGCCGAGCGCCGACTCCTCCCGGTGCGGGGGAGGGGGCCCGAGCCGGCCGCCCATTGGCTGAGCGCTGTCGAGCCCCCAGCCCGGCTGGGCGCGGGCGGCGGAGGAGGCGGGACCGGCCCCCTCGGCTGGCTGGGAATCGCCGCTCCCCTGCCCCCGGCGCCACACTGCGTGCGCGGCCTGGTGGTGGGTGTTTTCCGCCACCTCGCGCCAGACTAAGGCGATTGCTAGGCGGAGGGCCCTTGCTGAAGGCCCGGCCTTCGCTCAGCCCCAGGGTGCCCGACTCAGGGCTGAGCAGGAAAGCCAGCCGCCCAGGTCCTGCCGAGTAGGAAGGCCCCGAAGCTTTTGCCAAGTCCCGGGAGGATGTGCTCCGAGGTGGCACGTCCCCTTGGTCGGGCGGGGCAGAGGAGGCCGGGTGGAGAGAGCACCCCCGGGAACCCCGGGAGGCCAGGGGCTGGGATGGGACCCCTGGCTGGAATAGGAGCGGGAAGAGCGCTGGCGAGGACGGGGCCTGGGGGAGGCGAGGACTCCTCTTCGGGGGACCCACTGCTGCTGGGACAGAGGATCCCCTTTTGTCGTGTAGAACTGGTTTTGCCTCTGAGCGGTTCCTTTTTCAACTAATGCTTACTAAACCTCCCCCGGGTGCTGAAGCTGTTCCTTCCTCCCTCTCTTAAACCTCCCCCCTCAACCCCATTGAGTGTTTTTAAGTTACTTTTTTTCTTTTGAAACACTCCCTCTTACTCTGTTGAATGTTCTCCTCTCCTCGCAGGGAAGGCTCTCGCGAATGCCCACTTTTTAACCTAGAACTCTGGCACTGCACACCCGTGCCTTGTGGGGTGTCCTGTGGGACTGAGTGGGGCTTGGCTGGGTAGAATGGTGTGTGGCAGTGTATCCTCAGTAGGTAAGGGCTCTTCATATCTGTTGAATCCAGACACCGTGCTCCCCACCGCCCACGTTCCCCTGTCCCTCTAGGCTTGCCGGGAAGAGGCTGAGTTGGGACATTTTCTGACAATCAGGAGTGAACCTTTATGCTGGAATATAACAAAATTAAAATAAAAGGAAAAGTGAATTTAGCTGGACACAAGGGCTCTAGACCCCAAAGTCCAAACACTTGACTGTTATCTCAGGGCTCTGGCTGGCCACTTGATCGCTCCGAGACCCAGTTTCTCCATCTCTGTAAGATCAGGATAATTTTTTCTTATTCTCAAGGGTAAGAACTGTCTGTTCAGTAAGTGATGCCGGTGCCACACCCACCAACAGCGGTCTTTAATCTGTTGAGTGGATCTTGAATATTCGGAGTGGGCAGGCGATAGCCACTTAAAGTTACTAGTCTCTTGGCTAAAATGCTTTTGGTGTCACTGATCCATAGAGCCCTGCTGGGCCATAGGCCTGGAGCTCAGAGAAGGGAATGGCTTTCCTGAAGTCACATAGCTAGTAGGGGACTAAGCTGAACTTGAACAGACACCTATCAGAAAGCGCTCCCAGACTCCACTACCATGCCCTACAGTCGCCTGCATTTGGGGCTGAGCGGAGGGAGAGCATTTGCTGTAGCAGGTGAGTATTTTTCCTATAATACTCTCCAAATTTGACTGTCCATCCAGTCAGTAGATAACTTCAAAACACCTCTCTCTGAGTCCCTTATCTGTTTTGAGAACTCATGCACTATTGCACTAGTAGATTAGAAGCATACATGAAATAAAATTTTCAAAAGACAGAAATACAGTAGGAGTTATAGTAGTTTATTTCCTTTGGTAGTGGTATGTGGCTGAGTCCTCTATGGATGACCTTGTATATATTCTAGAATAAAGCTCTTCTCGGGGAGACTGCCGATTTGATCAGACCATAACACATTTGTGCCGGATTTTAGACTGAGGCCTGGAGAGGTTGTATCACTTGTCAAGGTCTTAAAACCAGATGTATCTGACTCTGAAGTTTTCTGCTGCATTCGCTTCATGGGGGAATGGGGGACTGAGTTGCTTGTGTCCTGTTGTGCTCCTGTGCAACTTGTGGTCTTCAGCTTAATTGGCTCAAAGTAGGGAGGGAGCAGGTAGAATCCCCCAGCCCTCTACCCTGGGACTTTCTCCTGTGCACTGATGGGCCACCCTGCTGGAAGTCTTCCTGCTGCTCTCCACCCCACCCCACCCTTTTTAGGACTCCCAGCTAGTCTTTGCCATCTTTGTCCTGCAGATGAAGGAGAAATCAGAAATCTACAGGGCTCCCAGGCCCTCCGTGTTACAGAGAGCTTAAGTTCAGCAGATGAGGTTTTTGAATTACAGCTTAGGTCAGTCACCTCATCTGCAGAATGATATTTTCAGCCACAGAGTTTCTGAGAATTCAGAAGAAAATGTATCTCCACAGAAACTCTGCAAATGTTCTTTCCCTCTTTGAACTCCTATAATGTATTGCACTTACCTGTGCCCCAGGTGACCTGCACCTGGGTCGGTCCCTTTGTTCAGGAGTCTAGCTTTCTGGCAGTGTGAGTTTTGGTGAGTTCTAGCATGTCTGGACTATGAGTATCACTTAGCCAGTAAATCATTAAAACTCCCGCCAGCCAGTTGTGCTCCGGCAGGGGATGGGATCATCAGGAGCTGATTTGTGAAGGTAGTAACCAGATGAGAATAACAGGCCCGAGATGAGCCAGCTAATGTGGCTGCCCTGCCTCCCCAGTGAGGGAGGATGACATCATGGTCCAGTGAAAAATGGCTTTCCCAAGGTCACACACTGAGTCTCCCATGGCAACACATGCCACCAGCCTTTCTAGAAAGGCCTGAGTTTAAGGGAAAGTCACTTGGGAGGGACCCCCCAGAGCATGGCCCAGCCCTTCATTATACAAATGGGGAAACTGAGGCCATAGATGGCAGAAACTTGTCAGAAAATCTTGAGCTGTTCTATAGTATTTTTTAAAAAGATTTATGCTTACAGAACTGGGGTATAGGCCCCAGAGTGCAGGGGTGGTGAGAGGATTCACCAGAGACAGTGGGGACCAGAACAGGCAGATAGACTGCTTGAGAGGAACAGCCGGTGGGTCAGGAGAGGTCTGCCATGCCATGTGGGTCACTTCCCTGGGTGGGGATTGAACTCATGCTGCAGCAGCTTCGGAGTGCTTCATAGTGCGGTGCTTTAACCCATTGTGCCACCAGGGAAGACCCTCTATAGTATTTTTTTTAAGATGCTTTCCTTTGCACACCCTTGTCCCCCCTCCCAATGAGCAGGAATTCCCAGACATCAGGACCTGACAAGCTCTTTCTGGGTGCAGTAAGGTTGTAAAAGTTTAGATGTTTATACAGACTAGATTCTTAGGCAGGATTGCACGGAACGTGACAACCCGTGAGTGGAAACAAAACATAGCCTCACAGAACTGTGACCTTCGGGAAGTGGCTTTCCTCAGCCTTGGTCCCCTCCTATAAGATGGGGGAAGTTTGCTACCTCTAAGAATGTGTTAGGACTGGCCCAGGACCCTGACCCAGGTTACGCGGAGACCCTTTGTACAGCCAGGTATCAGGGATAAACGTTGCCACGGTGACCCTTGCCCTGTGCCAAGAGTCAAGGACCCCGTACTAGTGGGTGCTGGGTCAGCCCCCAGCCCCCTGGAGCTCAGTTACCCAGCTCCTCTTGGGCACAGGCTGTCAGGGTCTGGAGCTGGGCTGCAGCTCCAAGGGTGCGGGAAAACCAGCTCCCCTCCCCCCAGCCTGGCAGAGAGAAGGCTTGGAACAAAGGGGGAAGTGTGCAGCCTGTGGCATTGGCTTGGGACCTGCAGCCTCACCCTTCCCCCTCCTCACTCCTGGACTTGTGGAGGTGACAAAGCCACTCAGTTCGGTAACCAGGATAGCGGAGGCCGGCTCAGAGGGTTCCTGGGCTCTGAGAGACTGTGTCCAGGCCCGGCAGGCCCAGGCCTGGCCACCAAAACAAACCTCCAATTGTTACCTCCCTCTGTGGGAGGGGTGGGGTGGAGCAGAGCCCGAGGCCCTGTCACCCAGCCACCGGGCTGGGAGGTGGTAGCTAATGCAGAAACTTGGGGCTTTGCTTTACCTTAGCAGGGCTCCCAGGTCTTGAACTCCAGCAGAATGAGGTAGTGTCCACCCTCTGAAGACCTCGGCACCACAGACAGACTGGTGTCCGCCTCCCCAGAGCCTCACAGCTTGGGAGGGAGCTCTTGTCAGACTCCTTCTTAGGGAGCCTTTGGGTACAGGGCTTCTGTTGGATGGGGCGCCTAGCAACCACCCCCCCCCGACCCCCCCAGGAAAAGGCACAGTCCGAAGCAGCTCTCAATACCCTTTCACACCTTCGCTGGGCTTGTTTCCTCAACTATGGATAAGACCTACTTCTCTGGGTCAGGTTGTGGGGATTTTTAAAAATTGCAGAAATAATGGTGCCAACTACGAAGTTTACAAAATAAAAGAATAAAGGTCTTCTCCCACTCGTAACAGCTTGGTGTTGGTGCTCACAGACTTCCCTTTGTGCATGAGTGTCTATAAATGTCCTTTTTATGTAACTGGATCACCCTTTCCACATAGTTCTGTGCAGGCCTGCACGCCCATCCAGGTCACCCACCGCCTCAGGTATTTCTGCACATACAAGCAAATGTCAGGGTACACGCAGGTTCAGGACGTCCCCCTTCCGAAAGCAAGGTGCACACCTTCTACATTGTTTTGCACCTTGCTTTTCTCCCAACAATCTGCCCCGCTGCTCTTTTCCTATCAAGTAAATACAGATGTGTTGCATTCTTTCCAACAGCTGCATAATATTCCATTACAAGCCTATCCCCCCAACCCTGTGATTAAGAAATAGCACCTCTCATTCTTTCTTTATGCCACGCCACCTCCTTCCCACCATATATGTTAGGTATTTATTTCTGTTCCTGGCCTTCTCTAAAATATAGAGTTGCACAAAGGCAGGGATTTGGTTTCATTTATTACTGAATCCCCAGTGACTAGACTTGTGTTGAGAACTTGCATTCAGGCACTATTTCTTCAGTAATGTGGCTTCTTGTACTTACATAACCCCTCTGTGAAGAACTGGAGGTCTTAGAAGAAAGGGACTTTTCAAGGTCACACAAGTGAGGGAACTGGGACTTAAACTTGTTTGCTGAGAGTGACAGGGACCTTTTTCTATTTCATAACCTCATCAAATTAGTTGCATCATAGTTGAATTGGTACCTGTCTCACCACCGAAAGGGTCCTTCCCCAGAGATGTCAGCTCCCCCACATATCCCGGTCCTGACTCAGGGCCCACACACACAGTCCAGGGAGCCAGCTGTTTGCACTTAACACCCTGTTTTAGGACAAACACCTTTTGGTTATTTAGGGAGGGTGATTTGTTTCTGCCCGGAAGACTCTGAAAGTCTTGCGTAGTTTGTGTTTTGGGTTTGCACGAAGCAGTGCTTGGAAGCTCTCTTAGCTGAGATGGGCGGAATTTTTCTTTAAAGGATTAAATAATAAGTAAATGTCATTGGCCCTGTGAGCCACAAGGCCCTTGTCTTCTACCACTGGGCACTGCCAGTGTGGCACAAAGGCAGCTATAAGCAATAGATAAACAATTGAATGTGTCTGTTTCCGTGAAACTATCACTGGCCATTGAAACTTACATAATTTTCATGTATTACATAGCATTAGCCTTCTCCCCCCTGCCCCCCACTTAAAAAGGGTTTACTTTTAAATATAAAATATCCATCCTTAGCCAGCAGACTAAATTTGAGCCACGGGCCATAGTTCGCAAAGCTTGACTTAGAGCAAACCCACCTACGTGGCCAAGCGCTCTGTGCCTTTGGGCCTGGGCTGCCCTGGCTTGGACTGGGCAAGGCCCGGTGAGCTGCCCGCATGGAACCTGACCTACATTGAAAGCACCAGGTAGAAACCTTGTTTCCCTCAGGGACCCTATCCGGAAGTGGGGAAGAGGACATGATCATGCACACAGAATTTGGCCTTGGACATCCCCCTCCCAACATGGAGCTCCGCAGAGGCCGAGGGCCTTGGTGGTCTGTGTTTCCCTTTCTGAGCCTCCTGATTTCTCATCTGTGAAGTGGGAGCAATCTCTCCTCCAGCACATGTTCATGGTGGCTAAATCAGGGCGGGTAGACAGCCCCTGGAGTGATGCCTAGGGCCCTGTCTTGGCTGCTGACTGATAACACAGCTGCTCCCTCACATGGGGCAAAGACTGGTGAGAACTACTGCCTTAAGGGTCCCTGTGGGGTGCACAAGAGGCTCAGCCTTGCAGAAGTCCTGCCATCACTAGAACCTTGAAGGAAATGGCTTCCAGAACAATAAATGCTTAAGGTCACCCGAAGGTCAGGCATTGAGCGTTGATGCATCACTCTTCTTTTTGAAAAGGTTTGACAGGAGAAAAGAGTTCGAGGGTAAACCGCCAGCCAGCCCTGCGATTCAAGAACTCAAGCCCCAGCCCTGGCTTTTGTTTGCGGAGTATCCTGGATTCCTGCCCTCTGACCTTAGAGGCCCCATCTACCCCAGGAGGGTGTTCCAGCCCTTCCAAGTTCCTTGGGCTTCTTTCCGTTGTAATCCATATTGTGTTCAGATGGAATATTAGCAAAGAAGTGTGCGTCCTAGAAGGAAGGAAGGTGCCTGGGATGCTGCCCCTTCTCAGAACAGGAGGCCAAGAAACCATGTGGGAGGCTGTGGGAAAGGTGGGGGGAGGGAGGTGACAGATTGAACTGCTTCAGGACCCTCCTCCCACAGGGAGTGTCCTGCTCTGAATGGCAGTGACTATCGCCCTCCCTCTGCCGAGACCCACTCAGGGCCTGTAGCAGACCAACCCCCGGCTGGAGCACCGTGCGAGGAAGGGCACGCAGGCTGGGTGGAAACTTTCGTGCCATCCAGCACACCAGCGTATGGAAGAGATCCTGAAACTGGCAGCTGGTGGCTTCCCGGGAGTAGGGAGCTCTCCATGGGCTTGGGACCTCCAGAATTGGGATGGGCGGGGTGTGTAGGGGAGTGAGGTCCTCTGGCATGGGCCCTGAGCCTGGCACCTGCTGTTTGTGGCTCTCCTAGGAGAACCAGAATCTGAACTCAGGGCAGCCTGGCTTCAGAGTTCTTTCTTCCATCACCCTGTACAGGCTTGGAGTGAGGCACAGTTTTGGCCTGTTTCCATCTGTTAGTGGTGATATTTCTTTCTTCATTAATGGTTTGATAAGTGCCCAATTTAAAAGTCTGGCAAAGCGGATACACAAAGAGCCAGTTTACCAAAAAGCTAAACTCGGAAGTGGTGGCTTTGCTTTGCCTTGCCGGGTCTCAACGAGACCAGGCGCCCTTCTTTAGGCCAGGTGGGTGAACTGGAGCTAGGTATTCCCAACTGCTGGAAGCAAAAGCTGGAGCTTCACAGCAAGGACAAAGGCCTGAGGAGCATGGATGTTCTAGAAGGTGTCCCAGATTCGAGATTCTGAGTTACTCCACCACTCCTAAGAAAGTCTTTACCCCAAAACCACAAACTGAGGGGTTCACACTCCTCTAAGCCATCCGCAGCTCTTCCATCAGTTGGCCCATAAACACGCGCGGAACGGCAGGGCTTCATCATGGTGCCTCTGCTGCAGGCCCGGGGTGGCGGGGCAGGAGGGCAGGTGGCACAGCGCTGGCTCCCTGCCTGAGCTGCAGGCCGTCGTGGAGCGAGCCCTGCAGGGTCCCAGGATGAACAAGCTGACTGCAGGCCTCGGGAAGGAGCTCCCTGTGTGAGGAAACTGGCTTTGGGCAGGGCCACCACGCCTGCCGGCTCCCAGGGAAAGGGAAGCAGTCCTGGCCTGCAGCCCCCAACTCCTGATTTCCAAGTCCTGCAGTGATGGAGCTGGAGGAGGGGCGAGTGCAGATACTCACTGGTCTGGCTGCCACCATCCTCCCCCTGCAGGTACTGGTCTGTCTGTCCTGTGCATTTCTGCCACTCTTCCCAGTCCCCTGCAGACTCCTGTCAAGTCCTGCCAACTCCTTTGTCACCTCCGGCACAGTCAGATGCCTCTCCTTGCAGGGGTCTCACGTGGCCTTCTCTCACCCTCCGGCCCCCCAACCCCCACTGACGCTCAGACCACGCGAGTCTCCTCACTGGATTTGTTCCATGATGCCAGAACTGGGGCTTGTTTCAGCTGGGGCCGAGAGCATGGTCACGAGCACTTTAGTGGGTCCTGATCCAGCAGCCTGCTCAGGTAGAAGTGGATACAGCCCAGAGCAAGGGGTAAACAGGAGCAGAGTTTGACCTTGCCCTGTCCATAGCCAAATGCAGGAGCTGGGGCTGTCCTTGCTCACAGCAGCCCCATCTCCCCGGAGGCTCCATCTGCTCAGTGGGTGGGCCCCGGGTGACTCAGACTGGGAGACTTGGGAGACTGGGAGACTTTGGAACGAGGAGCCAGACTGAGATCAGGGCCTGTAATCATAGTTCTTACCTCTCAGCCTTGCTGGGGTGGCCAGGATTTTCACCAGCTCCAAGGATTGTCTGTATTATTTTTCACTTTATTTAAATTGCTTTGTTCTAAGTCATATGAAACCACAGGGCTTGTAAAAAGTTTTTCTTTTTGAATAGATGGCCAGTCACATGTTTCAAAATTCAAAATTATGCAAAAGGGTATTAAAATGAAAAGTGTGCCTCACACATCCCAAGGATGGCCTTGCCTGCCCAGTGCTCTCTGTTCTTCAAGATTTATTTACATATGCATACAAGAGTTGGGGTGCAGCCAGAAGTGGGTAGGTGGTGGTGATGGTGAGAGGCCCACCAGTGACAGAGTGGGGAGCAGAACAGGCTGATCAACTGAAACACACTGCTGAGGGGAGCAGCGGGTGGGTCAGGAGAGGTCTGCTGTGCCATGTGGGTCAGCTCCCTGGCTGGGGATCGAAGTCATGAGCCCAGGGCTGGAGACAACTTGGTAGTACTGTGTCTTTAACCCCTGCGCCACCAGGGAGGCCCAAGTATTTCTTTTTAAGTTCTTAGATTTGTATGTACTCCCCTCCCCTCCTCCAGTCACACCCAACACACGCGACTCAGGAGCTCACTTTTTACTTAAAATAGCTTGGAGGATTTCCCAAGTCACTGCGTAAAGAGCCTTATCTTTTATGTATGCCATTATCTAGCGAGGCCACATTTAATTAAATCATTGCTAGCAAACTATGCATTGCTGTGCGTACCCCGAACAACCCAAAGACGGCCCGACTGACGCAGGCGCCTCATCAGGCAGCAGCCCCTCGGTGGGGCGAGGTGCCCAGTAGCCCCGCAGAGCCCCCCGTCGATGGCTTGGGTGACAGCGTCCCTCTCCGGTGGCTTCCTGTGAGTCGGGCGGCCCCCGCCAGGGCTGGACATTGTGCTCACCCCCGCTCAGCCGCAGCCCCAGTTCAGAGGCTCGGCGGGCAGTTGAGAGCAGGGAGGCACGGTGGGCATGTTCCTGAGTGTGGCGGTGGAGGACAGGGCTGGGAGGAGGGCAGCCCACCCAGGAAAGCCCCCACATCCAGGATGAATGCCCAGTTCGGCCAGGGGCTAGGTGGCCGCCTGGGCCTCGGCGCTCCCCTGGGGCTCCTTCCCCTTTCTCAACCTCGGATATGAGAACCCCGACTTTCGCAACTGTTGGCCTGCGGGTGCTCGAGAGTGAAAAGCCATATTCAGATCATGTCTGATTAACAGCAAGCCCAGTGCGGTCTTGAGGACCCTCGGGTCAGGGCAGCTTCCCGTCCCGTGGGGGCCTCGCCCCTGCGCAGTGTGGCCGGAGTCGTGCGCCCCTCCCATGCCCGGTTCTTTGGTGTCTCTCCCTAGCTCCTTTCTTTCACAACCAGGCAAGGGCTGCCTATTGTCACATTTCTTGTCTTCTTCATTTTAAAAATGTCCTCCCTCCCTCTAGCAGAGCACCTTGCTCACACAGGCCCCTGCTGCTGGCCTCTTTTCTGCCTGCTGCCTTCAGCGCCTTGGCTCCCAGAGCCTTTTCCTCCCCAGCCCTTTCCCACTGGAAGCAGCTTGGCCCGACACCCTCACTGGCCTTGTGTGGTGTACTTTTCCAGAGTACATTCCTGGCTGGTCTGTCACCTGTGCCCAAGTAACCCTGGGAAGCTCGTGGTCTGCAGTGGGTGCTGGGAGGGACAGGGGGTGTGTCAGAGGCCCCGAGCTGCAGCCTCTCTCTGCTGCAGACCCCTGAGTGAACTGGAGCTCATCTCTGCCTCCCAGCTTCAGATCCCTCCCTGCGAAGAGAGGCCGGGGAGAAGGGTGGGCGAGACCACCTCCAGTGTCTGCAAACTGACTGTTACTTTATAGACGGGCAGGTTGGGGTCCTGGGGGGAGAGCTGAAGGGTGGCTTGGCTGGACTTCACAGAGCAAGTGGGCAGATGCCCTGGAACTGGGAGCCAGCATCCAAATCCAGGGTGCCTTCCTAATCTCTGCTGCTTCTCCCACGTAATTTTACCTGCCCTTGCATAGACGAGTTAGTTCCTAGGCCTCTAATCAGAGAGCCTGGAGCTACCTGAACCCCAGGCAGGGCTCCGCCAGGGCACTGAGACCCCAAAGAATGCCAAGACCTGTCCCTTCTAGCCCCAACCTGGGAGCAAAGAGAAAGAGAAGACCCCAACTCTCCTCTCCCCCCAGGAAGGAGTCCGGCCAGCACAGTGATCAGAAGTCAGCACGGCCGGTTCGGGCACCTGAGGTCAGGAAGTGGCCAGGTTTCCTGGGAGAAGGGCTGGTATGGTGCCAGGTGTCACACGAACCATCTGAACACGGGAACCTGCCAGCCCAGGCCCTGCCAGGCCGTGCCCTGGGCCCAGACATGCCTGTAACAGTGTGGCTTCTTTCTCTGCAGAAGCTGACGGGCCGCCTCTTGCTGGCCGTGGGAGGGGCAGTGCTTGGCTCCCTGCAGTTTGGCTACAACACTGGGGTCATCAATGCCCCCCAGAAGGTGAGTACCGTTCCTTCCTTGGCTTCTGCACACCAACACCTGTGCACTGAACACACTCACCTGTGTCTTGAAGGCAGGGTTAATTACTTCAACTCGGTCATCTTGACCAACCTGTCACCCAACACCGATGTGTAGTAGCCACTGTCCACGAGGTAGAATGATGCTGCAGTGACGCGGCACCTGGAGGTACCAGAGGTACCAGAGGGCTTATCCGGTGCTCGTCTCACTTGCTTCTCCGAGGCAGGCAGCCTGCCCGCCGTCTCCCCTCCCATCCTGCAGGTGGGGGGAGCAGTCAGCGGGGAGAAGCCTCCCCCAACCCCCCCCCACGTGTCACCCAGCCGGCCAGAGATGGAGCTGGTATCTGACACCAGCCTGCTTTGGGGCCTCCTCCTCCCGCGTGGTCCACAGGCCTGTGCTCACTCCCAGGCTGTGTACAGCATCCTGTTCTGGGTTAAAATTGGCTCTCCTCTTGGAGGCCCCGTGCCAGTCAAAGCAAAAATGGCATCTTGCCCTTGGGATCTCGGGGGAGGGCTGTGCTTGCTCCATGCATCCCAGATCTGTCCTCACTTGTCCACCTGAATGTCCAGACTGGGAGGGACCACAGTCATCACCTCCACCGCCCCCCGCCTCAGGAGGGGAGAGGAGAAGAGGGGGGCAGGAAGGGGACTGGAAAAGGCACTGCTCTAATCCGAGCCTTTGCATGTGTTTATGAGGTTGGGTGAATGAGGGCTCAGAGTCGCACAGCTAGTGAATGACCGAGTCAGAAATCTTGCAAGCCCTGTTTTCACGGTGTTGGGCTGTCCTCCCACGGAGGCCGGGTGCGTGCACGGTCCAGAAAGGGGAGGCTAGAAAGTGAGTGTGATTGACTCCTGAGTGATTGGGGCCCGTTCAGGGGCGCTGGGCAGTGTTGGGAGCCAGAGCTGGGCCGCCTCCAAATAGGCAGAGGGTGGCTGTGAGGGCCACACCCGAGCCTGGGGAGCAGGTCACCAGGAAGCCTTGACCTGCTGAGTCATAATCAGCTGCAGCGGAGGTGACAGGACTTTTCCAGACTTGTTGAAAAGCCTGGGCCCAGGCTTGTAGCAGCCCAAACCCTGCTTTTGCTGAGTGCTGTGAATAGCCCTGCCAAGGTGTGTCCCTTGAGCTGGTGCCCTTAGGGACGAGACTTCCAGGTGGCCAGTCTCCACAGTCCTAGCGTAAGGTCGTGTTCTCACTCAGTGGCACACAGGTGCCCTGGACACTCCCAGGGTCTGTTCTAATTGCGCTGGGTACAGCTTGAACACTGAGGCTTCAAAGTTCCCTAGTATAGCCAAAGGTGAATCACTCAAAGGACTGAGTGACATCTTGACTGATCACCTAGTAAATTTATGATGGAGCTAGAACTGAGGATCAGGCCAAAGGAGATGTTCTCCAGAAACAACAAGCTTGGGGTGAGCATGGAAATCCACCTGCAAATGTAGGAATAAAATGCTGAGAGGTGAGCAGCCTGGTGTATCACTAGGGAAGGCCACAAAGCGTCTTGTGGATAGATTTTATCTGCAAAATATCCAGTCCTCACATATGTCACACACAACCAAGATGGTGTGTGAGCTCCAGCCCAAGGCCAGGTTGGGAGGGATGGACTTCACAGGAGGACAGTAGGGACACAGTGGAGAGGACAGTTGGGTCCGGATTTGCATTTTAGGCAAATGATTCAGGCATCTGATAGTGGATGGACTTGAGAATGAGTGATAAGAGACCAGGAAACTAGTGAGGAAGCTGCTTGCAATAGGGTAGAAAACAGTCGGAAGAAGGGGCAGGAGCCGGTTAGGGGTTCAGTGTGAGGACAGGAGAGTAGGGTTTAAAAACGGCTCCCAGTTCTGGAGCAGCAGGTTCAGGAGGAGGTGCAGGGACTGAGATTCGGTGTGTCCAAGCCAGACCTGCACAGGAAGCCCTTGGACATGTGGGGGTCTGTTCTCAGGGGGCTGAGCTGCTGGTGAAAAGTCACTGGCTGACAAGTGGCAGCAGAGAAATCTGCTGGAAAGACTATGGAATCACAAGAGAAGTTGAGGGTCAAGCCCCAGAGAACATCCCCACTGACTGAAGAGGTTTCTTAGAAGGGAAAGCGCTGGCACCGCTGAACCAGGAGACAGGAACTCGACAGGACAGATTGGGTGCGCCGAGGCAGGGTCCTTCTCCGCCACGGCCTTAGTGGTGCCTGTTCACAGCGGCACTTAGTGAGTGGAGGGAGAGCGTGAGAGCTGCCTGGGCAAACCAGACACCTCTTTCTGAAGGCGAAAGGTCTGATGGAAGTCTGTGGTGGATCGGGGTGCAGAGGTTGCTGCTGGGTAGAGTCGACTGGGTAGACATCGCCGGCAGGCAGCTTGGAGCGGGCAGTGTAGACACAGCTCCTCCCAGAGGCAGGGGGAAGAGGAGGCCGGCGTGGTGGCCGGAGGGGACGATTTTTAAACATGAAAACTTCATCTTATGTATTTTTTAAGAGATTTGTTTATTTATGCATACAATAGCTGGGGTGTAGGCCAGAGGTGCAGGGGTGAGAGGGTTCACCAGAGACAGAGTGGGGAAAGGAGCAGGCAGAGCTACTGAGGGGAGCAGCGGGCAGGTCAGGAGAGGTCTGCTGCGCCATGTGGGTCAGCTCCTGGTGGGGGTGGAACGTGCTGCAGTGGCTGCCCACAGCTTCATGGTGCTGAGGCTTCACCCATGGCGCCACCAGGGAGGCCCTGAACAATCAGCTTTTAAGCATGTAAGAAGGAACCTGGAGGGGAGGGGCAGGAGCGGAGAGGCCCCCCTGCGGCAGGTGGTGGTGGAATGGAGGCACAGGGTCGGCTGCATCCAGCCAGGAGGGCTGGCGACACTTCTGAGGCTGTGCTTGTGCACAAATCCCGGGTGGAGTTCTCCAATTCTAGATCTTCCTGTCTAACCAGAAACAGGCGAAAGGTGAGAACGGCTGTGGGGGCTGGGTGGGGCCCACTGACCAGCACCTGAAAGACCCAGCTGAGCCTGCGGGAGCACTGTGGTGCCACCTGTCCAAAGGTCAGCTTGGAGATTGGCCTCTGAGGACCGAGGCGAGGGACCGAGTGGCCGGGACTGTTAGTGTGTACGTGGAGACGCCACGGTGCTTCCCGGCACGCTCTCAGGCCAGCCTTCTGTTTACTTCTGCACGCGTCAGCCCTTCTCACAAGCGGGCTGGGAGTTTGCCAACCAGGAGCAGATTCGGAGTGAGACATTTGACATGTGAAGAGGGGCCACAGAGGAGGACCCGGGGGAGATGTCAGTGCCTCCCCACACTGACGGTCAGGGCAGACCCTGAAGACGCAGTTCTGGGCGGGCACCACCATTCCGTTCTGCCAACGCTTCCCGTCGACGAGGACTGTGCCAGGCACTCTCCCGAACAGTGGGAGGGACCTGGCTGTGAGCTCACAGGCACATCCTGGCCCTGGTGGAGCAGCCCAACCCAGGGTCTGAGCTGGGCTCTTCCCCGCCCTCCAAAGACTCATCATCCAGGGGGCCCCCGGGTTGAAGCTGGAGGATCATTAACAGGGGCGCCGTGAGAGCAAAGAGGAAGGAAAGACTAACGCTGGGGTGGGAGTGACGAGGCAGGAGGAGCTCTGTGGAGGTGGCAGTGCACTCTGCCCAGCAGCGCGGGCCCTTCTCGGGAAGGAGGGGCAGGTGTCAGGCAGCGAGGACCTTCTGTCGGCAAGGTGGCTGCTCAGAGCCTTCCACTGGCGCCAAATGCCAGGCGCCAGACACGCTGACTGTGCCCAGAGGACGCAGAGAAATGGCACTGGCCTGGCCAGGCTGGCATGCTCTTCCGAGGAACCTGCCCCACTGAAGATAAAGATGCCAGTGCTCCTGTTAATTACCAGAAGAGCCTCGGTTTCTACTATAAAATGGGCCCCAGAGGGCTTCCTCCTGGAAGTAGTTAATTAATCATCATTAAGTGTTTACCAAGCACCTCCCATAAATGATCTCCGCGCAGTAACCCCGCAGATGGGTGGAGCTGAGGTTTCCCCCTCTAGTAGAGGAAACCAGGGCTGACATCAGGCCTCCTCATCTCCCCCCCGCACCCCCCACTTGTGTGCGTGCAGCAGCGGTCATCCCTGTGACGTCCCTCCTGGTGACTGACTGGACTTTGCTGGCCCTAACAGTCTCCCAGGGGAGGAGGTCGGGGAGATGAACTAGTGGGGGAGAAAGAGCTGGTGAGAGAACAGGATCATGAGCACCAAACTGGGTGGGTCTGAGAACTGTCTCTTCCCTCCCCCATGGCCTGGTTGCCAACAGAGATGACTAAAAGCCATGGGTTCCTGGCCAAGGGACAGTGTCAGGCATGCCTGAGAATGAGGCACCCTCAGAAGCCAGACGGCGCGGGCTGGACGGGGCCTGATGACCCGTGGGCGCCCTGTTTGACAGAGGCGGGACTTGGACCAGAGAGGAGGCGAGGTCTGCCCGAGACAGACCCAGCTCCCTGAGCAGCTACGGAGGCAGCACCCCTCCCTGGAGCCGAGCTGTGCTCTCCTGACCCAAACAGTTCTGGGTCCCCTCTTCCCTCCATCTCCACTAAGACGAACGTCACAGCCGACAGCCCCCCCCCCCCCATGTGCCTGCCAGGCGCTTGTGGTTATTCCCTACAATAACTGCAGCAAGCACTGTAGTCCCTGATTTATTAAGAACTGGGGCGCAGAGATGGACGTGATGGAACCAAGGGCGCACAGCTAGTGAGTGCCACAACGAGAGTTTACTGCAGTCTGCGTCCTTGACCACTGGGAAGGAGGGGCAGCTGCGTGCCAATCAGACGGCCCTGAGACACCCTGACACACCTGCAGCTGCTGCCGGCGAGACGCTGTGCTCTGTCTTCCCAGCTGAGTCAAGCTCAGTCATGTACAGACATCTCAGCAATTTCCCACACACGGTTGCGCAACCTCTTACACCATTATACCCTGTCACAGCAAGTCACCCCTTACGCCCCTCAGACTCAGACTCACGGCTTGTTTACCAACAGCGGCCACTCTACCTCCCCCGCCCCCCCCCCCCGGGCTGCGACACACAGCCCCCTTCTCAGGACAGTCATGGAAACGTGGACGCTGGAGGCCTAAGGCACCCCACGTTGCCAGCATAGCCAAAAATGCCTCTGGACATTGCTGAAGTCCTGGGGGGGGGCGGGGGGTTAGTGGCCCGTTTGAAGGCTCCCTCTGCAGGAAGGAGTAACCTTGCATTCTTTGAAAGGCCATTAGCAGGGAGAAGGAAAAGGGGCAGGAAAGTAAAAGTGCGAGGCATGGGGTGCCCACATCATCCGGGGAGCCTGGCAGAGTGGTGGGTGGAGGGGACACTTCCTCCAGAAGGCAGGGGGCAGGCAGGAAAGGCCGCAGGGCGTGGACGTCTGTCTGCAGGGGGACCCAGGAGGCCAGGCCGGGACCTGTGGCTGGGAGGTGAGAGCAGCAACCCAGGTGGCGCTTCTGGGTTGGGGGGCTGGGCGCCCAGCTTCTAATCTCCACCTGCTGCCTGGGCCTCGTCCCAGGCCTGGGACGAGGCCCCTGGGGACACAGCAGGCAGGGCTGGACGGGGCTATCTGTCCAGCGCACCTGTAGCATCTGGGTCCCAGCTGACCTTGGGGTGTGGCTGGAGGGTGATGCCATGGAGACATAGCCCTGGGCTGAATGGGAGCCAGCGCAGGATGGAGGGAGGGCTTGGGGGTCGGGGGAGAAGGGAAAAGCAAGGAACAGGAAATAGGGGTCAAGGCCAGGCTGACCTGACCAGCTGGCTCTTCCCACCTCCCAGCTGGAGCTCAGAGCTTGGCTGGCATTAATTCTGTGCATCCCCATCTCGCGTTAAGGAGCACTAGATGTTCAGGATGATCTGGAGACCAGGCTTTCAGGGAGAACAATGCCTGGCGGTGAGACCACCCCAGGTGCCAGTAGCCTGCAATTCTTGGTAAGGGCTGGCAGGAGGGCCGACGCCCATGAGCTAAGAGGAGTTTTTTAAGGTCTTGGTGTGGTGGGGGGGAGGGAAGGAGAACCATAAGCACGTGGTCAGACAACCCTAATGTTTTTTACCTAGTTTTTATAAAATGTTCATCCCTGCTCTAAATTTTGACTCATATGCTCCTCACTGAGTCACCACCTATAAAGTGGTCATCTCATTCTCTGAGCCCTAAAAATCTCTCAAGCTGAAGTCTGTGCCTTGGGGTGCTGCCAGCCTGCAGCCCCTCTGCCCAGGGCAGAAAAGCAGGACCTGAAGATCTTATCCCCGAGACAGGTCCCTGTTCCTTCGGGCTCTCGCCCCACTATCAGCTCCTTGTCTTCTGGCAGTTTAGAAATGGAAACCCTGCCCCTAATGCTCCTTATAGAGGGCGGCTTCTCCGTCCTTGAGAGAGTATGACGGAGTCAGGTGTGATCCGGCCCCCCAGGAGAACTGCGTTCTACTAGCAGGCCTCCAGTCCAAGGTGACTGCCCACTTCTCCAAGCTGGCCCCCATGGGGGACCTCGCTCCTTAGGCACAGTGAGGGGGTGAGTGGACAGAAGTCAGAAGTCTCTAATAAGTGCCTCAGCACCAGGGCCCCCCACCACATTAACCGGCCCTCCTGACTCCCCAGCAAGGGTGGCCCACACACCGTCGGCAGTGGGGAGGTTGGGAGTGAACTCGAAGGGAGCTGACCCAGCAGACCGCCAAGTTGGGTGCCTTTGACTCGCAGGGCTCCTGCCGCGTGCTGGAGTGATTGTGGGGAGCGGGATCTGGCTTGGGTGGATGGGAAGGTCAGGAGCAGGACCCAGGTGAGAGCTGGGTGCTGCTGCTTGGGTGGAGAGTGGGAGAGACAGAACCTGGTGACTGACTGCGACTGCATGGGGGGCAGTAGCTGGCCTGCGGGAGCAGAACCACGAGCCAGGCTAGGCGGTGGGGACCAGAGTCTGTGGACAGTTAGTGGAATAGTAAGTAGCTCTTCCCTTAGCGGTGCCTGGCTGCCACTCTGCTGGATGTGAAGGACTGTGAGTGAACCCCCAAAACTTCTCCGCAGCGGAGGTCCCTCTGATTCTCTCTTGCTGGGCTCCCTATGACTTCCCAGGGCAGAGGGCCAGCTTTGCGCCCCTATCGAACATGGGTTCTCAGGGGAACAGACACTGAGGCTCCCACACTAACAGCAGGAATGGAAACCAAGCGTAGCTTCTTTCCAGAACTCTAGCACCAGGTCAAGAGGCAAGAGCCCCTTGATGCGGGGAGGTGGGAGGAGGAGCCCAGGGCCAAGGAGAAGATGAAGGTGCCAGCTCCTCCTCCGCCAGCCCCCACAGTGGCCTGAAGAGCAGACAGCCGAGTCGCAGGAGCTGGCCCTGGACAAGGTCTGGTCCCCCTGAGCCGTGTCGCCACAGGCGGTGAGGGGTGCTGGGATGCCCCACTGACAGGTTGCCTCTCGGCTGCCACTGCACCTCCAGCCAGCCCGAGAGGAGCCTCACAGCACTGACGCAGCGCTCACTCACTTGATCTTAGTGCACAACTTCAAGTCAATTCATAAAGCTGACTCTGGGCAACATTTATAGACTGATAATGTGGACAAACCTGAGGCAGGGTGGGGAGACTTGAGAGCCACAGATTGCAAATATTTAAATACCATCAGACAAACAGCTCTGCCGGAAGCACCTGGGACACCAGTGCCCTGGGGCCTTGCTCCCGCTGGGTCTGATTACGTAGAGCAGCCAGTTTGATGGTGGGTCAGGGAGCCGGGCCATCAGAGGGCCAGCGTCACTTATCTGGAGAGTGCCTTATCCAGGACAGCGTGTTCTTTGCAGAGCTTGATAAATGAAGCATTGCTGTACCCACCCAGTTGTCCTGTGGGGTTGGTTTTGTCCCCCAAAGAACACAAGCACTTTGTGTTTTGTTTTGTTCAGATCTGCCTTCTCTCTGCCCCCAGCAAAAGCCAGGGCTTCCGGACAAGGACCTAAGGCCCTTTCTTCACTGACCTTTCCACTCGCTGGCCCTGGCATGTGTTCTGGGGCAGGCCCAGCTGTGAGCCGCTGAGGCCCCTGCCCTCAGGGAGCACAGGCTTATGGGAGACCTCTGCGGGTTGCAGGTGGCGAGGCAGGGTGGGCTCCAGGCCGGTACCCGGAGTGGTGGGCAGCAAAGGCAGAAGCAGCTGGCGGCAGGTGGAGAGGTTGGACCGTTCACCGGCAGGGGCCTTGATTTTGTATTAGGGGACGAGGCCTGGTTAGACCTTGTCAGTGGTCTGCACTCCCCCCAGATTAGAGCAGGAACACAGTGGGGTGCTTTTAGGGTTCCTTGGCTCAGGAGTGGTGCCAGTGCCAGGCACTGTGTGAGCGCCCTAAGTATGTTTCACTGTTACCCTGCAGCACTGTGAGGTGGGGCTTGCTGAGGTCCCCAACGGAGGTGAATTAGCTTGTTCTCAATCACACTGGAAATAGACCCGAGGTGGGCACTGGACGTGGCTGTGTCCACATCCAGAACCAGGTCCCTGACCCCTGTGCCCCCTGGCTTTCCTGGGACAGACTTCCAGTTCAGGAAGGCCGCTCTGGAGACTGCCCTCTGCCAGGGACAGATCAGGAACAGTCATGGCAGCAGGGCAGGGCAAAGGCGGTTAGAGGTTAAGGGCGTGCTGCACCTGTGGGACCAGGTCGAGCCCACTCAACGGGCATTCCTGGGACCTGGCCTTGGCGTCCCCTTTGGCAGTTGTGGCCAACCTCAGCCTCCTCTTCTGCGCAACCCCCAAGACTCGGGAGGTCGAGGGTGGGCAAGAGCAGCTGAACAGAGATGCTGCCGCTGCGTGGCAGTGCGTGTGGCCACGGCCACGTGCCAGCGTGTGGGAAGGCATGCGGGGTGGTGGCTGTGGGCAGGTCGAGCTGGAGTTGGAGCTGGTGAGGGGCAGGGCATGCAGACTTGGGACTGAAGCCAGGATGATTCACATCAGAGAGGGGGAAGGGGAGGGAAGGAAAGAGGTGGTGAGAGAGATGGGTATACAGGAAGCTGTTCAGCCTCAACCCGTGGCTGGGGGTGTGGCCAGGGCCAGGTGTGTTTTGCTGATGGCAGAACGTGCTGCCTGCCACATAACCAGGCATCTTCCAGGTCCACCCCTGGGAGGGGCAAGCTACCGGACATTGCCATTGCTGGAACAGGTGTCTGGTTCCTGGAACTCCTTCCTTGTCCTCGCTTTCCTTATACCTCCCTCCCCCGACACTTGGGAGAGGGGAGGGGCTGTCAAGGTAGCACTCCCTGGCCTGGTCAGCCACCAGGAGCTGGACCTGGGGCAGAAAGCAGCAGCGAGGTCTCTGTGCAGCAGGTCTCTGCCAGCAGGCTGGTGTGTGTGAGTGGGTCACAGCAGGCCCCAGGAGCCGGCCCATCCCTCCCTCCCAGGACTTTCAGACTGGCAGAACCATCTGGCCACCTGCCTTTTCCTGCCAGTGGCAGGAGCGGGAGGGCTGGCTGCGGCAGGAGCTGAGGCCTCTGCACCAGGAGGCGCAAAGGGCTGAGTGGGAAGCATTTCTTTCTCTGCCTGAACTTCCACCTTTGGTCATTTGGGGTCATTATCCCCAAAAACCCTTTGACCATGTGAGAGCACTGGTTGTCAGAAGTGTGAGGCCTATGCCCTTGTTCCTCACCTGGGGAAACAGGCCCTCAAGAGGGAAGGGGAGGAGGGAAGAGGGAGGAGGGAGGAGGGAAGAGGGAGGTGGGAGGAGGGCTCGGCTCCCCGTAGGAACCGGCTGTGCCTTTGTGTCTGACTCAGGGCTGGCGCCAGGCCCACTCCTGCATCCTTTAATAAAACGGGCCTCTAAGCTGCCTCTGAGCTAGGAGCAGAGGAAAGAGGGGCGGGTCCTGGCCTGGGGCACGCCCCACCTGACCGCTTCTCCCGCTGCAGGTGATTGAGGAGTTCTACAACCAGACATGGATCCACCGCTATGGGGAATACATCTCACCCACGACGCTCACCACGCTCTGGTCCCTCTCTGTGGCCATCTTCTCTGTCGGGGGCATGATCGGCTCCTTCTCCGTAGGCCTTTTTGTTAACCGCTTTGGCCGGTGAGCAGAAGCGGGGTCCTGACTGCCCAGGGAGCCCCGGGTGGGAGCGGGACGTGGAGACACATCCTGGCCTGTTACTATGCCTCAGCCTTTGGGGATCTAGGGTGACCCCCAGACCCGCCTGACCTTTGCCCCCACCCCCAGGCGGAACTCGATGCTGATGATGAACCTGCTGGCCTTCGTGTCCGCCGTGCTCATGGGCTTCTCAAAACTGGGCAAGTCTTTCGAGATGCTGATCCTGGGCCGCTTCATCATTGGCGTGTACTGTGGCCTGACCACAGGCTTTGTGCCCATGTACGTGGGGGAGGTGTCCCCCACGGCCCTCCGAGGAGCCCTGGGCACCCTGCACCAGCTCGGCATTGTCGTTGGCATCCTCATCGCCCAGGTAAGCGTCTGTCGCACTGCCCTCACTCAGCCTCCCACGGCCCTGCCGACAGCCTCGAGCGACATGTCCCGGGCGCAAGTCCCAGAGAACACACCGCCACTTACGGTCCCCTGGGCTGTTCCTCTCCCTGTGGAGTGCAAGTCCAGCTGGCTTGGCCCTCTTCACCCCAGCCCGCTGGATCTGGCGTGTCTTTTCCTCACCCCAGGGACCCGACCACAGGGCAGCCCACTGTTTTCTTTACACACTTTTCTTTACTTTTACACTTTACTTTCCTGCCTCCAGCCTTTCTGTAACCACCCTGCAGTCAGCCGCCCTGCCCCGTGTGTGAATGTCCTCTGGTACAGTTGGGACACGCTCTGGGCCTGACACGTGTCCTCCCACTCATGTGAGGAAGGACCTGCTTCTCCCCTGTGACAGATGAGCAAATTGAGGTTCAGTGAGGTTGAGCTTTTAAAACTGGAGCCCTTGCCCTAAAGCAGGAACTGGCGTGATGCCCCTGCAGGCCTCCAGGGGTGGGCCCAGGGCCGGGGCCCTCACAGCCACTTCCCCGCCCCGCCCCCAGGTATTCGGCCTGGACTCCATCCTGGGCAACGACGACCTGTGGCCCCTGCTACTGAGCATCATCTTCATCCCGGCCCTGCTGCAGTGCATCCTGCTGCCCCTCTGCCCAGAGAGCCCCCGCTTCCTGCTCATCAACCGCAATGAGGAGAACAGGGCCAAGAGTGGTAGGGCAGGGCCCGCCCCCTCCCCACCCCCCGGCCCCGGCCTCTTTCCGCTGAGTCACCCCCACCTCCCCTCCGGTCCTCGCCAGTGTTGAAGAAACTGCGTGGGACGTCAGATGTCACCCGCGACCTGCAGGAGATGAAGGAGGAGAGCCGGCAGATGATGCGGGAGAAGAAGGTCACCATCCTGGAGCTGTTCCGCTCGCCCGCCTACCGCCAGCCTATCCTTATCGCCATGGTGCTGCAGCTGTCGCAGCAGCTGTCAGGCATCAATGCTGTGAGTGCCCCACCCGCCCTCTCCTCTGGCCCCAGACCAGCCCTGTGGTCAGATGCCCGCTGCGAACAGATCCCAGCTTAGAGTAAGCAGCAAGCCCCGACCGTGGGGGGCCCTGGCCTGTGGAACCACACCCCGAGGGCAGGGACGCAGTGCCCTCTTTACTGTCAGCCCAGGACAGAGGCCAGGGAAGGGCCACAGTGTCCAGCCAAGCCTCAGCGACTGCTTTGTCCATAGGTTTTCTATTACTCTACGAGAATCTTCGAGAAGGCGGGCGTGGAGCAGCCCGTGTATGCCACCATCGGCTCCGGCGTGGTCAACACGGCCTTCACTGTTGTGTCGGTGAGTCCAGCACAGGGCCTCTTGGCCGAATGGCGCCGGGACTGAGCCGGGCGTGTGCCGCCTGCTCGCAAGCCCCAGCTCGCTCGTCCTCACTACATGTCGGATTCACTATGCAGCAGCCGATGACACTGATGACCCCAGTGCAGTGCTCATCCAAGGTCACGGCCTGGACGCTCAGCTGTGTGGCTGTGGGGCCAGCTCTCTCCCCCTCACTCCTTGTGTGACCCCCAGAGAGGAGGCGGTACTGTCTTCCTCTCCATATCTGCAGCGCTTCTGGCCTCCCAAGCTCGTGGGGTGAGCCTCGGGTGGCAGGGAGCGACCCAGCGGGCCCTGGCAGGGTGGCCTGACCCTTTCTCTGTCCACAGCTATTTGTGGTGGAACGAGCTGGCCGGCGGACGCTGCACCTCATCGGCCTGGCCGGCATGGCGGGCTGTGCCGTGCTCATGACTATCGCCCTGGCATTGCTGGTGAGTCGCCACACTCTGGGGAGAGGCACAGAGGATAGGTGCTGAGTCACGTGGGGTGCCAATCCCAAAGAGCTTGGCCAGGGTGGGGTGGGAAGGGGCTGCTCGCTTTCTGGTTCTGACCCCTACCCTCCCTCGCTTTGGGCCTGGCCCAGCCTTCTGGCTCCCTCCATCCCACTTACATCCTGATTCACCCTGCTTGGTACTTTCTCAACGCACCACCTCTGTCCCGGATGTCAACTTCCCTCTCCCCAGGGGATCACTCTGCCCAATAGTAAGTCTTCACCTGTGGCCTTAATTCATCTTCAGAACAGTCTTGAAAATGCTGTCCTTGTCAGCAGAGGCGTGGAAAGGCCTTATCTTACTTCCTTTCTCAGGAATTGTAGGTGTGGCTCAGTATTCCACTTCCCAGGTGTGGAAATTTAGCACCAATCAAGCTGATGTTTCAGACGAAGGGTGAACACAGGAGCTGACCTCAGGTTACCTATAACCCCCGTGATAACCTGTGTCACAGGGAGGGACGTCACCGCCTAAAGTCTGGCAGGGAGAGCAGCAGGGCCGCATTGTGCAGCTGAGCCAGGTCAGGGTGGCTTGGCAACTGCTCAGAGCTGGCCTGGCCCATGGCCAGGGATCAGCAGGTGACCAGCAGGTGACGGTTTGAGATGTGAAACCCCCAAGGCTACAACTCACTCCAAAGCCTTCTTAAAGAGAATGACTATATGTAGAACCACTCCCTGGGGGTCTGCTTAAGGGGGGCCCTTGTGGGAGTGTTCTTGCGAGCTGTCTGAGGAGGGTGCACTGTTCCACAGCCAGTCGCGGCTCCCTGAGACCTCTCCTCCCGCCTGCCGCCTCCCCCACCACGCCGCAGGCCCATCCCGAGGGTGGGCCGGAGCTCCCAGCCAGACTGCAGGAATTAAATCATTTTGCTCAGAGGAGGAAACAATCCAGGCAGCAGGTCCAGAGTGCGCGTCTCCTGCCTGCCGGCCAGCGACAGCGACGGCTGCGGTTCCTCTTTCCCGAGGCTCCACCTCACCCAACCTAATGCCCCTCCCTTCTCTCTTATCCCCAACAGGACCAGTTGCCCTGGATGTCCTATCTGAGCATTGTGGCCATCTTCGGCTTCGTGGCCTTCTTCGAAGTTGGCCCTGGCCCGATCCCGTGGTTCATTGTAGCCGAACTCTTCAGCCAGGGTCCGCGCCCAGCTGCTATCGCTGTTGCTGGCTTCTCCAACTGGACTTCCAATTTCATTGTGGGCATGTGCTTCCAGTATGTAGAGGTGAGGGCCCCAGTGTCTCCGCACTTGCTGCGAGCCTTGGCGCAGGAGTCCTGATGTGTCCCAGCTGTACTCAGTGAGTCCTGCTGAGGAGGGGTCAGGCTCAGGTGTGCAGGGCTTAGTGCTGGGGAGCCTGACTTGCTCGGTTCCAGTTATCCCTTACTCTGCACCACAGCAGGAGTTTGCTCCTGAGAGCCCGTTACTTGTCAGGCACAGGCGGTGCCTCATTTCCTTGGCCCCACATTCCTGGGTTACAGGTGGTGATGTTCCCTTTTTCCAGAGCAAAGGTAAAGGTACTCAACCGGCCGACAGCCAGGATGTGGTAGGTTCAAGACTTCGTTTGTCTGTGTGTCTTTCAGCAATTGTGTGGCCCCTACGTCTTCATCATCTTCACGGTGTTCCTAGTTCTGTTCTTCATCTTCACCTACTTCAAAGTTCCTGAGACTAAAGGCCGGACCTTTGATGAGATTGCTTCCGGCTTCCGGCAGGGGGGAGCCAACCAAAGTGACAAGTCGCCTGAGGAGCTGTTCCACCCCCTGGGGGCTGATTCCCAAGTGTGAGGCAGCTCACACCGCCAGCCGGGCCTGCTCCCAGCAGCCTCAAGGATCTCATGGAGCACACAAGCAGCTGGAAGAGACTTCCAGACCGACCCATCTCAGCGGAGCTAGGCCTGGGGCTCCTTTCTTCAGCCAGCAGTGATGTCCAGAATAATATTCAGAACTTAATGGCTCCAGGATTTTAACAAAAGCAAGACTGTTGCTCGGCTCTATTTATACAAGCAACAGGTTTTATAATTTTTTTTATTACTGGTTTTATTATTTTTTTATCAGCCATAGTTTCCTGTACCCACACCCCCACCTTCACCCTAGTAGCTCAATGCCTGAAGGGCGAAGACCAGGTCCTTCCTAGACATTTGCCTTCTTCACCAAGTTAATCTATAGGGCTGGACCTAGGACCCGTCGACGACACACTAATCGAACTATGAACTTAAGGCTTCTACCCCAAGTAGAGGATGTGGCCACTCTCTTCTGCAGGCCTGGATCTCATCTTAGAGGTCAGGCTCCACTAGGACTTGCCCCTTCCCTTCCTGCCCAACCACTCAAATTAATCTTTCCTTGCCTAAGACCAGTTGGGAGCACTGGAGTGCAGGGAGGAGAGAGGAAGGGTCCGGTTGGGCAGCCAGGTTCTAGTCTCCTTTGCACTGACAGCCAGACGTTCACCATCAAAGGAGGCCGTGGGAGGCTGAGAACTCACTGCTCAAGAACACATGGACACTCCTGCCCTGCTGTGTACAGATGGAAGATATTTATATATATATTTTTTGGTTGTCAATGTTACATACAGACACTAAGTTATACTCTCAGTTGGACAAACCAACTTGTAAATACACCACCTTACTCCCTCTGTAACTTACTTCACCATATAAATGGCTGGTTTTTAGAAACATGGTTTTGAAGTGCTTGTTGGTTGAGGATAGGGAGATTTGGATGGTGGTGGAAAAGAAGCCACCAGCCGCTAGCGTGTGTGGCTTGCCACAATTTGACTTACGCAGTCTCTTACGAGCATCTCTGATCAGTGCCTTCTGTTGCCCAAGCCTATATGCTACACCCCGTATCTACAGAGAATCTAGGTAGCATGGCATTCAAGGCATTCCCATTTTATATCATTTAGTTGCTATTCCAAAAATGATAGTTACGTGCTGATCTTGATGTTCAAGCCTTGATCTTAAAGGTGAGGTAGGTACTGTACCTGCATTTGACAGGCTAAAGAGTTACATGTCTAGCTTAGCAAATACATTTTTTAAAACCCTGCTTTTAACATACTAGATAAATCCTACCCCCTATCCCACTCCTCACACACACAGAAAACGTTCTGTGCCCGCTTGAGCCCAGTGAGCTTTCCAACTGCCGCTCCCATCTATTTCTTTTGGAAATATGCCCGCTCTGGTTCCGTTCTATAAACCGCTGTCTCCACCTCCCACTGTCCTCCTCTCCTCACTCCTGACCTTCAAGAGCATGTCAGCTGTTCCTACCCTGAGGCCCCATAGGCCTTTATCACAAGTTCTAACTTCCTAGTCACAACTTCATGGAAGGAAGTCAGTTGGCTCATTGGGTCTTCAGCGCTAAATACTTGGTACACCATGGGCCATCTGAAGAGTGGATGGTATCAGCAGCTAGGTTATCTATCCCTAGAGGCTCAGCTGACAAAGTCTGGGGGGAGTTTGCCTATCGAAGCCTTCCTAACTGCACATATGAAACTATAACATTTGTGGTGTGAAGAGGGGTTATGGAGGGAAACAGGTACCTGGTAAGTGGCAGCACCTGTGAGGATTAGCCTTCGGTACAAGAATCTTCGGTGTTGACCATCTCATAGATGAGGACCCTCGAGTTCGGAGAAGGGTTGTGTGTAGCCTGAGCTCGGGAGCATGGTAGCTAACCAACAAGAGTTCGGGCCAGGTAAAAGGAGGGCGCCTTACATGTAAGCTTCCCGCGGCCCCTGCAGGGCAGTGCAAAGAGGGGGGACCGGGACCGGGGTGCACGCGAGGTTCTTACATCCGTTGGTGGAACCTGTTCCCACGGGGTGAAAAGAAAACGGGACTGGGTAAGAGGAGTGGGTGAGGAACGCTGCAGGCAGAGGCCAGAGCTTATCGATGCAACGCAGATGGCGCGCGCCGCGCCTTGGTGCTTATAACCCCGTAGCCGAAGTGGGGCAGAGCCAGGCAGCACCCCAGCCTTGCCCCTGCCCAAGACTCCAGACCTGGTTTCAAAAAGCTTGAGCAGCCACACCGGCCCGCTCCCCGCACCCGGCTGCACCGACCGACCGAGGCCCCGCCATTTCCCAAACTGAGGTGCGCGCAGGCGCCCCCGGGCCCGCCCCGGCAGTGGCCCACAATGCTCCGGGAGGCGCAGCTTCCGGCCCCCCGACGCCTTCTCTCGGGAGCTGCCTTCCCCCGCGGGTGCAGACGAGGGGCCGGGGGCGACGACCCGTCCTCCCCGGGCGCCGCCAGCGACGCCGAGCCGGCTGGGTTACCGCGCCCCGCACGGCCAGCCTCTAAGTGGCAGGAGAGCGGGGCGCGGGGGTGCCCCATCGATCAGCCGCACTGCTGCGCTGGTGAGGGGCGGGCTCCCGCCCAGCGCCAATCAGAGTCTGGCTGCCCGCGCGCTCTGCGCGCGAGCTCTTGGGGAGACTGTGCGCCCCAGTCTCCCCGGAGGCGCGCTGGATCGCGAGAGAGGGGCGTGGCTAGTTCTGCGCCGGCATCCTGGGACTGTAGCTCACCTAGGGTACGGGTGGAGTGTCAGGTGAGGTGTGCAGGTTCTGATGACAGTGTAGAAGGGAACCGGGGCTGTCCTCAGGCCCCCTTCTTCTCACTGCATAGTTAGGCTCTCTGACAGTTCTCAGATCCCTCGTCTGAAATCTTGGGTGCTGGGGTCTCCTCTCCCCTGCCTTCTGGATCAGGTTACCCCGCTGGGCCCCACAACGTCCTGTATTGCCTGGGTCAAAGTGCTGTCCACACTCTGCAGTTCACTTCCACGAGACTGGGGCGGTAACTGCTAAGGTATTCTTCTGTTCCAGGTTCCCAGCAGCCTCTGATTCAGTACTGAATGAACTAAGAGTTAAAATTTAAAGAAGTTCCACTATCGCAGTTTTTCTAGGGCAGTTTTTAGGTGGAAAATGCAACCACTCCGAATGTGTATTCAATAATAGGGGAAAGATAATAATTCATTTTTCTCTATTTTTAATGCCATCTTTTAAGAGAAAAAAAGATTTGTATTTTATGCATACAAGAGCTGCGGCGTAAGTCAGAGGTTTGGGGTGAGAGGATTTACCAGAGACAGAGTGGGAAACAGAAAGGCAGATGTACTGAAATGCACTGCTGAGGGGAGCAGCCAGTGGGACAGGAGAGGTCTGCTGGGTCATGTGGCTTCCCGGCCAAAGATGGAACTCCTGCGGCAGTGACTGCTGGCAGCTTCAGAGTGCTGATACTTAAATCCTTGCGCCATCAGGGAGGCCCCTTTAATGCCTTCTTTTTTATTCTGTGGTTTTTCTTTAAGTTTCCTGAACATCTGATCCCTTGTGCCCACTGCAGTTGGCCTTAGTGTCCTGCACTCATCAACTCTCTGGGGATCCTGCAGCACCCCCTCACTGCTTCCTGTCACTTTCCCCTTGTTCTCCACGTTGCAGTCTTGGTGACCTTTCTAAAACACAAACCCAGTCATACCTCCTACTTAAAACTTTCCCTGGGTCCCTATTTCCCTCAGGCTAACCTCCAGCTTCTTTAGTCTGCAAATTAAAGCTTTTCTTCATCAGGTTCTAACTGAAACATCCAGCCTCCTTTCTTACCACTGCCCCTCCCACCCTCACCATATCCTCCAGGTATTGCTCACTATCTCCTGACCTCCACTACTCCTTCCCTGGAGTTCCCTCCACTCTAGACTGCTCTGGTACCTAGTCTGATTTCCCACCAGATGTTTATGTTCCTTTCACAGCACAATGAATTGATTGGGGAAGCTGTTAGCTGGGGATCTGTTGCGTTCAATCCTTGGACATTGCTAACAACTAGTGGCTGTTATCTGAACATTTAGATCAAGGCTGGACTTTAACCTTAACTTTACCAGTTCAGGAAAAGTATGTTGTTTTAGAGAGAGAACCCTTCACTCAGACTATTACAACAGGTTTGGGAAACCTGTTCCTGAGCTCTGGAATGATCTTCTTCGAGCAGTGTCTGACCATATTACTGCGTATGACTGCGTGCCAGAACTCCATAAAACAGCTGTCAAGAACGTTCACACTCTATCCATTGGAGATGAGATGCCTGCACTCCTCCCAGTTCACTCTTTCAACTACCTAGATTCACCTACGCAGATACAGTCAGTGTTCCTCAGACAACTCACCTGTCTCACCCTGAAAGTTTTTCTTCAGCCTCCTCCTTTTTCCTGTTCTACCTGTGGTCTCTCCGTACGGTGATCTGATCTATTATTTTTTTTAATGTCACTTTCTCTACAAAGCATTTGTTCATTCCTTACTTAACTGAGCACATAGCCCTCCGTGAGATTTCTCCTAAACTATGTGGTGTCTTGAAAAGAACATGGTTTTTAGATCCAGAAAATCTGACTTCACATCCCTGCTCTGCTGCTTCACTGGATAACCTGGGGTATGTCCCTTTACCTTTCTGATCTTTAGTTTCCTCATCTACTAAGAATGAAGAAGTAAGATAATATATGTGTAGTGTAGATATCAACTGGAGTCCCTCCATATTCCTCTTCCATCTTTTTCAGAAAGTCTGGCATTCACCTCCAAGATTTCTGTGAGTTTCCAGGGGTCTTTCTAAAGGTCACTTCTGGCTCTGAAGGTCAACATCCCCTAAACCAGCTGCAGGGTGCCCACTGCCAGCTGCCTCCAGCCATGGAACTCAGGTCTTTTCTTTCATTTCACTTCAGTCCTGAGCACCATTGGGCACCCAACACTATTCCCTTGTGACGAGATTTGCTTTCATGAATTCACATTCTGGTGAGGAAAACCCAATAAGCAATCAAGAAATGTACATTTGTACATTTTAAGTTGCAGTTTTTATCCTAAGTTCAAATATTTGCAGGAGACTTACTTTGTAATGTGTGATAAATATTGTCATTAAGAAATTGTTCGATTTATCTTTTAAATGTTTTCAACAGTTTACAGCAATATAGTACTCACTATGTCCATTTAAAACATATGAACAGACTCTTTGATAGCTGGAAATTTTACATTGTTTCTTTATATTGTTATTTTATATTGCTCCTTTATAACTTGAACTTTGTATTTCCATTTCACATTCACACTGTATAGTACTTACCCTGATAGAGTAATTCTATGCTTTAGTCTTACTAAACACTATTGTATTCAAAATAAATATATGCATTAACCTTTTTATATTATTCTGTTGAGATACTATAATTACTATTACTCTGCAATTGGCCAAAATAAATATAAACTTAAAGATGTTGATAATACTTAAACATAAAAAGTAAAATTCTGTCAGGACATAAAAAGAGGTAGGTAGGGCTTTTCAGTTTTTTAATTAATTTCTGTACTGATGTATGAATATTAGTTGTTGTAAGGTAAGTGCAGGCTTACATATGAATATTAAGGATTGTGTTAATGTGGTTATTTACAGTAGAAAGCACAAAATAGTTTACATAATTCAAATACAAGAAGAATGTGGTAGAAAGCACAAGATTAACAAGTATCAACAGGCAGGAGACCTGCACCCAAGTAAAACATACTGATTTACAGTATCCAAAATATTTTGGCAAATGTTAAAAACACACTATGGATGCCAATAAATGAGAAAATGTAATTTATCGTATTATGATGTAACAGTATGATGGAGGCAAACTTTCACCACTTTCCCCTTGAAATAAAGTAAAATGTGTGGCCCAGTCATATGCAAGGGAATGTGAGTGACTGAGAGTTCTCACCAAAATCTCCTTCATTACCAAAGATGGTAGAAATGCAGAGGACACACTTGGTAGCAGTTTTAAGGCTCTACACCAGTTTAAGGGCCAAGTTTCAGTAGCTGCCACAGCCCCACGCTGCCCTGGTACTTCTAACCCACACTCCACTCTGCTCTCAGGAAGGTTCCCTCAGGAGTCGTTCATTCTTTTGACAGTAGCCAGAGGACAGAGGGTCAAGGCTGTTGGCTGTCCACCCACTCTACAGCATACCTGAATTCACAACATCCCAGCAGCTCTAGCCTACACGCTCTGTCTCTGTGCCTTCCTTAACAGACATGCAGATAAGAGCCTCCCTGGTGGCTCAAGGGGTTAAGCCTCAGCACTATGAAGCCATCTGCAGCCACCGCAGCACAAGTCGGGCCAGAGAGCTGACCCGCACAGCACAGCGGATTTGCAGCAGTCCTCTCCTGTCTCGCCCACTGCCGCCCTCAGCAGTGTATTTCAGTCAACCTGCTTGTTCTGCTTCCCTCTCTGTCTCTGGTGAATCCTCTCACAGTCCCCCACCCCACATCTCTGGCCTGCACCCAAGCTCTGGCATGCATAAATAAATAAGTCTTTCAAAAAAGAGGAAAAAATACAGATGAGGGAAGGGCCACAAGGTGGCCATTCATACATAGTGCCTTGGCTAAAGAAAGGGTGCCTCAGAGATAGCAGTGTTCCTGCTTGTTATAGGACACCCCAAATCTGTTAGAGGACAGCAAATCTGTTACAGGACAGGGAGAGAGGGGTACCCCTGAAACCCAAACCTGCCTGCTCTAAGTGGGTTCTGCCATCCGCCGCAAGAAGACAAAACATATAAAACTTTAATGAAAAGGGACTTTAATACAGTGAATATACAATACGGAACACAAAGAATATAACTTCTAAATCAAACACCTGAAGTTACCCATCCCTTCTTGGGCAAAAGTCAACCCCAAAGGGATTGGTCCAAAGCAAGGCCTGAAAGCCCGCCACTAGACTAAAGCACCTTCAGGCCAGGACCCATTCTGCAAAACAGCAGCGGTCACAAAAAAAAAGTCCAAAGTCCTAGCAACTTAACTTTAGTTTACAAAGGAAGTGGAAAATCTTAGGAGGAGCCCAAAAGAACAAAAACTTCCAAGTTTCAGAGAAGCCATCTTTGATCTGTCCACATGGTGCAAACTATTATCTTTTGAGTAAAACTGCTACACAATTTCCACAAAACCAAATCTCTTAGCAAGTGACCACAACAAAATTGTACACATACATAGAATTTTCACAAGGCCAAGCTAGTTTTTAACAACAAATGTGCATCTGAAAAAAACTAGAAACAAAAGCCACATTTGCGTTTAAGGTAGTCAGTGCCATAGGGAAGCCAACTTTCCCCATGGGGCTGACTAACCATGGATGGTTCTAATCCTACAACATTGGACACCAAATCTGTTATAGGGCACCCCAAATCTCTTCCAGGGCAGGGAGAGAAGGACACCCCTGAAGCCCCAAACCTGCCTGCTCTAAGTGGGTTCTGCCATCCGCCGCAACAAGACAAAACATATAAAACTTTAATGAAAAGGGACTTTAATACAGTGAATATACAATACAGAACACAAAGAATATAACTTCTAAATCAAACACCTGAAGTTACCCATCCCCTCGTGGGCAAAAGTCAACCCAAAAGGGCTTGGTCCAAAGCAAGGCCTGAAAGCCCACCACAAGACTAAAGCACCTTCTAGCCGGGACCCATAGAAAAAGGTCAGAAATGGCCAGACAAGTCTGGGAGGAAAAGAGCAAAATCAAAATCAATATAAACACTGCCATTGTGAACCTCCCCATGGGTCTCTCACCCACATCTGTTTTAACCAGTCTAGGGCCAGGAAACAAGCCCGGCTTCTTCATCACATGCTTGCTGCTCCATCCTCAGGTCTTCTTGTTCTCCATCAGCTTCCTTCTCTTCTTCTCTTTCTCTGCTTGTCTCCTTTTTCTCTGCTTAGCTCCACCCTCCTTCTGGGTGGGGCAGGGAACCTGGAACGTCCCCTTTTCCTAGGGACCACCCTGTTAAAAAATAAGTCTCACAGAGAAAGACAAACACTGTATGGTCGCAATTAAATATAGAATCCACTAACAAAACTT
Organism: Condylura cristata; assembly: GCF_000260355.1. Classification (NCBI taxonomy): domain Eukaryota; kingdom Metazoa; phylum Chordata; class Mammalia; order Eulipotyphla; family Talpidae; genus Condylura; species Condylura cristata. The sequence goes on along the minus strand of NW_004567109.1, from coordinate 22,890,580 downwards.
GAGCTCATAGATACAGACAACAGAATGCTGGGTCCAGAGGTGAAACAGGTTAAAGGGAGTCAAAAGGTACAGACTTCCAGTTATAAAATACATACGTCATGGGGATATAATGTTCAGCATGATGGCAGTAGTTAATAATATCATATGGCATGTTTGAACGGTGTTAAGAGAGTAGATCTTAAAAGTTCTCATAAGGGAGAAAATTGTGTGCTAATAGATGTTAATTAGACTTACTGTGGTGGTCACAATATATACAAATACAAACTAATTATGTTGTACACCTGAAGCTTATGTAATGATTTATGTCAATTATACCTCAATAAAAAAACCCACACAACATTAAATGTACCATCTTAACTACTCTTAAGTGTACAGTACCACAGTGTTAATTATATGCCATTGTTGTGCAACAGAGCCCCAGAACTTTTTCACCCTGAAAAACCAAATAGGCAGTAAGTTAAAATTCCCTTTCCCCCTTCCACTATCCCTTGGAAATTATTATTCTATGTTCTGTCTGTCAGAGTTTAACTACTTTAACTCTTCATATAAGATACTTCATATCTTAGATACCTCATATATGTGGAATCATGCTGTATTTGTCTTTTTGTGTGACTGGTTTATTGCATAAATATAATATATAACATTGGGAGTGACCAAAGATTTACTGACAAGGACTGAATTAGGGCAGTAAAGAATTGAGTCTTGCATCCAAGCTGAAGGTGATAACGAACTGGGCCTCACAGTGATGAGTCACCCCTTTGGAATGTAAACCTAGAATCTATATAAGAGACCCTTCCCCCTTATTGGGTTGGCAGTAGCTGCGGACCCCACCCTAGGGGCTCCGTCTCAGCTGCTGTCCCGGAGCAATAAACTCTGCTTGCTCAGCCTTTCTGCCTCCTGCCTTCCTTTCTTGTGGCCAGTCACAGAAGCTGGGACAAAACATATAAAATGCTAATTTTTCACTTAACATAATAATATAACAATTATTCATTCATCCTTGTGGAGTATATGGCGGGGGCTCTCATCTTTTGTAAGGCTCAGTAACATTCCACTATGTGTGTGTCTCACATTTATCTACCCTTTCATCCTCTGATGTACATTTAGGTTGCTTCCACTATAGTAGCTATGATTGCACGTGGGTGTGCAAATAGCTCTTTGAGATTCTGTTAGCAATTTTCTTGCATATATACCTAGCAGTACTGTTAAGAGACATAAGTTCATTCTATTTTTGAGTTTTCAAGAAATATCCACACTGTTCACTGTTTCCCATTGTGGCTGCACCATTTGACTTGCCCACCAACAGTGTGCAGTTAACTTTTTCACATCTTCCCCAACGTTTGTTGTTTTGTTTTTTTTTTTAAAGATTTATTTATTTATGCATATAGAACTGGGGTGCAGGCCAGAGGTACAGGGGCGTGAGAGGCTTCACCAGAGACAGAATGGGGAGAGAATAGGCAGACAGATGAAGTACACTGCTGAGGGGAGCAGCGGGCAGGTCAGGAGAGGTCTGCTATGCCATGTGGATCACCTCTGGGACCAGCATCAAACTCATGCAGAAGTGGCTTTAGCTTCTTAGTGCTGTGCTTTAACCTGCTGCGCCACCAGGGAGGGCCCTGTTTTGTTGTTATTTAGTGGCCATCTTAATGAATGTTAGGAGGTATCTCATTATGGCTTTGACTTGCATTCCTGTGACTATGTGTAATGTTGATCATCTTTTCATATAACTGTTGGCTATTTGTATGTTTTTCCTTGGAGAAATGTCTAAGTCCTCCTGCCATTTTTTTTTAAAAGTTTTTTTTATTTATTTGTGCATACAGAACTGGGGTACAGGCCAGAGGCTCAGGGGCAGCGAGAGGCTTCACCAGAGACAGAGTGGGGAGCAGAACAGGCAGATAGATGAAGTACACTGCTAAGGGGAGCAGTGGGCGGGTCAGGAGAGCTCTGCTGCGCCATATGGTCACCTCCCGGGCAGGCGGGAATTGTACTCATGCGGAAGTGGCTTTAGATTCTCAGTGCAGTGCTTTAACCCACTGCGCCACCAGGGAGGGCCCCTCTTGCCATTTTAAAGTCAGGCTATTTTGTCATTGGTTTGTCATTAGTCATGGGTAGGAGCTTTACATATTCCAGACATTAGCCACTTACCCAGTAGAGTTTGCAGGTATTTTCTCTCATTTCACAGGTTGCCTTTCACTGTGTTGATTGTATCCTGTGCTGTGCAGAAGCTTTTAAATTTGATTTCTCATTTGTCGATTTTTGCTTTGGTTGTCAAAAAATCACCATCAAATCCAGAGTTACAAAGCTTTTCCCCATTTTTTTTTCTCCTAGGATCTTAATAGTTTCAGGTCTTAACATTCAGCTTTTAACCCAATTTTTTAGTTAATTTTTTTTTGTGGCGAAGATAAGGCACAACTTTACTCTTTTACATATGGTTATCTTATTTTCTCAACATTTATTGAAGAGAATTTACTTCTTCCAGTGTGTATAGTCTTGTCATCCTTGTCAAAGATTGTTTTACCTTATCTGTGAGATTTCTGGGTGTTCTGTTCTATTGTCTATATACATGTCTTTACATCAGTATCACTGTTGACAACTGTAGCTTTGTAGTCAGGAAGTATGAGGCTTCCATTTTTTGTTATTCTTTCACAAGATTGTTTGACTTTGAAGTCCGATATGAACTTTAGGATAGTTTTTCTATATCTGCAAAAAAAAAAAAAAAAAAACTCTATTGGCATTTTGATAGGTGTCTCATCAAATCTATGGATGGCTTTGGAGAGTATAGACATATTAACAACGTTCATTCTGCTATTCCATTAACAATAAATGTGTGCCTACTCTCAGTCCATATGGTTTTGGTGGAGTTAACACCCAAAATCTAGGGGCAGCTTCTGCCCCAGTTAAAGCATTGTTAAAGCATTACATTCTTCCAGTCAGTGGTTGGTTCCAAAATAGACCCATGAACTAAGCAGAGTCAGTGAGATGCAGTGATTCTTTGAGAGGAACGTTGAAAGAGAGGCAGCCTTTTTTTAGCTGTGATTGAGTCCAGAGGGACAGCTCCAGTCATCTTGCAGCATAGGGAAAAGAAAACCTGTCTCTAGAGCCAACACAGAGAGGAACAGGGATCAGTTCCATAGCAACCTTGTCTAAAGCCAGACTTTCAGTTACATGAACCAATTATCTTTCCTTGACCTAAAATTGCTTAGCTATAAAATCAACCTATAATACATACAACCTATAATACAAACATATTTATTAAGTTACTTCAAAATATTTTAATTAATTGTTCCCAAGTTACCTGACTTTTCAGATGTTGGTCTGCCAGGGAATCCACACCTACACACTGGTTAAGGACAACAATGTTAGAGCCAGACGTGTATGTAGTTGATTGCTGGTTTATTTATTTATTTTTTAATTTTTTTAAAGATTTATTTATTTGTGCATACAGAACTGGCATACAGGCCAGAGGTACAAGGGTAGTGAGAGGATTCACAGAGTGGGAAGCAGAACAGGCAGATGGATGAGGTACACTGCTGAGGGGAGCAGCGGGCGGGTCAGGAGAGGTCTGCCACGCCATGTGGGTCACCTCCTAGGGTGGACGGGGTTCAAACTCATGCTGAAGTGGCTTTAGCTTCTCAGTGTTGTGCTTTAACCCCCTGGGCCACCAGGGAGGGACGATTGCTGGTTTCTTAACCTTTCAGAGCTTCAGTTTCGTATTGGTTAAATGCAGATAAGAATGTGTAATTTCTTTTTCATATCTGAGGGCAGAACTCAGGAACATAAAAGAATATAGCATCTTAGATTTTAAATTAGAATTAAACTTTTTCACTAAAAACTCAAAACTTTGGTTTCATATAAGGCTTAAAAGTTCAATATAGAAGTATACCATTGGGCCCTCCCTGGTGGCACAGCGGGGTTAAAACACAGCACTAAGAAGTTAAAGCCACTTCCACATGAGTTCGATCCCAGCCTGCCCCGGAGGTGACCACATGGCGCGGCAGACCTCTCCTGATCCGCCCACTGCTCCCCTCAGCAGTGCACTTCGTTGATCTGCCTGTTCTGCTCCCCACTCTGTCTATGGTGAAGCCTCTCAACCTCCGCATCTCTGGCCTGTACCCATTCTATATGAATAAATAAATAAATCTTTAAAAAAAATTTTTAAATCTATGTATATAGAAACAATAAGTTTAAGAGGGCCTTTTATTACTGTTCAAGTAAACTCTATTAAACAATCAGTCCCATTTATAAACTTATACAGTGTAATTCCATTAAACATTTTTAATTGAACTTATAAATTTCGCATATACTCTTTTCATTTTATACCCTTCATATGCTAATCAATCAAGTTTTCACCCTAATGAGCAAGTCTCCCCTAATTTCCCAAATTTAATACAAATTTATATTATGTGCAATATGCAAATCTATAAATACATAATTATAAATGTACAACATAGTCATAAAATATTTTACCTATTATACTTGTTTTAGGTTATATATATAACTTATAGCTATTTTATGTTTATATATAACTATATTATCTAGTAAATGTCAAATATTCTTTTATTATGAGCTTAAAATTTTCTTGTACCTCAGAAAATTTTCTTATACCTATAAAATTAGGCTAATATATTGTCGGAGACCCTTTGTTCCCCGATCATGGATTATTGGGGGGCAGAACAGGCAGGGTCTCAAGGTGGGAGCGGGTGGAGATTCCTAAAAAAGGGGGAAAAGGAGAAGGGAAAGGGGAGTGAGGAAGACACGGGAATTGGAGTTGGGTGCAAGTCTTCCTGTTCTTCCTTTAGCAGAAGTTTATTTTATACATTAGGAGCAAGCAGTGGGATGACATCAGCACATGAACTGGGCTGAGAGATTACAATCATCTTTTTTTTCCCTAAGAACAGGTTAGGGTCGTATTATCCTTCAGCTACAATTATAACATTTATTATTCTTAAAATCAATCTATTAAAGTTAGGTACATAAATTCATCAAATTTTAAGGCTAACATTGTTATATTTACTACAGTGTTAATTGTCTAAAGTAAAGTCCCTTTAAACCTTAGATGCTACTTAGTGATCTTCATTCTTATTGAGACATCTTAGAGGATAAAGTAAAGTCAAGGGCTAGGGTGGAGACTGGGCTGGAGATGTGAAGCCGGATAAGGTGAGGTCACGGGACAAGGAGAAGTTGTGACAGAGGGTAAAGTCGAAGACTAGAACGAGGAATTTTCTGGTAGATAAATCACTAAGGGAGATAGTTAAGATTCCTCATTTAAAGACTGAGCAATAAAAGCTTAAGTAAGAGAGTAGAGTGATAGATTTTGGTTCTGGTGTGGGCAGTAAAAGAACTTTAATTATTTTTAGCATGTTCTAGTACTGCCTTGTCTTACAATATTGGTTTTGTTATAATTGTTTTTATTAATCAGCCAGTTGTAATATTATTTTTTGCTTTCTAGAGGAATTTCCTGTCTTGGGCAGTGCTTGCTCACCTGAGCCAGGCAGCGCCTTATGAGGCTAAGGCAATCT